>NC_140613.1:12367072-12822072 GCF_057381915.1 Diplotaxodon limnothrissa | reverse complement strand
CTTCATGGTTCCCATTTGCCTGCGGGATCCCCAGGTACTTGTAACTGTCCTCTATGTCTGCAATGTTGCCTTCTGGTAGTTCAATCCCCTCAGTTCTGACTACCTTCCCTCTCTTTGTTACCATCCGACTACACTTCTCCAGTCCGAACGACATTCCAATGTCATTGCTGTATAGCCTGGTAGTGTGGATCAGTGAATCGATGTCTCGTTCACTCTTGGCATACAGCTTGATGTCATCCATGTACAGGAGGTGGCTGACAACTGCTCCGTTCCGTAGTCGGTATCCGTAGCCAGTCTTGTTAATGATCTCACTGAGGGGGTTCAGGCCTATGCAGAACAGCAGTGGGGACAGAGCATCTCCTTGGTAGATCCCGCACTTGATGGTGACTTGTGCTATGGGCTTGGAGTTGGCCTCTAGTGTTGTACGCCACATCCCCATTGAGTTCCTGATGAAGGCTCTTAGGGTCCCATTGATCTTGTACAATTCTAGGCATTCCAGTATCCAGCTGTGGGGCATTGAGTCATAGGCCTTCTTGTAATCAATCCAGGCAGTGCACAGGTTGGTCAGTCTGGTCTTGCAGTCTCGGCTGATTGTTCTGTCTACCAGTAGCTGGTGTTTTGCGCCTCTGGTATTCTTGCCAATTCCTTTCTGTGTCCCGCTCATGTATTGACCCATGTGCCTGTTCATCTTAGCCGATATGATGCCTGACAGGAGCTTCCATGTAGTACTGAGGCAGGTTATTGGTCGGTAGTTGGAGGGGACCGGTCCCTTCTTGGGGTCCTTGGGGATCAGGACCGTCCGGCCTTCAGTTGGCCATTCCGAGTGTCTCTCGTTAACTAGCAGCTGGTTCATTTGTGCTGCCAGACGCTCGTGGAGTGCAGTCAGCTTCTTCAGCCAGTAGGCGTGAACCATGTCGGGCCCTGGTGCTGTCCAACTCTTCATACTGGAGACCCTTTCTTGGATATCTGCCACTGTGATGGTTACTGGACCCTGTTCAGGGAGGTCGCTGTGGTCTGCCCTCAGATCCTCTAGCCACTGAGCATTGCCGTTATGCAGGTAAGCGCAGGAGGGACCATGCGCTTACCTGCTGCTCTCTGGCAGGTAGCTCCATGCCCTCCTGGGTTTTAAATGCACCTTAGAACACACATGCATCAACATTACAATGAGCGGGTGGAGGGAGGTTTGGAGTCTTCTCTCACCCCCGTTCTCTGCGACCTGCTGGAGCAGGGGGGCTAGGAGGAGGAGTTGGCCGTCCGACTGCGGTCTGGAGTGTGGAGCCTTCCTGCTGCTGCGGAGTCGGGGCGGTCTGCCTCCCCCCACCGCAGGGAAAAGGGAAACACCACCTGGGTCTGGGTGCAGTTCCCCCCTCCAGGGGCGGGGGCACCTAGACCCGGTTTGTAGAGTACGCTTGGGGAGTGTGATCGTGTGTACAACGTCTCTTTATGTCTGTCTCCACGTTGGTTGAGTGTGGAGTAAGTGCATATGAGAGCATGAGGGTGGGAATGGATGTTTGTATCTGTGTGTGCCTGTATGTCTGTGTCTATATGTCAGGTTGGGTGTCAGGCGCCACCTCTCTGGGGACATCTCAGGCCCTCCAAGGTTTGGAGGCCTATCTCCCCCTACCACCACTTCCCCTGCCAGTGGCGGACCCCCTCAGACATCGGTGCGTTGGTGGTTCTTTGTGTCCGGGGATGGGCGTCCAGGTACACACCGGCTCACTCCTTGGCGGCCGCTTATCGGGGCCTGGAGCCTGGGGCTCGCTCGGGCCACTTCGGAGGTGGGGTGCCCCCGGCCTCTCGGCCTGGGGCTCGGTCACTCAGGCGCAGCTGGCTGCCGGCGGAGCTCACGGGCGCGTCACTGCAACTCCCCCTGGCTTCTGCTCCGCGGCTGCTGAGTGAGCCCTCATCTGGGACTCTCCTCAGCTCTTTCCGGGACAGTGGCGCAGCTGCCCCTCTGTTGGTCTTCCTTGATCTCTTGTGTTCTGGGGGCCTCTGGATGTCTGGAGTTTTGATCTCCTCCACACCTGCTTCAAGCCCTGGAGGACGGGGCTGTGGCCCCCCCACACCCTCTAGCAGATTATTACATGAAGGAACCTTTTAAAAAAACAAAAAACAAGCGCGTCCATGCTCACAGGTGTACACACGGGTGATCACACCCACAAACTACACCCTTTTTGGCTCCTACCTCAAAGCACACTGTGTTCTGTTGATCTTATGTGCTGCACAATAATGTTTAACATTTAGTATTTACTGTCATATTCCCATATATCATTGTGATGTTGTTTATTCTATTACTCTTGTTCTCTTCTGCTTGCTTTCTTTTTTCTTTCTCAGCAGGTGATCCAGGTGATTGATATATGCATTTTTTTTTCTCTGCCCGTTCTGTTGGTTTTTGTCTTTTGCCCTTCTCCCCCGTCCCTCTTCTCAGCTGTTTCTCTTTCCCTCTTTCTTTCTCCCCTTCTTTCCCCCAGTCAAGTCTGTCCCGTATTCAGTAAGTGAAAATAAAATAAACAATAAAAGGTGAATCAAATGGACCATTACGGCAAGGCTGGGATGGTCAGTTTGGTAAAGTAAATCCGTTGGGCATCTTTCTTTCCCTTTAGACAACAATTCTGAGGGCAAAAGAGCCAAACGGGACAGGCCAAAAAAAAAAAAAAAAAAAAAAAAAAAAAAAAGGAAATCGATCAGAGCTGTAATGAGTAAAGGGCCCAACTGCACCACAACTGAAAGAGTAATTTTATGACTCACCTCCTCAAAGTTTCCAATTAATTGTGTGGCGTGAGTGTCCTGTTATGAAATGCGTGTCTGTGCTGCAGGTGATCTTCAGATATACTCTGGCTCTGTTCAAATACAAAGAGGACGACATCCTGAAGATTCACGACAGCGTGGAGATCTACCAGTACCTACGCTTCTTCACAAAGACCGTCTCCAATGCCAGGAAGCTGACCAGCATCGCCTTCAACTACATGAACCCATTCCCCAGCCGGCTGCTGAGGAACCGGCGAGTGCTCCACCTGGAGCGCCTGCAGGCGGAGCTGCGTGAGCTGGAGGAGCAGCACAAGGAGTTCATCACCGAGAGCGTCGTACGGAAAGACAAAGAGCTTGACGTCATGGTGAGCGAGGACGACGAGGACCTCTGATCACACGGGACGCTTCAGCTGCTCACTTCGAGACGACGATGAGTTTTCCATGAGTTCAAGAGAATTTTACTAAACCGGCTGTTAACTGGTTTCCTTCACACCAAACACAGGATTGTGTCAGGTTCACCATCTCTACTAACACTACAAGGAAACAGACGCATACAGATTTAACTGCATCACATCTCTGAAACAAGCTTGCAGTAAACAAATGTGTACTGTGTTCACGTGTGTAATAAGTCAGGCTGCAGAAATGTGCAGATGTATTTCAGTGAATTCATTTGGATTAATATGTGATAGCTTATTTATTTCATTGCATCTTTTGCTTTATACCTAAAAATGCGTGACATTTCTAAATGTAGTCACATCCCTATGAAACATGGTTTATTATCAGCTGTAGTCACAGCTGGTGATAAAGTAATTAAATGTCCAGCTATTCAAAAATAGGGCATTCTGCACAATGAGTACTTTTTGGTACTTGAAGTATATTTTGATGCTGATGCTTCAGGGCATTGTGCTGCATTGTCGAAGCTCTCTGGGCTTCCGGTTAGAACGACCTCACAGTGTTTTATTTTGATCTGGTGTAAAGTGCATTGTGCAGAAATGACAGCATGATAGTCACATGATAAAACTGACTTTTCTTTTTTTTTTAAATTTTACTGGGTGTGCATCTTGTTCAAATGTCTTTTTCAGCATTTGTACATAAATATTCTGTATATAAATATTTGATTTTCAAAAAAAAAAAAAAAAAAAAGGTATATTGATAGGTGTCCTGCTCCTGTTAATTATATGTAACACCAGCTACAGATCGAGACATCAGTCACCTTCTATTGCATCATTAATCGTTTTATATTTTGTATTGACTTCAAAAAACTCTACCTACCTTTCAGTTCGCTAGAATCTCTTTTAAGAGGGCAAAACTCACCTCAGTGAAACACACAAAACCCAAGATAAATGAGGACAAACACACAAAAATCAACAGTCTTCAGTCTTTTTAATGGACACCTGGATGTGGTGGGGGATTTTTACATTTGTGAACATGTTCATGCGACCTTCCCAAGGTCAAATTACTCTTAATTTTTTTTTAAGTGTGTTACTTTTTTAGTTAGAGCTAATACCTTTTTCCTTTCAGAGTGCAAAATCCACCTCAGTGGAACGCACAAACAAAACATTCAAGTAAGGCAGTGTGGTGCTTGTGAAGATACTTTAACTCCTTTCAAGGTCACCTGAATCACCAGGGTTTAAAACTTTGAATTCCCAGGCCTTTATTCTCATGTTTAGCCTGAAAAAACCCTCCAATGTCTGCCAATAGGAATCTTTAAAACTTGGACATTTTGAAGGTTTATTGAATTGAAATGAATTTCATGTTTTACTAAATAATAGCGGTTTTATTGCTGCTTTTAGTTGAAAATGCCTTTCAGCACGCTTATACAGAACATGTTAAAACACTTAGAAAGCATAAACAGATGGTAAACTTCAAACATCGACACTATTTTAAATATGTAACCTTTAGTTGTCGTCGTTTTACAGATAAAGTAAGACACCTTTCAACTTTCAAATCAGTTTCTGTGTGTATAGAAGGCTTCAGTGCAGCACGCTGACGATTTCATTAAAAACACAGTAAAGATCACATGAAATGAGATTTACTAACTTTTTTTGACACTAATTAGATCCTTCATGTTTTGAGTTTGTGTTCAGATTACTCAGAATCATCTGCTCACAGCGAATACAACATTTCTCTTAACACGGAAAGTATTCCTCTCAACTTGTACTGTCACAGTCGGTGTTGTGCAAAGTAAAAACTGGAGAAAACAGAGAAACTAGTTGAGTTTATCCTGCTGGAAACAATCACCGTAAATTATTAATCGTAGATTCATCGAGGCAAACAAACACTCGGATAATTTACCCCCTTCTGTCGACAGCAACATTATGCTGTGTTGAATTTGTGTTGCCGTGTCGCTGCTCACAGCGTTTTTTCACAGCCCATCTGCCTGCTGGGGATCATCCTGCTCACGTCGATGTTGTTGTTTGCAAAGATCTCTTTGGCTTTCTTGATGGTGGATTCTGGCAGGGTGCGTGTTCGCCCCAGGATCCAGGCGAAGTCGACGTGGAAGAGCCTGAGGATGTCAGTGCATGAATACACCAAGGCCGAATTCACGTAGTCAGTAGACAGGATCCAATAAGGGGAGTAGGGAAGGACTGTGATCAAGACAAAAGTTGTAAGAGTGAAGAGACAAAAGTATCACAGTATTTTATCCTGAAGCTACACATACTGAGAGAAAGTCGTATATCTAATATGTGGCTTATAGAGGCTGATTAACTCATTACATTTCCACTTCATTCTTAACAACTCATAACACAGCCAGTCATTCTCAGTGTTGTCACCAGATGTTGCTCACCGTAGGAATAACTTATTCCCAGCTTGGCTGGATTCTTTATATCCTCTACGACCCCGATCCCTTCGATTTTCTTCATCTCTCCTTTTCTGTTTTATTCCACACAGACAAACTTTATGTTAGACTAAAACGGCTGCACGACATGCAGACATTACCTCCTGGCTCCACGTTTGCACAGATAAATTCAATGGGACTCACAGTATTTCAGAGCTGACCACTCGAATGGAGTTGCTCGTCGTCAAAGTGAAATTGGTTTCAATGCAGCGGCCTTTCTCAAACTGGGCTGGCAGTTTGGCAATTTCAAACCATCTCCCCATGAACTGTGAGGGCAGAAACACGCACAGGTTCAAAGACAACTCAGAGCAATGTGAGTGCAGACTATGAATAAATCTACATACTCTGATATATGGTATGTGTTTTATAAAAACCTACTCTACACCAGCTGAGGAAGTAATTAAACACAATGTTTTGCCAAGTTTCCCCTCTGGGAAAAAGTCTGTCTTCATTTATTCAGTTATTGTACTAATGTATGCACATTTCTATGCTATTAAAGGTACTGAAAAGCTTTACTTACACAATACTTTGGGTACTGAGTTGACTTACAACAAAGATTATGCTGAAATGCTGAAAATATATATATATATATATATATATATATATATATATATATATATATATATATATATATATATTTATTTATATTTATATATATATATTATAAACTATATAAATAAAAAGTACTTTTAATAGATTAAATTATATTTTTTTCACGTGAAAACAATATATATATTAATAAATTCTTGTTTACCTGTGGTGTAATTATAATTAGTAGTAGTTGTATTTAATTATGTCCATATGCATGTGTCTACCAGCCTCGACTTTTTGGTGCCCACACGATACAGAGACAAATATGATGACAAACACTCCTATCTGCTTCCACCACACACTATTCTGATCTATATCACAAATGCCAGCAATTACTAAACATGTACGTTTTGCTACTTAATAAGAATGTATCATAAACAGTCAGCAAATCTTTGCCATATGAAAATATTTAAACAGAAATCTCTGATAATGTTTGTGGTGTCAGCTTTTTCCTTTTCAAACTGTGCGAGAGAAGAAGGATCTCATGACATTCACGCCTAATGTGTTCAGCGTATTCTGCACAGTCTGCACCGTCACTGGTACCTGTTTAAGGCTGAAGGCGGGTTGAACAGCAGGCTCTGGACACGGGCCCCAGTGGGGAACCTGAGCCCTGATGATGGGGAGGGTGAGTGCAAACACCAGAGCCAAAGGTAGCTTCATGGTAAAGATGTGGCTTTATTACCTAAAGAGAGTATGAAAGAAAAGCAGGTAAGGTAACACAAACCAAAAAGAAACATGGCCAACGCAAACAAGATTACTGCTACATCAACTCAGGTAACATTTTTCTTGGCAGAAATAATCTAATATTAACTAATTTATAGTTTAATCCTTCGCATGTATCTCCACAGATTTCTCTTACCTCTGTGTTCCAGTGGTTCAGATATGTGCTCTGTCTTTATCGACTCTGCTGTTTGAGTTGGAGACGTAGTCCTCTGCGAGGTTTTGCAGTTCTGTGTCGTCAATGGGCGTCTTTGTTTAGAGCCAGCTTTATTTCAGACATGAAGTAAGCTATTAGCAAATTGGAGTCATGGGGGACATACCAGGAGAAACGTAATGAATGTAATAAAATAATCTGGATGCCCTCCTGCCCCAGATGGACACAAAAGTATATATTTTGTTTTGTTTTTTATCAGAGGATTGCTTTAAATGACAAGTTCCAAGGTTACATGATTTTGTACACAGACACACAAGTACTTTAAGACAGAAGTGTTGATCCACAAAATGCAAGCATGCTATACTCATGTGTGTTTATATGAAAAAAATGTACAAAATGATTAGATTTGATCTGATTTAATAATATCTTGTCTGGCAGAACTGAAACCTTCAGATTTGCTGCATGGCCTCGCAAATGGTCGATGGTTTACATATTTACATTTCCTGCTCTTTAATGACTCTCTGTTTCTCTATAGCACCAACAGCATATAATAGCATTCATGGTTTACACCAAGGGTGTCGAAATCACTGTAATGATTTTGTGGGTTACATTTAGCCTGATTTGGTCTTAAGTGAGCCTGATCACTGAACCTATTCCCTAAAAAAAGACACCTGCAAATTCCTTTTCTTTTAGTGTTAAAAAATTCAAGTACGCATTTTATGTCACGGCGGGGTGCGCCGATGTGTGCGGAAACAGGACCCAAAAGCAGATGATGATGAGGAATAGTAATGATTAACAGAAAAGTGAACCTTTATTGCGATGACGGCAGGAAATGAACCAAGAGACCAAAGCAAACAGGCAAAACACTAAGAAACAAAACACTGAACTGGCAAAACACTAAGAAACAAAACACTAAAGGTACTAAGACCAAAAACTATAACTATGACCGAGGTGGAAAAATAAACAGGCTATGACTATGACTCTGGTGAGAATAAACAGACGAACTGACAATGGCATGAAGAAAACAAAAGGCTTAAATACAGACATGAGGTGATCAGGGGAAGTGGCGACACATGGGGGAAAACAGCTGACAGACATAAACCTAATGACAGGACCAGGAGAGGAAAGCTAAATACAATGAACAAAGAACACATGACATTGTCAGAATAAAACAGGAAATGACAACACAACTTAACAGACCTAATACGTGATGAAATAAATAGAAAACCCCAAAACATAGAAAACCCAGGAACAATAACTGCCTAAACTAAAGGCAAATAGGAAATAACACAAACTAATAACATATCAAAAAATACAAAGAAAACTCAGAGTGCTGGGTCGGAGACCCAGCCTGTGACATTTTATGAACCATTTATTTATAAAACTGATGATGAATACCCCAAGTGTAATTCATCTTCATTTCTTCTGCACTAAGAAATGCTACTGCCATCAGCACGGCTCTTAGGATGTACACAAAAAAGAAATATTACAGAAAAGTTGCTTATTTCCAGCTTTTATTCTCTTGCTAAAAGACCAAAATTTTCTGTTGATTCAAACAAGTTTTACTCTCTGAGGTGTTTTATGTTGTTGTTACTGAGACGGCTGTTCAACCAAATCTTTGCCTTTCATTCCTTGTACATGCAGGAACTCAGCAGACACACTTGACACACAGGTTCATCCCACCAGCAAACACTTAACAATGGGCTAAAATGACCTGTTTTGGGCACCTATGCACCTGCAACACCTTCCAAAAAGCACTGAATGATTTTTATTTCATGACAGTAACTTCTCCACCAAAGCTGAATTACATATAGTATCATCATGTTGCCTAGCAACCACCAGCAGTGGGGTAAAATGACCCCTTTTATGTTGCATTTGTGCACCTACTTTATAAAAACCTGGAATCATTTTCATTTCATTGACTTTAATATTAATTTTATCTCTTTATATGCTCACTGGTGCAGCTGGTGCACAATAGTCCCCGTTTCTAATGTGGCTCCTTGGGAAGATTAAGTGCCCACCTCTGTTCACAGCCTCCAGGTGGGCCAGATTTCACGCTTTGGTGGATTGGTTCTTTCCCCCTATGTTTGACATCCCTGGATTAAACTGAAATATCTCAGTGTACTGAATGGATTACCGAATTATCAGTTTGGTGTTATTTATGTTATTTCTCTGTTATTTATGTTATTTCTCTAATTCCTTTCATATTTTATCTATAAAATATCTTGGCTGTATCTTGGTTCTGATTTGCTCAAACGGAAAAGTTGGAACTACTAGACCTCAAGCATGACCTCATGATGATGTCATCATTAGGGAGACCCCTAATTAAAAAGGGGGAAAAAAACAATAGAAAAAGTCTGTGAATATCGACTCCCATCTTTTTTGCTTTCTTACGGTTTCCGTTCAGGCTACAAGCATGTAGCATGTAGCCTGCAGCGTCTAAGGAGGAGTGGACCGTCGAGCTAAAATCTGTTAGAACGTGTTTTGACAGCTTAAATTAACTCGTGTACTTTTTGCATTTTCTTGGTAACATTGACAAACAACTTAAAAACTTAAATCCTTCTGAGTTTGTCTTTGTAACAAAAGATCAAACATACACATACACCCAAAAAACTGGTATTAATAATAATAATGGATTGCATTTATATAGCGCTTTTCGGGGCCCTCAAAGCGCTTTACAATTCCACTATTCATTCACTCTCACATTCACACACTGGTGGAGGCAAGCCACAGTTGTAGCCACAGCTGCCCTGGGGGAGACTGACAGAAGCGAGGCTGCCATATCGCGCCATCGGCCCCTCTAACCATCACCAGTAGGCGGCAGGTGAAGTGTCTTGCCCAAGGACACAACGAGCGAGACTGTCCGAGCTGGGGCTCGAACTGGCAACCTTCCGGTTACTCTTTGAGCCACGATCGCCCACAGTATTGCTGTTATTGTTCTGACTTTCTGAAAAGGATTAATTTTCTCACATGTGCTGATAAAGTAAATAATTTGGCATCTTGACAGTGAGCGCCAAGCCTCTGCCAATCCAGTCAATTGATTTTAATATACACAAGCATCTATGCGGACTTGGTAGGGCTTTTTCTTTATGCTTAAAACACGACGAAAGCAAAAAGAGTTTATCATGAGTATCTCTGGTTATACCCTGACATCTAAATATTTAAAATGCTGCAATATTCTGTTTAAAATTCAAAATAGCTTAAACCAAAAGCTGACAGTTACATCTGATGACGGAAGGCTCCCAGACACGGCGTTCTGGCAACCAACAAGGTTAAATTAAAAAAAGGAAAAGATCAAAAGGCTCAATTTCCAGCTAATACACTTCAGAGAGGAATGACTTGTTAGCTGCACTCAGATGCATCAAAGCCTGTTTTCCCAGGATCAAGGCAATAAGCTCGACTGGTCAGAAGATCAAGGCAAAGAATCAGCCTCACTGGCAAACTAGCAGCAAGACAGAGAGGGAACGCTTCAAAAGGGTGCATTAAAGATGCAGAATGTAAACACTGCAAAGGGACAGGACGTTCTGGATTTGATTGGGTGCACGTGATTTAAAGTTTTTGTTCTGATAATCTGTGGAGGATAATCCAGTTTCTATTTTCTGTCTTGAGTAAACTGGATTGTCTTGAAGTTTTTCTCTCCCTTTTCACTTTTCACTGTTTACTCATCCTAACACATGCACCTTAACCAGCCACTTAAAGGTGGAGACAAACTCACCACCTCTGTGGAAACACCGACCTCACCGACCGACTTCAGCACCTATTATCCCACATACCCACACACGGGTTTTATAGTTCAGCGGGAATTGAAGCATGTTCCTGACACTGTAAAACTGCATGGTAAAAATGTTGTTGCTAAAGCTCAAATTCAAAAAATAAACTTTAAATCAATAAAATACATTTTATGATATTTTACACATGTAGTTAAAACAAGCATCTTGGACTCAGTTTTGAGTTTTGTGGGTTTATGATTTCTTTTGGGGGTTGAGATGTCAGGGCTCTGTGTGCGGGCAGGTGGAAATGTGGATCCAAATGCAGGACTCCCGAGATGAAATGTAACTGAAAACCACAGCTTTTATTGCTGGCATGAAACAAACACAGAAACCAAGCAGGAACACACAGGCAGGATCTGAGGGTACAACACGACACTGGGTTGAGGAAAACACAGGGCTAATACAGGGTGGTAATCAGGGAATGGGTAACAGGAGGGAGACACAGCTGGGAGAAATTGTGGCTAACGAGACAGGAGGAGCAAAGCTGGACACACTGATATAAGACACAATCCTTCAAAATAAAACAGGAAACAATACACAAGGATGCAGACTAGGAAACACAGACTTAACACGGGCAGAACTAAAAATAAACCAGAATAAGCTGGAACATAGAACATCATCATCAAATAGATCAAGAAGATACCCAAAAAATACAAAATCAAACCAAAACATGAAAACTCAAAATACTGGGTCATAACTGACCCAGAACCTTGACATGAGAGAAGGATTTATCATCATCTGTTTAAGATTTCATATTCCCTGCTGCAATTAAATCTCTTTATTAATTTTACCATTAGTCCTGCACTTTAGATGGTGATAGTTTTTTTCTTTCTTCTTCTTTCCCTTCATGTTTCCTTCTGTCTTTCCATGTCTAGGTCACATGTGTGATTCTGTCTTCTGTTTAGTTACTCCCTGCCTTTCTTTGGCGGTCTTTTGTCTCTTGCTCTGTGGATCTAGTTGAACATACACTGTCTCATCATCTCTAATTCGTTCCCACTGTGTCTTTGACCTGTTGTCCCCTGTGCTCATTACCTTGGAGCAGCCACATACTGAACCACCAGCTTACCGATTAGTAGCTGACAGCTTTAGCCACACAATCTCCCGTCTGCATGCCTATCCTATATCCTTGGGCATTATACTGAACCCCAAGTTGCTCTTGGATGCATTCATCGCAGAGTGAATGTTAGAAAGCACTTAGATAGAAAAAGCATTGAAAGAAAGTGCTTGTATAAATGGGCGAATGAGCCATGTTGTATAAAGTGCTGTGAGTGCCCAGGTAGATTAGAAAAGCGCTGTATCAGAACCAGTCCATTTACCATGTTGTGGGAGTTTCCTCTTGTCCTTTGTCATGTTGTCAGTCTCAGCTGCGTGTTGCCGTGGTTCCCGTTTTCACTTTATTCCTTGGTTCAGGCTTTTGGATTATCCTTTGGACTTCATTCTGAAGTACCGGCATTAAAGGCTCGCTTTCTGTTCGACTGCCACTTTGCTTTTACTGTTTGCTCCCTGTAAAACTGAAAGACAAATTTAGTTGGACTTCTTCCAAAATAGATGAGATTGAAATATTTGAAAAGGTAAACTGCTGTTTTTAACTGTGAAATATAATTGGCACTAGTTTTGCTAAAGTTGCAGTTGAACTCACACTGATGTCAGAAGCCGAGCAGAGATTCCTGCTTATTTTATTTTTTTTATTTTTTTATTTTTTGTACACTACCTGCTTTGATGATAATTATGGTAGATTTAGGGCCAATACTATTCCTGAACCTGCTCTGATTGATATTTTGGCCACTTGAGGGCAGCATGAGGAGCCATAGTAAACAAACAGCTGGGTTTATATACAGCACTGACTGCAGAGCTGGATGGTGATGTAATGTGTGGCCATGGTCACATGAAATACTGGCTTACATCTGAGGACGCATCAGAAATGTGCTCAAGCTCATGAGTGTTCAGTGCTTTTAATGTGTTAAAAAGCTGAGCAGTAGACTTGTTTTATAAGAATTGTGTCTTTTATTTTGAAAGGCATTTGTTGTGATGCCTTTTGTGCAGATCTTACAGTTACAAAAGTGAATTTCCGACAATATAAACAATAAGAAAAGAAATCCAACATGACTGCTTTTTTGCCTCTTTTTCTTCTAATGTCATGAGTGACAGCGTTACTTTTGTTCATTGCAGAGAAATGCGCTTCTTCAAATGCGTAAGCGTCATCTTCAAACTGCTCACAAATAAATATATTCAGCCCAGAAATTATAAGCTAATAAAAAATTATAATTTGTACCGCATGTTGCTTCTGACGAAGCTTTACCAGAAGCAACATTAATATGATCTGTCAGCATTGCGTGACAGCCGCTGTTATGTGCAGTTCATGTCACGCTGGGGCTCCCGCAGCTGTGCACACAAGCATGCTGTGGGTTAAACATGTGGAAGAGAACACACTGCTCTAACTATAGTGCAATGTACATATGCACTATAGTTAGAGCTTGAGAAAATGTCCTTCTGCTGAAGAACAACAAAGCTCACAAATTTACGTGCAAACTTTCACTGCTGTGAAGCCAGTGCTGTATTCAAAAGAGACTTTGTTTTTAAGTTTGGCAACACATCAACATGACTGGGGACTTTTGGTCTAACAGAAAGAGTATTTATTGAGAGGGGACAATATAGTGAGGGAACACAAAACTGAAATCATTTTCTTTGCTTTAATTGACTGAGTTTGTCTAATAGAGAACAATTATATGGTGTGACATTCACATTCAGGGAAGACTAAAACACTGTCAGCCTCCAGGAGAGTTTGGTGTGGGATCTATGTCATGCCTCAGGGCCCTGCATTCAGAGCCTTTGTATGCTTTGACTTCACTCTTCTAGTCTGAAAATCAGTTGAATGATAGAAAACAACCACAAAGAAACACAAATTCAGTTCTGTATATGTGTGACCGAATACGACTGTGTGTGAGTGGGTTGTGGATTAATCAAAGTTTTAATGGCAGCTCAGTCCAAAACCTCGAGCAACAGAAGAACAAACCACAACAAAATCTGTCAGACACACCAAATATTCCTTTGCTGTTGGGCGTCTGTTCTGCTGCAATAAATTGTCTGTTATCATTATTGTGTCCAACACTTTTTCTCTATCATTAATTTCATGAAATAATTAGAATACGGTCACAGAACATGATCTCAAATCTTCCTGAACAATAATTTAAAAATGAAAGTTGCTTCCCGTTGCCGTCGGCTAATTAAGAAATCTGCATGTTTCTTCATGTTAATGAAAATTAAAACAGGCTCGTCATTTCAGGGATTTAATTGGCCTTAAAAAGACTTTTCTCTTTTTTTTTAAGTCTCATGAAGCAGATTCCTTTCATGAAAAATGACCGAATGGAGCATTCACGGCTAAATTAAATTAAACACAAACACCTCGGGGCCAAGTGATAAAAAACTTAATATGTGATATAAGAAAAATAGCAAAGCACCCTTATTTTTATGTATTTAATCAAATGAAAAACAGGATTTTACCAGCACTTATGGTTATTTTGCCTTTATGCAGTTATTAAACAAATGTGTTGTTCACTGCAATCGACAATCCAGAATTGGAGGAATTTGTCTTTGTTATGTGGAAGTGAAATTGTGGAGCTGTAAAGCCTATATATGATAATGTTTAGTGTTTCAAATAGGGAACAAATTAGAAATATGTAGCCTGTTGTTATTCAGATTCCCATCAATAAAGAAGCTGGAGACATAACAGCTGATGACCTGTGGAGATGAAGTGGGATTAATTAACTGTGCACTGCTTCCCACTTTTATTCAAATATGGAAAACCTAAATCATCAAATGTTAATTTTTCCTTTTTTCTGATATACTTTATGTGCAGTGTTGCCAAGTTTGAAAACAACTTATTTGAGACTGGGGAGTGTTTGGTTAAGCTTATACAGTATGTGGTGTCTTTAACATATCAAACATGGCTGAGATGATGATGATGATGATGATGATGATGATGATGATGATGATGATGATGAGTTCCACTCTCTGCCAAAACACAAACTAACACAGGTTCACAGGTTATACAGAAAAAAACATCACAGCATCGAGCTTAACTGAACTAAATGAAAACCTTTTTTTTTGAGTAAAGATAAGGTAAATCAGTTAAACTGTGTTTCTTTTATTACTTTATGGAAGAATATCATCATGTTTTGTGGTGCAAGTGTGTAAAAAATCCACCTGTTTTATAACGTTTCCAGAAAACTAGAAAAGATGAGCCCCAGTTTGCTCTGACTTTGGAGAATATTTTTTCAACTCTTGTGTAAAATACTCTAATATTCACCTCCCTCTCAGGTCCGACTGTCATGACAGTAGATGTTAATAACACAGGTGACTTTATTCTTCATAATCAGGTCAAATTTCCTCCAGGACAAGAACATCTTAAATGTGCCTGCTGGCATTAGCACTTAGCTGAGAGAACCACTGTGCCGAGCATCACCAGCTTTTGGACTCTGGTTGGATTGCAAAGAATAAAAGTCTCACAGTTTGATCTTTCAGTCTCAGACGATTTAAATGAACAGCTCTGAATCGAAGTGCAGCTCTGCTGTAAAATGCTTCGGACGGCGGTTTGCAAAA
Organism: Diplotaxodon limnothrissa; assembly: GCF_057381915.1. Taxonomy (NCBI): domain Eukaryota; kingdom Metazoa; phylum Chordata; class Actinopteri; order Cichliformes; family Cichlidae; genus Diplotaxodon; species Diplotaxodon limnothrissa. The sequence continues at coordinate 12,806,651 of NC_140613.1, read as the reverse complement.
CACTTTCTCCAGAGATGTGATGCAATTTTTCTGTCTGAAATGAGACTTGGAATATCTCGAGACAACAGTTTTATTTTCTACAAGGCCAATCACAAAGCAGACTGTAGATAAAAGTAATAATTAATCATTTAATATTCCGAAATGAGCGCAGCAATTTATCACGATACACTGCTGTTTTCAATCATTCTTCTGCTCCATGTAAAGATCTCTAAATTTTAAATGTTTTTAATTAGTTTTTCAAGCCCTGCTGCTCCCTGTCTGATTCTTTTATGTAAATCCCTTTTATGACAAACCCGCAAAAACTACGTCAGCCTCAACCCACTTCCTGTCTGAGTGCATTTCAAGGCACTCAAAGCCCTTTGTTAAAGAGATGAAAAGTGAGTCCAGAAGCAGAGAGAGCTGCAGTGGGAGCAAAGCGTCCAGAAAAGCGGGGACACCTGAGCTCGGGTCGTGTTTTTCACACACCTGTGTGTGCTTGGCGAGAGGAGATGCAGTAAGCACCGACCTCATGCTGCACTTTTGTCTGAAGGTGGAAAGACTGACGCTGGCTGCAAAATCTGTTTGATGTCGGATGAGGACACAGACACGCTTCATCTTACACGTCATCTCAGGTTACCTGAAAATAGCCTCTTTAGAGTCTGGGTCATTTCATGATTCAGTATGATGATATGTGTTTTACAACATCCCAGAGAATCTCTGTCAGATGTAGTTCAGTAGATGAAACAAATGTCTGCCTGGACAGAGCCACTCTATCACTAAACCTTTAGCTCCGCTTTAAGGGTGTAAATAAATTTGAATCACTGGTTCTTTTCATACAAATCTTCATTGTGTTTCCTCTCCTTGTTGCATGTTCCCACACTCGGTCTCCTCATTTATGACCTTTCAAGCTGTTGCTGGTCCATGCCTTTGTGCCTTTGTCTGCCACCCTCATAATAATACATATACTGTATTTTGAGCAGTGACTGTGCCCCCCAGTCTCCTGTGTCTCGTTCCTCTTTTCCTGTGAAACATTTGCAGTTGTGCAGGGCTGCAGTTAGCAAGTATGACTTCCTGGATATCAGTTCTTTTCATTTTTATTTTTATTTTTTTAGTGCCAGGCAGCCTGTTTCCTCTGCAACTGGAGAAGTTTATCATCAGTTTTCTGTCAGAAACAATAATTTCACAGACATGATCTTTTCCATACCAAACCACAGGGTTGTGCCTCTTTTTGTCTGGATTTAATTAAAGTGAAAATTAAAACAGCTAAAAGTCAGACTTTCTTTGTGTCACAGTCACTGGGCCATTGACACACTTTTGGCTTCATCACTGTTTTGTCTTGAGTTTGTTTCTTAGTTGCTGTGTTTAGTTTTTGTTCCCGTTGCTGCTATGTTTATTGTTTATAATATTCCTTCTTTCAGTTTACCTTGCCTCCTTGGTGTTCCCCATGTGTTGTCAAGACTCAGTCAAGGATGTTCCCCTGTTTAGTCACTTCCTGTTTTATTTTTGTAGCCTTGGTCTCGTGCTTTTTCTATTTAATTTTACTTTCCTGTGTCTCATTATCCCTGATTTGTTCCCGTTGTGTCTGCCACCCGTTTGCCCCGTGTGTCACCCTGTGTCAGGGATCCTTTGTTCCCTACTTCCTAGCTCCCCCACATTTATTCCTTCAACTTGAATAAAAGCTTGTTTTCTTTTGACGCCTACCTGTGAGTCAGCATTTGGGGTCCTTTCCTCCATTACTAAATATGCATGAAGTTTCATGCAGGTTAGTGTCTTTAAGGTGCCTCACAGATTAGGAAGGCAGAAAAATATGAAAAATATATATATTTGAGGAACTAACAAATGAAACCATGTTAAGTAAAATCAAGTTTAAAATAACAGCTCAGTTTAAAGTCCAGGTTTGTGTTGTCTCTGTTTCTGTAAAATGTGCAGGAAATTAGGTTTTATGATCACATTTTGGGGAATAAATTTTTTAAAATATTTATAGGTGCAAATATAAGCAGCTGCTAACTTATCATTTTTTGAGTGTAACTTCAGTAATTTTGATTTTCATCTTCATATTTGTTGTCTGTCTTTCAGGAAAAAATAAATGTGAAGGAGGGAGCAGTGATCCAAGAGATCCAACAAACCCAACGATGTGATTACATGACCAACCTGTTACTGTTTGAACAGAGTATTTATTTGAACAGGTGCCAGCGCTCACACTGGCCCCCTATCATGACACAGAGGTGGGACCCATGATCGATAATGAAGTGATGCAAGCATTTGAATCTTTAAAAGAACCTCAGAGGCTGAGTTCTTTCACACAGCTGATTACCTGCAAATAAACAGTCAGTGGCCGTGATTCTTTGTTTCTTCTCTACATTTATTCATTCTTTTCACATCTCAGGCTCTTTCTGTCACTAACTGACACTCACATCATGTTTTGCTCAGTGAACTCCAGCATGAACTCTTGCTGTTTGTTTTTTATTCTCTGCAGGTTGAGGTGAGAAGATGAAGCCTGCACAGGTGGTTGCATTGACTCTACTGTCTGTTGTTGCGATCGGCGCTCAGGTTGGGCAAATGTCCCCAGCCTGCTGTTCAGGCCAACTTTGACGCCAACAGGGTGAACACTAAATTTTTTCCTCTTCTACTGTTTATGTTGTGGGACATACAGATGATATCTATACACCTGCTTTTCCTACAAACACAAAATATTAATTACGGGCTCTCCGAATCTCGTGCTTCCTCTGCAGTACATTGGAAAATGGTATGAGATCCATAAGTTACCCACAAGCTTCCAGAAAGGCCAGTGTGCCACTGCTAACTACACCCTGTTGAGTCCTGGAGTCATCGAGGTCCTGAACACTGAGCTTCTGTGAGCAGCTAAAATATTTCCGTTTAGATCTGACACTTTGAAAATGTTTTAATTTTTAAGAAAACTTCTGCATAAACTCAGAAGAACACATGGTCCTTGACATAATTGTAATAATCTGAGGGCTTTTTATTCTTCACACCAACGCTTCATTCTACTAAAAACAGCATTACCGTACAACTGCTTGCTTCTGTTTTTTAAATCCTCGTTCTAGACAATTTTTGCTTCAGATGTTTTCAACGTCCCGGAACAAAACTCATGCCTCATGAACGCGCAGGGTCACTGGCTGAACCTTTGTACTGTTCCAGAGTTATACAAAGAGAGCATTTTGTAGAAAAAAATATATAATTGAAGGAAAGTACACGAGTAGAATTAATTTCTATTTCATGTTTCATTTTATTAGCGATAATGGAACCGTTAACGCCATCGTCGGCTCTGCCAAAGTCAAGAACCCCGCTGAGCCTTCCAAGCTTGAGGTCTCCTTCAACAGTAAGTTGTCATAAATGACTTTCAATTTCAGTCATGACAGATTCAAGTGAGCCACATATCCCTGCTGTTTTCACCTCTCCTGCAGACTCTCCTCCCGGCCCCTACTGGGTTCTGTCTACCGACTACGACGGTCACTCTCTGGTCTACGGCTGCACCGACTACGGCTTGTTCCGTGTGGAGCTGTCCTGGATCCTGAGCAGGAAGCCCACCCTCTCTAAGGAGACCCTCGAGAAGCTCCAAGGCATCCTGTACTCTGTCGGAGTCAGCGTGGAAAACATGGTCCCCACCAACCAGGACGAGACTTACTGCAGCCCAGTTAACCAGTGAACCAGTTAACGTACGCTCCTACTTCAGCCCACAGGACTGTGAGGCACAATGATTGCATGCAAAGACAATGCAACAATAAAGCTGTGTGAAGAAATTTCATGTTGTCCATTTTGACATTGCAAACACAATCTGCACCTTTTAAAATCTAAAACTAGGATTTAAATTCCAACAATGCCCAGAAGACAAAAGTCCCAATTTCTCTTTCACCTTCAGCACTTTTCTTTTCAACTTTACTTACTGCTGATGGGGCTCGACTCCTTCTTAAAAGCATGTTTTTAGCCTTCTTCCTTTCACTGGTTAATTTCAGAGTTGCAAAGTTAGATGTCAGTCACATGACGTTTTTGTTTTTTTTGTCTTTTTTCCTAATAAAACTTAATGATACACTTTATTTTTATTGCCGCTTAAAAAACAAAGTGCTCCATGAAGGAAAACAGACTTTTTTTTTTTTTTAAAAGCCCAATTTCATCTCCATTAAGCAACAGTGAAGGCAAAGAGGATGAGGATGAAACCTAACAAATGAGCAGCTCCAGTTAAAAGATTTAGACATAAAAAAGCAAAAACCTATTCTAGGGAACAAGGTGAAGGAAACTAAAAAAGGAGAGAAAAGTCACTTAAAGCCCAATTTTAAATACTTCATTAATAATGTGTACCCTGACCACCGCTTAAAATCCTTTTTATCCCTTTTTGTCATTCTTGATGTGTGCCACTGACTCCACCCCGGCTCACAGACACAAATGTACCCCAGTTTGATCCCAGCTTCACTAAAGCACAATTTTAAAAATAGAAAATTGCCTTAAATGAATGTATTTATTAGGTGAAATAAAGTTACCCCAAATAAAGTTAATTCACTCTAATGCAGCTGTCCTTAAAGATGTGTGTTGGTTCAGTTGTGTGTCAGTGTCAGCAGCTGTATATTGAGACAGTAAACAAAAGGAATGCAGAGAGAATGGTCCACTTTTATTGGTGCAACAATATAAATATTGACCAAAGAGTTCAAGCAGACATTATATTAGCATATTAATTAATCTTGTATTATATCTAACAGTAGGCCCAATTTTTTTATTTTATTTTTTATGCATTGACCTATGTGATGTATGACATATGATGTACATTCCTGTGACAGAAACAAAATCGGATACATTAATAAATATTTGGTGAGTGGAAAAAACATCAGCAGAGTTCGAACTACCAAAGTTTACAAACCGTCTTTGTGATGTTTTCACCATCAATCATTTCCCACAGGAACAATTACCATGAGGAGGGTAGAAAATATTATGATAAGAGTAGCAAGACAGCACCAGGGAGGGGAAATAATTACAATGAAAATTTTTTGCATCCCAAACCCCATTATCAAACCAAATGCAAAAGTTAGAAATTATTAAAACTGGAAAAACATGCAAGAAAATATACATTTCATTTGAATTTTGTTCGGTCAAAGTCAAAATGTAACAATTTAATCACAAAAAAGAATCATACTGAATTTATCGGTCAGTTACACTTACATTCATCTGCTGAAAGGAAAAGTAAAATAATGAATAGATCTACAATTAGCAAAGTTTACAAACCATATCTGTCATCACTAAGAGCTTTTCCACAGGAACAAACAGACTGGTGGGAGTAGCCGGAACTATGATCCAGAATGTGGGTTTTGGACAACAGCATGGGTGTTATTTACAGAAGTTCACAAAGCACCACTGTGATTGGTTGGGAACCAATAATCTTTCCACAAGAGCAGGTTGACTGGGAAGACTTGGAGCCTAAAGATGCTCCATAATACAATCCATGACCAGACTTAAACTTCCTACATGAGCATTTCGACTGATTCTGATATTGTTGTAGAAATCCTCCAAATTGAGATGTCGTTAAACTTGAACTGAAGAAGAACTCATTTGTCGCTTCCTTTTCTAAACCCTGGAGACAAACAAAAGGCTTGAGGTCTGGGGCCTGTTCTTCGTACCGCGCTAAGTGAGTTAGCTGGATGAGATTGTTGACGATTTCGCGTGATCCTGGATCGTTCGGTTCCCCGAAGCCCATCCGGGACTTGCTGTCATAGCAACAGAGCCGTAAGCGTAAACCTGCTGGGGAGCAGGTTTACTTTATGTAAACAGGATTAGATCGCGGCCACGCAGGTATGCCCGCGTCATTCATACGAAAGCAACAGCGATATTCCACCACTGTTTCACCATAAATAAATAACATCAATGTAACTAAAGACAATGCAGCACCTGATCCATTTATTGATTTCACACAGGTCATTTCCTAAAAAAGGGAAATGTACTATTAACATTCTATTACATGTATGTGATTATTACAGATTTAATTCATATTTCAGAGTAGCAATTGTAAATTACTTCGTGTAATCAAGATGAGAGACCACGGCTATAAAAGCGAAGGTGGATTTGGGAAGTCTGTCGCAGCCATGTCCTGTCCGTATACGCGAGCCACCCATTGCGGAAGGTGCAAGATTGATAAGGAGAGTCCTCAGAATTCAGCGTATATTGCGGGACAGACAGGATCCTTTAGCTCAGCGCGACAGTGTGCTCATAGAGAGATATCGATTTTCCCGTGAGGGTATTATTTACTTAACCAACTTGTTGACGAGGGGGTGCAGGACCACCACCTGTCTTTTTTTGCTCTGCCCTTTTCTTGGTTGCTGTTATAAACAAACAGATTATTCCAGGGTCTCTTTCCAAGAGACTAAAAGCAATATAAGTGATAAATATTACCATTCTGTAGAACATTCTTATATTTCACTTTTACCTGTTCCCATGTTCTAGTGGGTCCTGTCGTGGCTCTAATGTGAAAGAGGATAAAATATAACATATTATAATGTAATATAATATTGGATAATATAGTGTAATATAATAAATCTACCCTACCGCCTACTGGTGTTGGCCAGAGGGGCCGATGGCGTGATATGGCAGCCTGGCTTCTGTCAGTCTGCCCCAGGGCAGCTGTGGCTACAACTGTAGCTGCCTCCACCAGTGTGTGAATGTGAGAGTGACTGAATAGTGGCATTGTAAAGCGCTTTGGGTGCCTTGAAAAGCGCTATATCAATCCACTCCATTATTATTGTTATTATTAAATTACTTACGAGTTTAATTTGTCAGCAACTTCCTGCCAGCCCTCGCTCCTTGCTTTTGCAGCCTTTGCAGTGTTCCCTTGCGTTCTGATTAAACTCTGAAACTCCTGAAATCCCTCACTCAAGAGTTCTTGCTCTGCTGCCGAAAAATACCGAGCCGAGCGCGCTCCGTCGACATTTTCGCCGACCAATCAGAGGGTTGCCGATCAATGTTTCTACTATCGATGCGTAGCCCCTTTTACGACACCCAGTGATGTCACATTACTGCGTCCAGCTGTACTAATCGTCAACAGCAGGTGTGTTCGGGGAACCGGATTAGCGCGCTCACGGTTAGCGCGATGGTTTGGTCTTGGATGTTTCATTTGATCTTGGATGTAGTAAGCGACGTACGAAGCACAGGGCCCTGAGCTGGTAGAGCTGATTGTTACTGTGAGTAAGTTTATTCTCTGCTGCTGCCCGATCTTGCTGAAGAATGATAATGAGTCTGGAAAGCTCCACACAACTTCCACTATTTGTGGTCTGGTCATCTGTTGTTCCACATTTCCACCTGGAGTGTTGATGACTTGTTGGGAAACCTTATAATGCTGTTGGGGCGTTTCAATTTTCTTCATCCCAAACAACATTGAATGTTCACTTTGAATCATAACCAAACTAGACTCTGTTGTGAGAGAGAAGAGCTGGTTACCTTGGCAGCGTAGGCCATAGATATATCCACCCGTCATACTGGCTGCATAAGTGTCGTCACATAAACCGATGGTCCAGTCACAGTCTTTGGAAATACCGATGACCCATCTCTTAAAGTAAGAAACAAGAACTGTACCCTTAATAAGGAACAAGTTGGAAGGTTCTGGGCGTGAGGTTCTGGGGGCGCTCCGTCTCTGGGCTGGGACCCGGACCGGGCCTCGGGGGCTTGGGTCCTGGTTGGTGTGTTGCCGGGGTTGTGGGCGGGTGGGTGCATGGGGGCCCAGCCCTGGAGCAGGGTGCCGCCGGTGCGTCGAGCCACCTGGGGGGCTCTTCAACTGGTGGGGGAGATTGTCACATCTTGCAGGAGCTTTCCTCTCCTCAGGAGCTGCCTCTGCAGGAGGGGGAGATACAGGAGAGGTGGAGGAAGATCTCAGCCTGGGTGTTTATTGTCTTATGTAGTCTGGAAGATGAGTGGATGGTGGGGTGGGTGCAGTTTTCTCTGTGGTGGGGTTGGGTGGACTGTCCCGGGCTCTGTGGGGCCGGGCGGCGCTGCTGCACTGGGCCCGGTCTGGATGGGCCTGGGCCCCCTTTCCCTGGCGGGTCGCGGAGTATGGGGGTGCCTACTGGGGTCAGCGGGGGAGCTGGCCCCAGGGAGGGGTCACTTGCCCCTCCCTTCCTTCCCTCCCCATCTCCAGCTGCCTCCCTCTTCCCGCTCCACCACAACCACCCACACATGCAGGGCCTTGGAGTAGGGGTATGTCACTGTGATATTATTCTGTTATTATATGTTACCTTATAGATGTAATCAAAATAGTTGAATTATGATATTGTTGTAGATCATATTATACCCTTTAAAATAGAGTGTGTGATCTGTATGTAGTTTAGTTCTCATTATACTTTTGAGTTAACAGAACATATTCACATATTAGTTCATTAGATAAAGGTGCATCCTTGATCTGCTGGGAATGTGTTACACTGTTTTCTTGACATGCTTAATTGTTGAATCATGAAGAGAAGGTTGTAAGCAGGAGACTCTGTGTCTAAAGACAGGGGAGATAGATAGACCACATTCCACACCCCCACCTTACAGAAAGCAGAGAAACAACTGCCGAGGTCATAACTTAGGCGCTGTAACAGAGAAAAAATGTGATGTTTTGGCTTTTACGACTAGCTGGGGGCCACTAGAGACTATAAAAAGCTGAGCAACCCGTCACCATTTTGAGACATGTGCCTGACCCTCTGGTAGCATCTCTCCCGTCCGGACGTTGTAATGCTCTGACTGTTGAATTGTATGGAAATAAATGATTGTTGATTGAGCATTTATACACCGAGTATTGTCCCTCCTTCAGCCCAAAGATTCAAAGAACTGCGTGTTTTCAACAACTTGGTGCCGTGTGACCCGGATCTTTGGTGTGCTGAGGAGGTGTAGATTTGGCCTTTGGCGAGATCGTGGGGCAAAGTGAACAGAAGGCCGGCCTAAAACAGAAAGGTAAGCACAGCCTGTTGTATTATAAATACCAAATGTGCATATTGGGCTTTCCAAATTAATCTGTTCGCTGAGTCACATGTATTTTCACAGTAAATTTGTCGGTGTCTGGTTTTTGGCGCAAGATACTAACAACATAAGTTGAGGCTGAATTCCAGTGTGTTAAATAAACTGCTTCTACCGAGATACTAATAACATACTACGTTGGTCTAGTCGCAGTAATCTGCTTCTACCGAGATACTAATAACATACTACGTTGGACTAGATGCAGCCACTTTACCTTCCACATTTAATTTTGTCTAATACTGGCTTCTGTAGCAATAATACATTAGAATTTATTCTGAAGACGCGGCCATTAGTTCAGTACATTGAAGTCGAGGTTTGAAGTTTGTTTATGGTGTCGGTTACGTCCTGGCTCTTGCCGGCTATGAAATAGAAGTTGATTTAAGGAAAAGCAGATGCTGGCTTCACGGTGCGGTTGAACACTGGCAACGCGAGAGCGAAACACGTCCGTAGGTTTGGTTTATGATACGGCCGTGTTCCGGTGGTGCGGCCGTGAAGTGCAGTAGTGGTTGGTGCTAATTTTAGTACATTGAACAGAGGTTTGACGGTGGTTTGTGGCGTCAGTCGAGTTTTTTTTTAAGGGCTGCGGTCATAAAACAAAGTAAAATTTTACTTGCCAAGAAGTACATAGAGCAAAACCTGGTTTATGATGTCTGGTATAACTTCGGGGATGCAAGCATCACTTTTATGATGCGACTTTGCCCCGTTGTGGCGGTCATAAGCGCAGAGAAAGGGGTATTTTGGTCTATGGTGCAGTGTGCTTTAAGAAGATCTAATAGTTGAGCTCAGAGGTTTCTGTGTAAAATTCCCGCTGAGGAAAAGTGTTGTGTGTGAGTGTGAAAGCGCGCTCTGGGTGAGAGTGTGTGTGTGAAGCTGCGAGGCGCGCTCTGGGTGCTGTCTTGTGGGTAAAGCGCGCACTGAGTGAGAGTGTGAGTGAGGCGCGCTCTGAGTGTGTTTTTTGTGTGGAGTGTGAAGCGTGAACACAGTGACAGTGACGGTTGATGTGTTTGATTAGGAGGACATTAGAGCAAATACACATTTTAGGATCAAAGGTTGATGCCTAGTGTACCTGTGGAACATTTGCCTATGGAGTAGCGACCCTCCTGTCCGTGGACGCGTGGCCAGGACCGGCGTTGTCCGGGTGCTGAGGTGGTGACTTGGGGAGGTGAGGGCCCCCGCATAGCCACGGAAATAACACTGGAACGGCCGTGTAATCACGGGTTCACATTTATTTCCGGACTAGAACAAGACACATTTTGCGAACAAACGTTGAGTCTAGATTAGTAAAGAAATATAAAAAGGTTGAATTCCTCGTTTCAGTGGTTGAAATTGTTGTGTGCCTGTCCCCTGACGAGTGTGAAATTAGAATAAAGAGGGAATTCGGAGCCACATAGAGATAGACGGGCATAATTGGGTGTATTACTCTGTGGTGTAATAAAAATAAAAAGGAGAGATAGTAAGAGGTGTGCAGTGGAGAATTATGGAGGAGTACAGAGAGGAATGTGTTGGGAGACTGGCGTACAGTTTACGCTGTCAAGGTAGGCGTGTTGCCTGCTTATCGGTTTAAAAGTGATGAAAATGAAATTAAAATAAATCTCTTAGTGTGTTAATACAGGAAGCTGCGGACCTGGACCAACTGCCCCCACAAGCACAGCGGCCGAAGCAAAATTATAGGTAATGGGAACCACACCCAGCACGAATCAGCAGCTGTGAAACAGACAGCAGCGAGGAGAGAATTAGAGGAGAAATTAAGAGAAGTTTTAACACATAAAATTGGGGCCAACGGACTTGTGGAGGTTGGGAAGGCGTCCGGAGCATCACAACAAAAAGGTGAAACAAAAACACACACAAGCAGAGAAATCTGAGAGAAAGGCTCCTTTTAAGGTAACGCCTAGTTTGAGAAAAGATAAAATTAACCTGCTTTTATACAAATGCACATACACGCAATGAAGAAACAGCTTACACTCATGAACACGTGAAGATTTTCCAGCAAGGTTAAAGAAAAATTAACATACTTAAATGATGAAGTCTATACATTACTGACAAAGAAACCCTCTGGGTTGCAGGACAACAATTTAACTAAAAAAAAAAAAAAGGAACACTGGTCTAACCAACCAGGCAAGACACAACAAATTTAGTGGTTAAAAGATTCAAATTGTGACATGTTTTCTGTTGATTGATTAATAAAAGTGATTACTGAATGAAAGAAAGTTCCTTTTTTGGGCTTTTAAACATGATCTTAAGAATTTTAACATATACCGGTGTTGTCCTGTCAACTTGGTGGGTTAGGAGTTGATTATATCGGGAGACAAAAAACAAAAAAAGGGGGAGAGAAGGCTGACATAGGGCCTGGCCCCATTGTCTCCCCTCTGAATAACACAGCCAACACAACAACATTTTCCTGTTCGTTTGTTTTTGTTTTTGTTTTTTGTTTGTTTTTGTTTTGTTTTGTTTTTGTTTTTTCTATACATATTTAATTACAGGCTGCTTTGCCGGCCCTGAAAGCCGAGGCTGACTGGACTCCTGCTCTCCCCCATACGTGACACTGACCAAATGCTGCAACAGCTGGACCCACAACAACGACCTGAGAATGTCAACAGACCTGCAGGAATGTGATCTCATGCAGCCGAGACGGAGAGCACTAAACCTAAGGCCCGTTTCACTACACGGGGGAAAAATTCCCAGACTGCGTCAGCTGACAGAGCTGTGACGAGACGCCCGCCAAGCCCGAATGAAAAGTAAGGCCGAGCGAAAGAATGCTGACCTTGATAACTTTGCATTCACACTGTGCAGGACAGTGATGGACCAACACGGATGATCGGGTGGCGAAAAAGGGCGTGACCGAGACAGGAGGAGTAACTGAGGTCAGAAGGCACCTCAGAATGGACAAAAACACAGAAGAAGATGCAGGTTTCACCTGCGGTGAACATCGACACTGGAGAAAGGACTGCCCCAATTGGGGTCAGAACCAGGACGGACTGAATTTTGAGCAGCAGCAGCAGCAGCAATGGTCGCAAACAAACTGAAAAAGGAGGGGGGCAGGACCCCAGGGCACGCTTCAGGCCGTGGTTTACCCAGAACACCAGAACAGGAAAGTGATGAACACAAACACCCACACAAACACACACACACACACACACACACACACACACACACACACACACGGGAATGTTGATTCACTGAGAAGTGATGCACACATACACATGCACACGCTTGTGCAATGAAGAGTGATCCACACGCACACACACATACACGCTGATGCAATGAAGAATGCTTTGCTTATGCTGATATGCAAAATGCTGCACACAAACATCCCAATGCATAATTTTTATGAGGAGCCATTGATTTCCATTGATTACCATTGATTACTTAGAATGTGTTATATGTCACCTAGAAGGCATTTATGTAGAGTTAATAAGGTCTAAAAAAGTTTGGTTATGAAAACAATGTCTGTGCGTGATGTCTGTTTATGGCTCAAGGCCTTGACTGAATTCTTTGCTGTGCTTCACACAGCCCTGATGAGGAACAGTGGCACAGAGTGAAAATGATGAATTAATAGTGTAAGGTTAGGTTGGAGTACGGCATTTTCTGTGATTGAGTTTTAATTCAAGGAGGAACAAAAGGTGTTACGGCACCTGAGGTTCTCATTCCCACACAATATTGTCCCGGCAGGAAGCAAAATGTTCCTGTGAATTTCTGGTTGATTGTTTGGTTTTGTTTAGCGCTAGCTTGATTTTATCAGTGAGCTTTGGCTTGTGTTCTTTCTCGTAAGCGAGAGAGGGATAGTTTTATGCTTGGACATGTCTGCAACGGGCCCTAGTTTATGTTATTGTTATTAGTGTTTTATTGGTTACGTCTGTTTTCGTTTTTGTTACAGTGCACTGGAGAAAAAAACATCTGAGAGGTGTGATCCACCGGTGGTGATATGGTGATATGGTGATATGTTGATATTTTGTGAGTTCATGATTTAACAATCAGCTCTTTAAACCAGGCCTGAAAGATTGAAATTTAAAGCGCTATGAAATATTCTTACAAAAACAGTTGCAAAGTGTGCTTCTCCATGATTTTAATTGGCTTGGGAGAAATTCACTTATAGGGAACACTGAGAAGTTCTGAGTCTAAAAGGATTGCACCGAGTCAATCCGGCCCAAAAAAACAACAAGGAATTGTTTTCCTTTAAAATGATGACGTCATCTTGCTGGTGATGGAGGCTCGAATAGGTTGCGCGGGAGACTCCATTATCAGCAACATCTGGTATGAATGTGTAGGGAGGTATGCATGTGAATGGACTGTGATGGACTGACAACTAAAAGTTTTGACTGACTTGATACTGAGACAATGACTGCACCCACTGTAGGATTAGTAAATGCCAATAAACAAGTCACCCAGCCGACAAGAGAAGGGTGGATGCTTCGCTTTGTTTTGTTTTGTTTTTTCAGGAGCAGGAGGATAAGAGAGACTGGAGGAGGAGACTCTAGCTTCACATAAGTATGAACTGCAGACTTAACACTGTGGTTGCTGATTTTGAGTTACTGATGTTTGCATCAAGAAAACTGTGCTATATTAACTGTGTTTTGATTAAGGTATCATGTTATATTATTGGGAATGCCAAATGCTACAGTGGAGAAGACTTTTGATATCACTCATGACTGGAATATGTTACTATTAACCACAGCAGGCCACTGTAAAAAAGTCAATTAAATTTTATAGAGGAAAATCGCCAAAATTGAACAATACCTATGAATGACTGGCCACATTCAGAATAGAGATATGCAATAATAAACATTGGTCCACGTGATTTAGGTTCTCACTTGAAATAGTAAGTTATTAAATGTAGAATATAATCGACAGGGACATTTGATAGGATGTGGTACTGAAAAAGAACAAGAGCAAAGTAAATAAAGAAAATATTGTGTTTAGTTTGGATAAATTCAAATTAAAATGTACCATTACACTCAGAGGATCAATATGGAATAAAACATATGCAAAATTTGTAGGAAGTACATGACTGATAACTGTTCTGTCCTGAGCGTTTGTTTCCAGAGCACCCACTTGACCACACCAACAGTTTCTCGCCACCGAGGAAGGGTACTTGCAAAAAGAATAAAATAAAAATCTGAGTTTAACAAAACATTTTAAATGTAAATATCAAGCTTACCTTTCTTTTTCCATGAAATGTGCTAGTGGGCACGCCAGCCATTTTGAAAAGGTGGGCAAAACAATTGGCAAGGCCACACCCCCACACATGTGATATAATTTTAAAGGTACTGTTGCCCTCTCTAAGAAACATCAGGAATTAGAGGAGTGGCAAGTAGAGTATGCGAGCTACAAGCAAAAACTAAAATGTGTACTACAGTGTGCAAAAATGAAATACTGGGTCATCAGGGGGTCATGAGGGACATTTATAAAACTAAAAGTCCCACTAACCTTAAAGTGCACTTGAAAAGCCCACACAAGAAGGTTAACCTAGCTTACCTAGAAGACCTCATCAGGGGGAGCATACTCCCCCTCCTTGAAGAGCTCACCCACTCAACCCGCATCCCCAGAAAACAGCTAACCCCAGATAAGGCAGCGTGATGGATCCCGAGACAACAGGACTGGGACATCTAAATAAAGGTGTGAAACAATCGCCTTCAAAAGGTTATCAATTCACTTGAACCAAAATTAGGACCACACGGTGCGGCAAGAGTTAATAGTTATTAGTCTCAACACCCAAGGATAACCAGAAGAGCATGACTGATATGATGGAACTGGGATTTTGTTACACTTAATTTTTGCAAAACACAAATAAAACTAAATTGAAACTAAGGATTTTCAGAAAATAAAAACTACACTAAACTAGCAAACAATTGGTAAAAACTAATTAAAACTGATATAAAATTGAAAATCTGAAGTCGAAGCTAAATAAAAATAAAAACTGATGAAAATTGCAAAACTATTACAACCCTGGTGCAGAGATTGGCAAATCTGACCAGGAAACGTTATAAAATGGATTGTCAGGATAGTCAGCGTTAAAGCCACTTTTGACAGTCCATACTAGGATGGCATTGGACATCTTCGGGGCAGAAAAGGGTTGGTGTGACCAAGGTGTGGTTTGGCTTGTTGTATGTACATTTCAAAATGTTACAGCTCTGGATGGACCAGTTACCAGGGCATGGAAGGATGACAGACTTTATTACATGAGGAGAAGGGACATTTTTGGGATCGAAGATCCTCAGGGATGACAAGGCTGGAGCAACGGTACTCGAGAGAAGAATTTCTGATACTTTCTGAGATATGAGGTCACCAACCTTCTCTTTTAATTGTCTAGCTCCAATGAATTGACACATGGGAGTGTGTCAAAAAGGGGGAGTTGAGTTTGAACATCAAACAATGGTGATATGAAAATTTCTATGAGTTTATTTTTGTGTTTAATAAATTAGCTATGGTAAAACTTAAGCTTATAATGTGTTAGACTTAGAAAGGGTTCACTAATTTTTGATTTCTTTTAACACACATAGATTATGATTAGAATTAGAATAAGTCCTGAACATAATATTTTAAACCAAATTTGAATCATTAGAAGAACAATGGATAACAATATTAGATTATCAAGGCTAGGGAGAGAGGTGTTTTGGTTTTCTGTCTCTTGCAGAGAAAGGAACAGACACCAGACGGGGACCCGGAGATGTGAGGACCCTTCACAGCAGGGACAGATGTAGGGACTGCCGAGACAGCAACTGGGGTCAAGTGTCATGACGTTTGGGCTCCTGGAGAAGATGGATCCCACAAACACAGCAATAACCATGAAGGGGTTGGCGAAAACCAGGAACACCAGACCAACGAGGTTCGAGAGGCTATTGGCAAAAAGGGGGACACGCCGGTGAACCCAAAACACACAGATCCTTGTTTGAAATCGGGGCAGAATAATCCCCAGAACTGTGCAATGACTAAAGGGTGGTCTAACCCCGGAGGTCGAAGAAAGAAGCTGAGAATCACCCAACTGGAAGACACTGGTAGCTGCAGCAATAAAAATAAAGGTCAAAAGCTCCTTAAACAGAGGTTCTAGTCTAAGTACATTTGAAAGCTATTAGGTGGCATCAAAGGGGGTGGAAAACTGGAGCACCAAAATAAAGCTGTGGGAAAATGGGGAGTGATGGGAGTGTCATCTGTAACTGCTGTTATGGTTGTAAAGCTAACTTTGCTTGCATCTGAACTGCGTGAACACAGAGGTCATCCCCCATATGGTCCACCCATTAAAGGGGGACAGAGGGCCTCAGGATCAAGAAAACCTGGACCTTGCAACGCTGAAGCGCATGTTATTAGTGATCTCTTTAATGAGAGATCAAAAGAGGGTATTGTGATATTATTCTGTTATTATATGTTACCTTATAGATGTAATCAAAATAGTTGAATTATGATATTGTTGTAGATCATATTATACCCTTTAAAATAGAGTGTGTGATCTGTATGTAGTTTAGTTCTCATTATACTTTTGAGTTAACAGAACATATTCACATATTAGTTCATTAGATAAAGGTGCATCCTTGATCTGCTGGGAATGTGTTACACTGTTTTCTTGACATGCTTAATTGTTGAATCATGAAGAGAAGGTTGTAAGCAGGAGACTCTGTGTCTAAAGACAGGGGAGATAGATAGACCACATTCCACACCCCCACCTTACAGAAAGCAGAGAAACAACTGCCGAGGTCATAACTTAGGCGCTGTAACAGAGAAAAAATGTGATGTTTTGGCTTTTACGACTAGCTGGGGGCCACTAGAGACTATAAAAAGCTGAGCAACCCGTCACCATTTTGAGACATGTGCCTGACCCTCTGGTAGCATCTCTCCCGTCCGGACGTTGTAATGCTCTGACTGTTGAATTGTATGGAAATAAATGATTGTTGATTGAGCATTTATACACCGAGTATTGTCCCTCCTTCAGCCCAAAGATTCAAAGAACTGCGTGTTTTCAACATCACCAGGGTGCAGAGGAGGCTACCCCCCCCCCCCCCCCCCCCCCCCCCCTCTGTCCCCTTCTGGCTGCCTCTGCCTCAATTTTATCCCACAACTTAGACATTCACATTACTCACACTCTCATTACACATACATATAGGATCTTGGGGGTGGGCACGATACACGGAGTCCAAAGTACCATCAGGGTGTACACCCCACCCCTGGCATCGTTGCCCACCTCTCAATTTTAAATACACGTAGACATTGAGGGCTAGCAGGAGGGACCATGCGCTTACCTGCTGCTCTCTGGCAGGTAGCTCCAAGCCCTCCTGGGTTTTAAATGCACCTTAGAACACACATGCATCAACATTACAATGAGCGGGTGGAGGGAGGTTCAGAGTCTTCTCTCACCCCCGTTCTCTGCGACCTGCTGGAGCAGGGGGGCTAGGACTAGGAGGAGGAGTTGGCCGTCCGACTGCGGTCTGGAGTGTGGAGCCTTCCTGCTGCTGCGGAGTCGGGGCGGTCTGCCTCCCCCCACCGCAGGGAAAAGGGAAACACCACCTGGGTCTGGGTGCAGTTCCCCCCTCCAGGGGCGGGGGCACCTAGACCCGGTTTGTAGAGTACGCTTGGGGAGTGTGATCGTGTGTACAGCGTCTCTTTATGTCTGTCTCCACGTTGGTTGAGTGTGGAGTAAGTGCATATGAGAGCATGAGGGTGGGAATGGATGTTTGTATCTGTGTGTGCCTGTATGTCTGTGTCTATATGTCAGGTTGGGTGTCAGGCGCCACCTCTCTGGGGACATCTCAGGCCCTCCAAGGTTTGGAGGCCTATCTCCCCCTACCACCACTTCCCCTGCCAGTGGCGGACCCCCTCAGACATCGGTGCGTTGGTGGTTCTTTGTGTCCGGGGATGGGCGTCCAGGTACACACCGGCTCACTCCTTGGCGGCCGCTTATCGGGGCCTGGAGCCTGGGGCTCGCTCGGGCCACTTCGGAGGTGGGGTGCCCCCGGCCTCTCGGCCTGGGGCTCGGTCACTCAGGCACAGCTGGCTGCCGGCGGAGCTCACGGGCGCGTCACTGCAACTCCCCCTGGCTTCTGCTCCGCGGCTGCTGAGTGAGCCCTCATCTGGGACTCTCCTCAGCTCTTTCCGGGACAGTGGCGCGGCTGCCCCTCTGTTGGTCTTCCTTGGTCTCTTGTGTTCTGCGGGCCTCTGGATGTCTGGAGTTTTGATCTCCTCCACACCTGCTTCACGCCCTGGAGGACGGGGCTGTGGCCCCCCCACACCCTCTAGCAGATTATTACATGAAGGAACCTTTTAAAAAAAACAAAAAACAAGCGCGTCCATGCTCACAGGTGTACACACGGGTGATCACACCCACAAACTACACCCTTTTTGGCTCCTACCTCAAAGCACACTGTGTTCTGTTGATCTTATGTGCTGCACAATAATATTTAACATTTAGTATTTACTGTCATATTCCCATATATCATTGTGATGTTGTTTATTCTATTACTCTTGTTCTCTTCTGCTTGCTTTCTTTTTTCTTTCTCAGCAGGTGATCCAGGTGATTGATATATGCATTTTTTTTCTCTGCCCGTTCTGTTGGTTTTTGTCTTTTGCCCTTCTCCCCCGTCCCTCTTCTCAGCTGTTTCTCTTTCCCTCTTTCTTTCTCCCCTTCTTTCCCCCAGTCAAGTCTGTCCCGTATTCAGTAAGTGAAAATAAAATAAACAATAAAAGGTGAATCAAATGGACCATTACGGCAAGGCTGGGATGGTCAGTTTGGTAAAGTAAATCCGTTGGGCATCTTTCTTTGCCTTTAGACAACAATTCTGATGGCAAAAGAGCCAAACGGGACAGGCCAAAAAAAAAAAAAAAAAAAAAAAGGAACAAGTTGGAAGAACAAAATTCCATCCACTGACTGTGGAAAACCTTCCTGTTGTCTTTGGACAGTGACATGCCAGGACCCAGAGACTGTGGCTCAAAGATCGTGTCTGAACCAGTGGGAACAAGCTCCTGGTGGTGTTCAGGATCAACCAGAGTCAGCAATGATCCCCAGAACTGAGACGCTTGCTTCACCATCTTCTCCCCATTCTGTCTCATCTCCTCAACCAGTTTGTCCCGATGGCTGCCCGGCTCCAGCCCTTTTCTCAGATCCACAGCTTTGGCCTTCTCCACATCCTGATGCACCTGAGAATACATCTGCAGGAATCTGAAGGTGTCCTTCTCTCTGGAACTGATAATTTATTAATGTAGTGCCAATAAAAATGTGTCCCCATATTTGGGTGTTAAACACACAGAGTCTGCAGCTATGATACTCTAGTTTAAAAAAAAATAAGTCAGTGATACTTCAGCACAAAATATGAAGAGCAAGAGGATTTTTATGATTTATATCTGATCATGTGTTTGACAGGTCTTCTTTGCTGGTTTCCTGTTTTTGGATTCGTCTGGATGTTTTCATACATGTTTTGTTTTTTTTGTTTTTTTAGCAGTATACGGCATATACGGCATTTTAATTTATCGTCCACCTGGGTCTGCTGCAGCTTTTTTGTCAGACCTACAAGACTTTTTAACTTCCACTATTAAAATGGGCAAGGTTATCATCGTTGGAGATTTCAACATTCATGTGGATGACTCAACAAATAATAATGGATTTGATTTTATATAGCGCTTTTCAAGGCACCCAAAGCGCTTTATAATACCACTATTCATTCACTCACTCTCACATTCATACACTGGTGGAGGCAGCTACAATTGTAGCCACAGCTGCCCTGGGGCAGACTGACAGAAGCGAGGCTGCCATATCGCGCCATCGGCCCCTCTGGCCAACACCAGTAGGCGGTAGGGTAAAGTGTCTTGCCCAAGGACACAACGACCAGGACAGACAGCCCAGGGATTGAACCGGCGACCTTCCGGTTACAGATGCGATTCGGGGAGGTCTGCCTCTCCCCACCGCAGGGAAAAGGGTAACACCACCTGGGTCTGGGTGCAGTTCCCCCCTCCAGGGGCAAGGGTACCTAGACCCGGTTCGTAGAGTACGCTTGGGGAGTGTGATCGTGTGTACAGCGTCTCTTTATGTCTGTCTCCACGTTGGTTGAGTGTGGAGTAAGTGCATATGAGAGCATGAGCGTGGGAATGGATGTTTGTGTCTATGTGTGCCTGTATATGTGTCTATATGTCAGGTTGGGTATCAGACGCCACCTCTCTGGGGACATCTCAGGCCCTCCAAGGTTTGGAGGCCTATCTCCACCCACCACCACTTCCCCTGCCAGTGGCGGACTCCCTCAGGTGTCGGTGCGTTGGTGGTTCTTTGTGTCTGGGGGTGGGCGTCCAGGTACACACCGGCTCACTCCTTGGCGGCCGCTTATCGGGGCCTGGAGCCTGGGGCTCGCTCGGGCCACTTCGGAGGTGGGGTGCCCCCGGCCTCCCGGCCTGGGGCTCGGTCACTCAGGCACAGCTGGCTGCCGGCGGAGCTCACAGGCGCGTCACTGCAACTCCCCCTGGCTTCTGCTCCGCGGCTGCTGAGTGAGCCCTCATCTGGGACTCTCCTCAGCTCTTACTGGGACAGTGGCGCGGCTGCCCCTCTGTTGGTCTTCCTTGGTCTCTTGTGTTCTGGGGGCCTCTGGATGTCTGGAGTTTTGATCTCCTCCATACCTGCTTCATACCCTGGAGGACGGGGCTGTGGCTCCCCTCACTCCCTAGCAGATCGTTACATGGAGAAACCTTTGGAATGCAAGCATGCTGATCCACACAGGTATGCACACAGGTGTACACACGGGTATTTACAGACGCGGACTACAGCTTTCTTGGCTGCTGCCTCAAAGCACATTGTGCGCTGTCTATCTTGCGTGCTACACAATATCGTTTATTATTTAGTATCTTCTGATATCTACTGCTAGCTAGTTTATTGTGATGGTGCTGTTTTTTTTATTATGTTGCTCTTTGTTGTTTGCTTTCTCTTCTGTTTTTTTTCTCCATACAGGTGACCCAGGTGTTTTTTTTTTTGTTTGTTTGTTTGTTTGTTTTTTCTTTCTTCCCCCCCTTCTCACCGTCTCTTCTCCCCTTTGGTTTTCTTTCTCTCCCTCTCTTTCTTTCATTCTTTCTCCCTGTCCTATCCCCCAATCATGTCTGTCCCGTTTGTAGCAACTGAAAATAAATTCATAATTATAATAAAGGTCAATCAAATGGACCAATATGGCAAGGCCATGATGATCCACTTGGTAAAATAAATCCGCTTGGCATCTTTCTTGGCCTTAAGACAACAATTCTGATGGCTAAAGATCCAAACGGGACACAAAAAAAAAAAACAAAAAAAAAAACAGATGCGATTCCCAACCCCCTGAGCCACGGTCGCCCCGGACCACAGTACCACTAAGGAGTTTCTGAGCATTATGGACTCTTTCAACTTTGTTCAGCATGTAGCAGGGCCTACTCATAGGGCTGGGCACACTCTGGACTTGGTCTTCACCTATGGTGTTTCCTTTGACCACATGAATTTAAATGAAGTTGTTTTTAGTGACCATAAGTCAGTCTCTTTTACTGTATCTGTTAATTCAGAGTCCCATCCTCAAGGTTCGACTAGGCGCAGGCGCTTTATTGACGATTCTATAATTTCTGAGTTTTCCTCTCTTTTTAATTTTAAAAGTTCCTCTAATGAGGTTGAGCGTCTAACTAATTCTTTTAATGAACACTGTCTTGCCATTCTAAATCAGGTTGCTCCTCTCAAAACCAGTTACTGCTCTGTTAGTTCCCGGACACCATGGTTAAATTATCAGACTCGTGGTCTTCGACGCTCCTATCGAAAAGCAGAGCGTCTGTGGAAGTCCACCGGTCTGACTGTCCATCGTGAGCACTTTAAAGAACTACTTTACCTATATAATGAATCAGTCAAAGAGGCCAGATCCTCTTACTTCAATAATCTTATAAACCGTCATAAAAATAATTCAAGAATTCTATTTGATACCATCAACAGTATTGTTTCTCCTCCAACCCAGCATGCTCTGTTGCTTTCTGATGAAGATTGTAATATTTTCCTTAATTACTTTGTAAATAAGGTGATGGACTTGAAATCTAAAATTTCCTCAAGTGCCTCCCCTTATGAAGATACCCCTTGCTGTCCTGGATCATTTACCTCCTTTTCTCCAATCACACTAAATGACTTAATTATAGTTTTAGGTAAAATGAAATCCTCGTCATGCTCTGTAGATATATTACCTCCCTCTGTCCTGTCCGGGTCTATCACCAGCATTGGTCCCACATTAATTCAATTCAATTCAATTCAATTCAATTCAATTTTATTTATATAGCGCCAAATCACAACATAAGTCGCCTCAAGGCGCTTCATAGATACAGAGAAAAACCCAACAATCATATGACCCCCTATGAGCAAGCACTTTGGCAACAGTGGGAAGGAAAAACTCCCTTTTAACAGGAAGAAACCTCCGGCAGAACCAGGCTCAGGGAGGGGCGGCCATCTGCTGCGACCCGTTGGGGTGAAAGAAGGAAGACAGGATAAAAGACATGCTGTGGAAGAGAGACAGAGGTTAATAACAGATATGATTCAATGCAGTGAGGTCTGTTAATACATAGTGAGTGAGAAAGGTGACTGGAAAGGAAAAACTCAATGCATCATGGGAATCCCCCAGCAGCTTATGTCTATTGCAGCATAACTAAGGGAGGATTCAGGATCACCTGGTCCAGCCCTAACTATATGCTTTAGCAAAAAGGAGAGTTTTAAGCCTAATCTTAAAAGTAGAGATAGTGTCTGTCTCCCAAATCCAAACTGGAAGCTGGTTCCTCAGAAGAGGGGCCTGAAAACTGAAGGCTCTCCCTCCCATTCTACTTTTAAATACTCTAGGAACAACAAGTAAGCCTGCAGAGCGAGAGCGAAGTGCTCAAATAGGGTGATATGGTACTAAAAGGTCATTAAGATATGATGGGGCCTGATTATTTAAGACCTTGTATGTGAGGAGCAGGATTTTGAATTCAATTCTGGATTTAACAGGAAGCCAATGAAGGGAAGCCAAAACAGGAGAAATATGCTCTCTCTTTCTAGTCCCTGTCAGCACTCTTGCTGCAGCATTTTGGATTAGCTGAAGGCTTTTCAGTGAGTTTTTTGGACATCCTGATAATAATGAATTACAGTAGTTCAGCCTGGAAGTAATAAATGCATGAACTAGTTTTTCAGCGTCACTCTGAAACAGGATATTTCTAACTTTAGAGATGTTGCGCAAATGGAAGAACGCAGTCTTACATATTTGTTTAATATGTGCGTTGAAGGACATATCCTGGTCAAAAATGACTCCAAGGTTCCTCACAGCGTTACTGGAGGCCAAGGTAATGCCATCCAGAGTAAGAATCTGGTTAGATACCATATTTCTGAGCTTTTCAGGGCCGAGTACAATAACCTCAGTTTTATCTGAATTAAGAAGCAGAAAGTTAGCGGCCATCCAGGTCTTTATGTCTATCCATCATCTACTACTACTATCCATCATCAACAGTTCACTGAGGCAAGGCTGTGTTCCATCTTATTTTAAACATGCTGAGGTAACTCCTCTGTTAAAAAACAGAATCTCGATCCTAGCTCTGCTAGTAATTACCGACCTATTTCAAAATTGCCATTTGTCAGTAAATTACTTGAAAAAATTGTTGAAAATCAGTTCAGGTCTCTATTATGTAAATTACAGATTCTTGACCCTTTTCAGTCTGGCTTTCAAAAGCAGCACTCTACAGAGACCGCTCTCTTAAGAGTCTATAATGATCTATTAATGGCATCTGATGCAGGGAACTGTTGTGTGATCGTTTTGCTTGATCTTAGTGCAGCCTTTGACACCATCGACCACAAAATCCTACTTAACAGGCTCAAGGTTTTGGCTGGTGTATCTGGCTCTGCCCTAGACTGGTTTTCTTCCTACTTATCAGATAGGACCTTCTCTGTTAGGACTGACAGGTTCTCCTCTAACACTGCTGCCCTGACCTGTGGTGTCCCACAGGGTTCAGTTTTAGATCCATTACTATTTTCTTTTTATATGCTTCCTTTAGCTGGTATCATTCAATCTTTTAGCGACCTGTCTTATCATTTTTATGCTGATGACATTCAGCTCCATATGTCCTTTAAGCCTCATCAGCTGGATAGGCTGTCCACCCTAGTCCAGTGCTTAACCCAGGTTTCTGATTGGCTTTCAAGCAACTACCTTGTTCTAAATACTAACAAGACCGAGACCATGATCATAGCTCCTGAGCTACATTCTAAAATCAGTCAGGTTCTTGCCTCTTTCTGTCCATCTGTCAAGTCAAATTTTCGAAATCTTGGAGTAATATTTGACTCTTCTCTGGGCCTCGACTCTCATGTAAAATCTTTGTCTCGTTCCTGTTTCTATCATTTAAGAAACATATCTAAACTGCGACATATGGTTCCCTCAGCTGAACTGGAAAAACTCATTCATGCATTTGTGTCATCACGCTTAGATTACTGTAATTCCCTGTTTACTAGCTTGGATAAATCATCTCTCTCTCGCCTCCAGACAATACAAAACGCAGCAGCTAGATTACTAACTCGCTCTACCAAGCGTGTTCATATCACTCCCATCTTATATTCTTTACATTGGCTCCCAATAGAGTTTAGAATTCGCTTTAAAATTCTTGTTTTAACATACAGAGCACTAAATGGCCAGGCTCCAGATTACTTATCCAAGCTTCTTTTAAAATACACTGCTGCGCGTCATCTCCGCTCACAGACTCAGAGTCTCTTAGTTGTTCCCCGTACATGACTGAAGACAAAAGGGGACAGAGCCTTTCAGTCTGTTGCACCAAGGCTGTGGAACAGGTTACCACTACAATTACGTTTGCTTGACTCTGTGGATTCTTTTAAAAAACAGTTAAAAACTCTTCTGTTCAAACAAGCCTTTTGTTGATCTTTTTTTTTTTTTTTTTTTTGGCCTGTCCCGTTTGGCTCTTTTGCCATCAGAATTGTTGTCTAAAGGCAAAGAAAGATGCCCAACGGATTTACTTTACCAAACTGACCATCCCAGCCTTGCCGTAATGGTCCATTTGATTCACCTTTTATTGTTTATTTTATTTTCACTTACTGAATACGGGACAGACTTGACTGGGGGAAAGAAGGGGAGAACGAAAGAGGGAAAGAGAAACAGCTGAGAAGAGGGACGGGGGAGAAGGGCAAAAGACAAAAACCAACAGAACGGGCAGAGAAAAAAAATGCATATATCAATCACCTGGATCACCTGCTGAGAAAGAAAAAAGAAAGCAAGCAGAAGAGAACAAGAGTAATAGAATAAACAACATCACAATGATATATGGGAATATGACAGTAAATACTAAATGTTAAACATTATTGTGCAGCACATAAGATCAACAGAACACAGTGTGCTTTGAGGTAGGAGCCAAAAAGGGTGTAGTTTGTGGGTGTGATCACCCGTGTGTACACCTGTGAGCATGGACGCGCTTGTTTTTTTTTTTTTAAAAGGTTCCTTCATGTAATAATCTGCTAGAGGGTGTGGGGGGGCCACAGCCCCGTCCTCCAGGGCGTGAAGCAGGTGTGGAGGAGATCAAAACTCCAGACATCCAGAGGCCCCCAGAACACAAGAGACCAAGGAAGACCAACAGAGGGGCAGCTGCGCCACTGTCCCGGAAAGAGCTGAGGAGAGTCCCAGATGAGGGCTCACTCAGCAGCCGCGGAGCAGAAGCCAGGGGGAGTTGCAGTGACGCGCCCGTGAGCTCCGCCGGCAGCCAGCTGCGCCTGAGTGACCGAGCCCCAGGCCGAGAGGCCGGGGGCACCCCACCTCCGAAGTGGCCCGAGCGAGCCCCAGGCTCCAGGCCCCGATAAGCGGCCGCCAAGGAGTGAGCCGGTGTGTACCTGGACGCCCATCCCCGGACACAAAGAACCACCAACGCACCGATGTCTGAGGGGGTCCGCCACTGGCAGGGGAAGTGGTGGTAGGGGGAGATAGGCCTCCAAACCTTGGAGGGCCTGAGATGTCCCCAGAGAGGTGGCGCCTGACACCCAACCTGACATATAGACACAGACATACAGGCACACACAGATACAAACATCCATTCCCACCCTCATGCTCTCATATGCACTTACTCCACACTCAACCAACGTGGAGACAGACATAAAGAGACGTTGTACACACGATCACACTCCCCAAGCGTACTCTACAAACCGGGTCTAGGTGCCCCCGCCCCTGGAGGGGGGAACTGCACCCAGACCCAGGTGGTGTTTCCCTTTTCCCTGCGGTGGGGGGAGGCAGACCGCCCCGACTCCGCAGCAGCAGGAAGGCTCCACACTCCAGACCGCAGTCGGACGGCCAACTCCTCCTCCTAGTCCTAGCCCCCCTGCTCCAGCAGGTCGCAGAGAACGGGGGTGAGAGAAGACTCCGAACCTCCCTCCACCCGCTCATTGTAATGTTGATGCATGTGTGTTCTAAGGTGCATTTAAAACCCAGGAGGGCTTGGAGCTACCTGCCAGAGAGCAGCAGGTAAGCGCATGGTCCCTCCTGCTAGCCCTCAATGTCTACGTGTATTTAAAATTGAGAGGTGGGCAACGATGCCAGGGGTGGGGTGTACACCCTGATGGTACTTTGGACTCCGTGTATCGTGCCCACCCCCAAGATCCTATATGTATGTGTAATGAGAGTGTGAGTAATGTGAATGTCTAAGTTGTGGGATAAAATTGAGGCAGAGGCAGCCAGAAGGGGACAGAGGGGGGGGGTAGCCTCCTCTGCACCCTGGTGACATACCCCTACTCCAAGGCCCTGCATGTGTGGGTGGTTGTGGTGGAGCGGGAAGAGGGAGGCAGCTGGAGATGGGGAGGGAAGGAAGGGAGGGGCAAGTGACCCCTCCCTGGGGCCAGCTCCCCCGCTGACCCCAGTAGGCACCCCCATACTCCGCGACCCGCCAGGGAAAGGGGGCCCAGGCCCATCCAGACCGGGCCCAGTGCAGCAGCGCCGCCCGGCCCCACAGAGCCCGGGACAGTCCACCCAACCCCACCACAGAGAAAACTGCACCCACCCCACCATCCACTCATCTTCCAGACTACATAAGACAATAAACACCCAGGCTGAGATCTTCCTCCACCTCTCCTGTATCTCCCCTCCTGCAGAGGCAGCTCCTGAGGAGAGGAAAGCTCCTGCAAGATGTGACAATCTCCCCCACCAGTTGAAGAGCCCCCCAGGTGGCTCGACGCACCGGCGGCACCCTGCTCCAGGGCTGGGCCCCCATGCACCCACCCGCCCACAACCCCGGCAACACACCAACCAGGACCCAAGCCCCCGAGGCCCGGTCCGGGTCCCAGCCCAGAGACGGAGCGCCCCCAGAACCTCACGCCCATCCCGGACCCACCCAGGGGCAGCCAGGCTACCAGGTCAGTAACCCACGTCCGTCAGCACAGACCCTCCCCTAGCCCCGCTGCACGCAGCCGCGAGGAAACAGTCACCGGAGAGCCAACAGAGCCCCTAACCGGACATGACCGCTACCCCGGGTTGAGCCCCCCAAGGAAGATGCCTCCGGGGAACCCCCCGACGCCCTAAGCCTGTCCCTACCCCCACACCAATCACAACAGTGAAGGCGGGACCAAACTATGACCCCCCACCCCCACTAGGTGATGGAGCTGATCAAAGGAGCCCAGAGCAATTGATCTGATGTGGTGGCAGAGGCTGTATCAAGACTAATGTAATCTAATAGATAATTTCTATATTGGTTAGAATTAAGATTATTTTTATTTTTCCAGTTCATGAGGACTGTTTTCTTGGCTATGCATAGGGCAGTGAAAACCATATGGGCGATATTCTTTTCTGAAGTGACATTATCTAAGCTGCCCAACAAACACACTAAGGGCCTTTTGTTGATCTGCATATTTTAGATTTTTTTTTTACATTATTTACATTTGATCTTTTACATTATATATAATGTCTATTGATTTTATTGTTTATTTTAATATTTTAATATTTGTGTACGGCGCTTTGTGATTGCCTGTCTGTGAGAAGCGCTTAATAAATAAAGTTTACTTACTTACTTACTTACAGTATGTCCTGTTTCGATAAGTTTAACATAATCAATAGTGTTCAATAAAATCCTTGTGGCTCTCTCCAGAATTTTCCTCTCAAACAAATAAAACTAATGCTGGTGGACACTGTGCTGAGGCTTTTGGAGGGTGTGTCGAGACATCCATTGTCACGGTGGGGTGTGCTATGTATTTTTTAAATGGACCCAAGAGCAGACACTGCAGGAGACGCAGCTGGTTTGCAAATCAAAGCAATCCTTTATTAGGGCTGAATGAAGGCAAACAACAAGAACACTAAGGAGAAAAACAGAAGACTACAGCTAAACTGACTACAGGTTATGAACAACTATGAAACTGTGAAGAAAATGACAACTATTATGTGGAATATGCTGGACCTTCAAGGCTTCATGAGGCTTCATCTGGGCATCACTACACAAAACTATTTTATAAATGCGTACATCCAACTCTGAGTAAATACTGTTTTTTTTTACTGGTAATTTATACATAATACAGCTTCAGCTTCATGAATCAGATAATTTTATTGTTCAAAAACAAAAACTACAGATAACATCCTCTCCAGGTAACAAATCCTTAAATCTCCTGATACACACAGATCACGTTATATGCCCATGTTGGATTTTGAGACAAATTTTACGCTGCCAGCTTCACGCAGATCCACAAATGTTAAAAATTGTGAAAGTGGGACATGTGGGCTTCCTCTGTATTTCTTCATTTTTTGTTGGTTTTAAATAAATAAAATCTTTTGTTTCTTTGTCAAGTCTTCTGACTCTACTGCTCTTTGATGATCCACTCACTACAGCACTGTACAACAGTTTTGATTGTGTTCTATCCATTCACTTACGGTTGTCCTTTTCAGGGTGGTTGGGGGCGCTGAGGCCTTTACTAGCTGTCTTAGGGCAAGAGGCAGGGTGCACCCTGAAAAGATCGTCAGTCTGTCACATAGAGATAGACCAGCATTCACACCTTTAAGCAATTTAGAGGTTCCAATTAACCTATCTGTTGGACTGTTGGAGTCCAACAGAGTACCCATGCAAACGCAGGGAGAACATGCAAACTCCCCACAGAAAGCCCCTGGCCTGATAGTGGAATGGAACCCAGGCCCTTCTTTCTGTTAAGCAACAGTGCTAACCACCTTGCAACCGGTGTTATTTTATATATTGCACTTTGTACTGCTAAAACAAGTCAAGTCTGACTGCAAAAATATGGACTTTTTTGTTGTTTGAACTTCAAGGGTATATGACCTGCATAGGTAATACTTTTAATGTTGGTGTACTGTGTAAATATATCGCAAGGAAGGACTATATACCATAAAGAATTTATTTCTTTGTATTATGTTCAAGAAATCAGCAGTAGAGAGATAAGTTCATGTCTAATTATATGTTACAATGCATGCTTGTGCAGCAGACAGCAATCTGTTCATTATGTCATTTATTCCTTGTAGGAGAACCACATCACTCTACTTAGAAACAAGAGCAGAAGTGTTATTTGCACTTTATTTCAATAATTGATTTGCATCCTAACTGATGCCCCCTGGTGGCCACATTGATTATGATCTGGCAAATCTACTCCTTAAAACAGGGGTGTCCAAACTACGGCCCACGTGCCAACTGCGTCCATTTTTAATTG
Organism: Diplotaxodon limnothrissa; assembly: GCF_057381915.1. Taxonomy (NCBI): domain Eukaryota; kingdom Metazoa; phylum Chordata; class Actinopteri; order Cichliformes; family Cichlidae; genus Diplotaxodon; species Diplotaxodon limnothrissa. The sequence goes on along the minus strand of NC_140613.1, from coordinate 12,777,091 downwards.
ACCTGCAAGTAATTTTATAAATAGAATAGTATATGGCCCGCACTTCAACTTTTTCTTGAGTGTATTGCACTTCTTAGTTTTAACACCAGGGGGAGCTGCTGTTCATCAAGGCAGTTGCTCCACTAAAAAAGGACAGTCACAAAAAAAATTTACCCCAAGTTACTAAACATGGCAGAACCAAAGAAGCGAAAGGTAGAAAGTGAGTGCAGAAAATTTCAGACATGGTGGGAGAGTGAATATTTCTTCAAAGAATTCAAGAGGAAGTGTGGTAGTTATGAAAGAGTATAATGTACGGTGTCATTATGAAACCAAGCATCAGGCCTATGCATCCTACACTGGTGCTGAGCGAGAGCAGAAATTAAAGCAAAGGGTAGCTCTCCTGCAGGGACAGTAACAGTATTTTTTGTGCTCAAAAGGTCCAGGAAAAGGCTACAATAGCCAGCTATGAGGTCGCCCAACTCATCGCAAGACATGGCAAGCCTTTTTCAGATGGAGAGCTCATAAAACACGGCCTTGTTAAAGTCACCGAAAAAGTGCAAGACTTCAGCAACGTCAGCATGTCCAGAAATACAGTTGTGCACCGCATTGAAGACTCGTCAGCTAACATTAAACTGCAACTGTCTGATAAAGCTGTGCTTTTGATTTTTACTCCATCGCATGCGATGAGAGCACCGATGCCACAGACACCGCACAGCTGCTAATTGTTTTGCGGGGAGTGGACGAGAGCACGAGCACTTTAGGCCCGATTTACATACCCAGCGCAGCTGATACTCACCAGAATAATTTACTAAAATTATATGCACTCCTGTTATTAAGTCCAGTTCAATCTGTTAATGTTGATAACGGTTTCAAACCAACATTAATAGGTGTGTTTCTAAGCCTAATAACTAAAATAACAAGCTTGAAATGTACCCGTCCCATTTGACCCTTTATTGTTTTTTCTCTGTGCTGTAAATCTTCTGTCTAAGAAGAAATCTGAGGCTGCTGTTCTGAGAATGAGCCACCAAAGCTTTTTCTGAATAAATCAATAAAGATCCATTCATGGAAAGATGTGATGAAGGCAGTTTTTAATTATATTCAACAATATAACACATTTGACCACTTTTAAGTGATTTTTCTAACTTTAATACACTAAAGTTAAGGTTATATACCTAATTTCTAGTAAGTGGCCCTATATTTTTATGTATGTGGCCCTCAGTGAAAAAAGTTTGGACGCCCCTGCCTTAAAACCTCTGCAACATTTGGTCCTTGAGATTTTGATAGCGTGCTTACTGTGCAATTATCTAAAGATGTTCCCAGATCAGCATAAAGGCAGGCGCCCAGCAGACGTCCATCCCTGCAGAGAGACTGGGCCACCTGCTTGGAGACTGCTGTTTCTCTACCAGAGCCGCATCACTCTTCCTGCTCAACTCCCTATGTAAATTACTCATCAGAGCAACAGCAGCCCTATCACAGTGTGGAGAGACTATCAGAGAGATATGACAGGATGACTCGGCTCACTCCAAAAGACTGGAATTCACCACAAGAAGCTGGAGCTCAATATTCACGTCAGCCTGATTGTACAGACCACCTGTTTCAAAGTACCCCTGCACCTCCCAGGAGGAGGTCTGGACTGGAAATTGAACCTAAGCTTATGGAGGTACTTCACAGATTGATGGAGGATAATTGTAGGCTGCAGCGACAGGTGATGGATATGCACAGAAGAACTAATGCCTGCACTCCACTTACTGCACCTCATTTACTTTTGTGGTCAAACACCTATTCTTCAGAGACATCTGAGCCAGCTCAATGGCAGCAATCTCTAAAGGAAAAATGACAGAATATCGACCGCTGTCATTCCCAGCAGCTGTCCAAAGTATTGGTCATGTTTTGCTTTCTGGTTAGGAGCCCAGAGAATTTGCCAGACTCAAGGTTGCCCTGGAAAATCCACTACCCGAGGATGCTACAGAGCACATTAAGTACCAGATTTTGGTGAATCATCTGCAGTATTAGGAAGCACTTTTTATAGCAGACTTACGCACCAATTCCCGTACAATCTTCTACTGATACAATCGGCAGTTTCACCGAGCAGTATGGGTAACCTCACCAGCTAGCTCTCACAAAAATTGCTGACCTCATTCAAGCTCTGAACATTTGCATGCGATGACAATAGTGGGCGCAAGTAGTTTGCACTGAAAGTGAGAGCAATTATTTGGATGATAGATCAGCTTGGAGTCACAGGCCAGATTGAACCTGTCATGGTCCGTGGTCCTGTGTCTGAGGAGTGTGTGTGCGATGCCCTGGTGGCCACACCCCCGGGCTGGACCATCACCGGCACACCTGCTTTCCATCCGGGGCGATTACCTGCAGGACTATTTAACCCTGCGGATGCTCCACGCCAGTCCGTTAATCACCTCTCTGTGGTAACTAGCCTCCCGCGAAATCATTGTACGGATATATCATTTGAAATGCGTTAACGCTGCCTTTGTGTGTCTAGATTTCGATCCGGCGTGCTGTATCTGCCACTTGCCTGTCCTCCTATTTGCATGGACCACCCAGTGCATCACCTGGCCTCATCACTGACTCCTCGGATTCTCTTTCCACGGACTCTCACACTCCCTTCCCAAGTCCCACGGTCCCACTCCGATCGTAAGCCAGCTACTCAAACCCCGTCTTGTTGTGTTTCCCTGTTTTCCCGGCTCACTAGTAATTTTCTCCCCTTTCTGTTGCAGCTTCCCACGGTCCCGATTTCGGCTTCCCCGCGTCATTTATTTCCCCGGGTTTTTCAGTTCCTCGCTTTCTTCTTTGGTTATCCCGCATCACCTTTTGTTAAGATAATAAAGCGTTTTTTCTGCTCGCATTGGAGTCTGCTTTTGGATCCTTTGGGTGTACGCGCGCCTTGGCGCATGACAGAACCTAACTGTGTGTCCCATGTGACACGGCAGCTCACCAAGGTTCTTGTATCCCGTGCGGATTATTTTTCCCACCCTCCTGTATTTCTCTGATTGGCTTGACTATGAACTGAATATTCAAGAGACCCGTATGAATCTTGTTACACTGAAGATCGGAGTAAATCAGCACCTTGGACAGAGCAAGAGTACCAGAGCTCTGCACACTATAATAGCCTTGGTTAACACCAGCCCCAGGAATATCCCACCCCAGCACCGAGCCAAAAGAAAGGTCTCCATACTGTCCTTACTGTACCTACACCCAGCATTTCCTTGCTCAGTGTGCATTTTTCACAGCTGACAGTAGATCCAAGAACAGTGTGAATCAAAACCAACAGGTGGTGTTGGTGATGTGGTTGTTTGCATGAGCAACAGCATCTGTACCTAAAGCCACAAATGTTGTTGAATCTATTTATACTTTTGACTTACCTGGTTCAGCTGCTCCTGATCAAACCAAAGTTAGTGTGTGTTTCCTTTTACAAGCGAGGAGTTCAATGGATTTATTGTAGAGACAACCTTCATGTTAGCTTCAGAAGAAGAGCATTTAACAGGATTTACTTTCACACAGTTCATTTCACCATTTCACACTGTTTGTATGTAAACTTGTTCTTTTTTTTCCCCTTGTCGTATTTGAGTAAAGTTGAAAAAAAAAAGTTGGTTTTTATATTTCAAAAACTCACGTTAAAGTTCATCCAGCCTCTCGGCCTGGGGCTCGGTCACTCAGGCACGGCTGGCTGCCGGCGGAGCTCACGGGCGCGTCACTGCAACTCCCCCTGGCTTCTGCTCCACGGCTGCTGAGTGAGCCCTCATCTGGGACTCTCCTCAGCTCTTTCTGGGACAGTGGCGCGGCTGCCCCTCTGTTGGTCTTCCTTGGTCTCTTGTGTTCTGGGGGCCTCTGGATGTCTGGAGTTTTGATCTCCTCCATACCTGCTTCACGCACTGGAGGACGGGGCTGTGGCCCCCCCACACCCTCTAGCAGATCATTACATGAAGGAACCTTTTAAAAAAACAAAAAACAAGCGCGTCCATGTTCACAGGTGTACACACGGGTGATCACACCCACAAACTACACCCTTTTTAGCTCCTACCTCAAAGCACACTGTGTTCTGTTGATCTTATGTGCTGCACAATAATGTTTAATATTTAGTATTTACTGTCATATTCCCATATATCATTGTGATGTTGTTTATTCTATTACTCTTGTTCTCTTCTGCTTGTTTTCTTTTTTCTTTCTCAGCAGGTGACCCAGGTGATTGATATATGCATTTTTTTATTTTTTTATTCTTTTTTTTTATTTTTCTGCTCATTCTGTTGGTTTTTGGTTTTTGCCCTTCTCCCCCGTCCCTCTTCTCAGCTGTTTCTCTTTCCCTCTTTCTTTCTCCCCTTCTTTCCCCCAGTCAAGTCTGTCCCATGTTCAGTAAGTGAAAATAAAATAAACAATAAAAGGTGAATCAAATGGACCATTATGGCAAGGCTGGGATGGTCAATTTGGTAAAGTAAATCCGTTGGGCATCTTTCTTTGCCTTTAGACAACAATTCTGATGGCAAAAGAGCCAAACGGGACAGGCAAAAAAAAAAAAAAAAAAAAGTTCATCCAGTCAATAAAAACATTCCACAACTTCAAACTGAATTGAATATTTAATGTTGCTGTCCCTCGTTGTCCTTGTGCGTGTGTGACTGGTGGAACTCTCTGACGCTGGATTGTTGTGTGTCTTCACGTTATTCAAGTTAGTGAAGGTTAGTCTGCCACAATTGTGGTGTTTCTGACGGCTGCCTCTGTGTTTTCCTAGGATTGTGGGAACGAGCAAGGGCAGCGAGCATGGGGTGCTGGGACAGGGAAGAGCGGAGACACACTAACACTAGGAAGCAGAAATAAATAAACGCCCTGTTTTCATCACACAAAGTCCAGCATTTGAGTCCTGTTTCCCCTCATCCCAACGCCAGCCAGCGCAGTCCGTGACAGACTTACTGATTAGATCATTTATAGTATGTACACAGGAAATGAAAGCGATGTATTACTTATCACTCTGTATTCTAACCTCTTTCTGGAACTAATGGTGAACATTTCAAGTGTTTTCTTTGTTAATTTATGCAATATAGCAAACATTATTGAGTTAGGTTTTCTGTTAGCCAAGTGAGAGTTCTCTTGTGCTAACTGAACAGTTCAGACATCACGATTGAGCAGTTACAGTTTTTATGATATTGTAGGAACAACAACACAGGTGATCAGATGCAACTAATTGAATTTATTAATTTCCCATAATATCTTATGGATGACGTTCCCTTACTGGGTTCCTTTATTTTCTTATTATGTTTTTTTTTTTTAAATAAAACTGTCAACACTTTAACTAAACAAAAACATTCCAAACTGAACATCAACTTAATTCATTATTGATCAAATCATTTACAGTGTATCAAAAACAGAACTTTCTTTGTTCTCATTAATAAGGCCAAAGAGCTGTGTGAGAGCACCAACAGTAGATGGAGACGAACATCTTCAACTTGCAGCTGAAATCAAGCAGAAAACTTTAAACTAAAAGACTTTGTTGCTACATTGGAACCAAATGCAAAAGATAAGTAAAATTGTAAAACATGCAAGCGAATATGCATTTCATGTTTGATTTGAATTTTGTTTACTCTTTAAATTTTACAAATTCATAACTAAAGATTCATCACACTGAATTCATCAGTGACTTAAATTTATATTCATCTTGTGAAAAAAACAAACAAACAGAGCTATGATTAGCAAAGTTTACAAACCACCTCTGTGACACTAAGAGCTTTTCCACAGGAACAAACAAACTGGTGGGAGTAGCCAGAACTATGATCCCGGTACCTGTTACCATTCCAGTTGTATCCTTTCCCACATGAACACTTCCAGTCCTGCTGCTGAGTCGTGCTGTGGATATTTTGCTTTTCCAGTTGGACAAATGGGACCAGGTCCCAGTTGTTGATGCTTACTTTAAGCTTCATTGTGATTATTTCTTCTCTCTGGTGCTGTCCAGTTCTGCTGAAGAAGGACAGCGTGGAGGCAGGAAAGTTCCACAACACCTCCACTTTTTCAGGTTGTGGTACAGGCTCTTCTCCGTTCTCGCCCTGATATGTGATTAATGCAGAGGTTGTCACGAGTTGGGTCCCAGTTCTGGCTGTGCCAGTATTTTGCACCTTCAAACCTTGTGAAGTGGATGATTGAGAACCTTCATTTCTCTTTGTTGTGAGGCTGCTGAGCTGCTTATCCTCCCAGCACAGTCCATACAGAGCTCCATCCTTCAAGTTCTTTGCACACTTTTTATCACATAAACCAATCGTCCAATCAGACTCTTCGGACAGACTGACCACCCACCTCTGAAATCTGCTGGCTTTCTTGGTACTACAGATTAGAAGAGTTGCACAGCACTGTCCCAGCCAGCTGTTGTGGAAAACCTTCCTGTTGTCTTTGGACAGCGACATGCCAGGACCCAGAGTCTGTGGCTCAAAGATCAGGTGTGAACCAGTGGGAACAAGCTCCTGGTGGTGTTCAGGATCAACCAGAGTCAGCAATGATCCCCAGAACTGAGACGCTTGCTTCACCATCTTCTCCCCATTCTGTCTCATCTCCTCAACCAGTTTGTCCCGATGGCTGCCCGGCTCCAGCCCTTTTCTCAGATCCACAGCTTTGGCCTTCTCCACATCCTGATGCACCTGAGAATACATCTGCAGGAATCTGAAGGTGTCCTTCTCCTTCTGTGCTGCTTCCATGCTGCTCTTGCTGGTTTTCAGGGACACCATACGAGCAGAGACTGAGCTCTGGACACTGGTCAGAGAGATGTCACGCAGCTTAGTCACAGCCTCAATCAGACGCACACTGCAGCCACCCAGCTTCTCTCTTTCACTCTTCTCCCACTTTTCCAGACTCACATTCTCATCGTCTGTTTTCTCCTGTAAGATCAGCTGCTCTGCTTTCAGCTTCTCCAGGAGCTCTTTGTGGGCTGTGGAGAAGGTCTTCATATTGTGTAGGCGGTGCTGGTCCTCAATGGCGCAGGAAACGCACACACAGGTCATGTCGTCCAAGCAGTAGTACTCCAGGAGCTTGCCGTGCTGAGAACATTTGGTGTTCCCACATAAATCCATGGGTTCAGTCAGAGGATGAGTCTGCAGTAACACAGGTGTGGTCAGGTGGGCCTGGAGGTGCTGGACACACATGGAGATCTCACACTTCATGCACGTCTTCTTTGCTGGTTTCCTGTCCTCTGCACACATGTCACAGAGGATAGTTTGTGGATCTGTTCTTCTCCTTTTTGTTTGTATGCTGTCAGACATGTTTTCCAGCAGGAAGTCCTCCTTAAATTTGTTGAATATAACTCGGTGTTGTACGACAGTTTGGATTATCTGGAAGTTGGTTTGCATTTTACACTGCTGAAACAAATAGAGAAGGTAGAGTCAGGCAACTTTTACCGCAGAAATATGGACGTGCCAACATGAAAACACAGATCAGAGTTTAATTTGCAAACACACTTTTGTGCTAGGGTAGAAGAGACATGGACTTGTAATAAAATGCAATCAAACGATAAAATCCAGGCAGCAATGTTTCTATTGTTGTGCCAACATAAAGGCTTTGATGCTTGAGGCAGGATTTACTTCAGTATCAGTTTGTTGGTGCACATAATAAACTGGCAAATTGACTAACTTTCTTTTTTCATATAAACAAACATGAAAACGCGGTGTTCTCGCTTCAGTCAATCAGATAAATAAAATCATCCTACATATTAAAAATATACCAACTTTATCATCTTATCAGATCATTTAAATCGTATAAAACAGCCGCTGTGTTTCTTTGTTATCATTAATAAGACCAAAAAGCTGTATTTATGCCGATCTAAACCGAAAACAACCAGAAAAGATGGACTCCACGATGCTAAGAACGACCGTGAAACCGAGAAGATGGAGTAAGATAACGCTAGCGGTCAGCCGACCGAGGCTAATGTTCTGGATGCAATTCAGTCGCTCAAAATGCATTTTACAGCTTACCTGCGAAAAGTTTACATGAAGAAATGACAGGTGCAATCGGAGTGTTTTCCGAGAGCCTCACCTCAGCAGAATCTCGTATTAGTAAAGTTGAGGAAGTGGTTTCCTCACTAACAAGTTGGGAGGCCACTTGTTATTGAACTAAACTGTCAGGAACTCCTGCTGAAAGTGGACGACCTTGAAAACAGAAGCCGGAGATCCAACATGAGACTCGTCGGATTACCGAGAGCTGAATCAGGGGAAATCACTGCGTTTTTACAGAGCTGGACTGTGTCCAAATTCAGGGGCTGCTCCTCCTTCAGAGCCCGATTATGTCGTAATGTTTTCCATATTATTTCTGTATTATTATTCTATTTTATATTTTAAATTATAAACTTTTTAGATTATAAACTTTCATACAATTGTGCCCTGTATGTGCTGACAAGTTACTGTAGAAAAACGAGCCATCTTACATAATGACACAAAGTTTTGTGTCGTGTAAGACCAGCAGTATTTTCCAGCCTGGTTCTCAGGCTCTGAAACGAATTAAAAGTTAATCCAAACTTATTTACTTTACCTTTTAGACCTTTTAGACTGACAAGGTGTACTTAATAAACTGGCAAATTCTGTAACTTTGTTTTTTTCTAATTAACACAGATGAAAATGCAATGTTTTCGATTCAGTTAATCAGATACATAAAAACATTGCACATATTAAAAATATTCTCACTTTATTATTATCAGATCATTTACAGTGTATAAAACTACAGCTGTGTTTCTTTGTTTTTATTAAATAAGACCAAAGAGCTGTGTGAACAGTGTGAGAGCACCACCAGCAGATGGAGACACACGTCTTCAACTTGCAGGAGAAATAAAGTAAAAGGGTTCAAACTAAAAGAATTAGTTGCTACATTAGAAGAAAATACAGAAGCTAAACATATATAGTTAATATAATAAAATAACATTAAGAAATAAAGTTGTTTTATTTTTTTACTTTACTTTGATATGTGATACATCGCACAACAAGTTTATCACTGAAGCTAAAACAATTTCTTCACAGTTAATGAATGCGAAAGACAGTCAGTTACATTGATATTCATACAGGGACAGAAAATGACTAAATGATCAGCAGAGTTTGAATTAACAGAGTTTACAAACCATTTCTGTGACACATGGACCACCAATCATTTTTCCACAAGAACAATTAGCCTGGGAAGAAAAGCGGGACACATTATTTCTGTATCCATTACCATCCCTGTAGTAAACTTTCCCACATGAACACTTCCATTCCTGCCTCTGGGTCGTGTTTTGGACATTTTCCTTTCCCAGTCGTACAAATGGAGTCAGTTTCTTGTTGTTCAGGCTCATCTCCATAGTTATTATTTCTTCCCTCTGGTGCTGTCCAGTTCTGCTGTAGAAGGAGAGTGAGGAGGCATCAAAGTTCCACAACACCTCCACCTTTTCAAGTTGTAGCATGGCCTCATCACCATTCTCCTCCTCATATGTAATTACCTCAGAAGACACCATGTGTTGCTTTGCTGTGTTGGCCATGTTACTTTCTCCTTCTTTAAACGATGCATCAGAATCATCATCGTTCTCCATTGTGTGAAAGCTGAGCTGCTTATCCTCCCAGCACAGTCCATAGAAAGGTTCATCCTTCAAGTTCTTTGCACATTTTTTATCACATAAACCAATCGTCCAATCAGACTCTTCGGACAGACTGACCACCCACCTCTGAAAGCTGCTGGCTGTCTTGGTACTACAGATTAGAAGAGTTGCACAGCACTGTCCCAGCCAGCTGTTGTGGAAAACCTTCCTGTTGTCTTTGGACAGCGACATGCCAGGACCCAGAGTCTGTGGCTCAAAGATCAGGTGTGAACCAGTGGGAACAAGCTCCTGGTGGTGTTCAGGATCAACCAGAGTCAGCAATGATCCCCAGAACTGAGACGCTTGCTTCACCATCTTCTCCCCATTCTGTCTCATCTCCTCAACCAGTTTGTCCCGATGGCTGCCCGGCTCCAGCCCTTTTCTCAGATCCACCGCTTTGGCCTTCTCCACATCCTGATGCACCTGAGAATACATCTGCAGGAATCTGAAGGTGTCCTTCTCCTTCTGTGCTGCTTCCATGCTGCTCTTGCTGGTTTTCAGGGACACCATACGAGCAGAGACTGAGCTCTGGACGCTGGTCAGAGAGATGTCACGCAGCTTAGTCACAGCCTCAATCAGACGCACACTGCAGCCACCCAGCTTCTCTCTTTCACTCGTCTCCCACTTTTCCAGACTCACATTCTCATCGTCTGTTTTCTCCTGTAAGATCAGCTGCTCAGCTTTCAGCTTCTCCAGGAGCTCTTTGTGGGCTGTGGAGAAGGTCTTCATATTGTGTAGGCGGTGCTGGTCCTCAATGGCGCAGGAAACACACACACAGGTCATGTCGTCCAAGCAGTAGTACTCCAGGAGCTTGCCGTGCTGAGAACATTTGGTGTTCCCACATAAATCCATGGGTTCAGTCAGAGGATGAGTCTGCAGTAACACAGGTGTGGTCAGGTGGGCCTGGAGGTGCTGGACACACATGGAGATCTCACACTTCATGCACGTCTTCTTTGCTGGTTTCCTGTCCTCTGCACACATGTCACAGAGGATAGTTTGTGGATCTGTTCCTCTCTCTTTTGTTTGTATGCTGTCAGACATGTTTTCCAGCAGGAAGTCCTCCCTAGTTTTGTTGAGTATAATTCAGTGTTGAATAAAGTCCTTGTCAACTCTCTTTTAGAAAAAATTTGGAATTTGATGAACTCCTGAGTTTTGCTCTTTTCTTGCCAGTTTCTGATCACCGTCTTTAGTCTGCTCAGGAGTGCTGCACAACACTTTCAGTTCCCTGAAAACTCCACACTGAAGGGGTGGAGTCAGACAAATGTGACTGCAGCTGTTTTATAATGTTTGCAATTCAGTTTAATTTCCTCCAAGATTGACAGGAAACACTCAAAATGTTAAAACACTGAATAAGCAATCTATAAAATCCAGGCAGCAATAAGCCAGTTGTAATTAGCACAAGATTGATTTTAGGAGCTATTTAATATTCACATTTTCTCACTTCATATGTTTGTACAGAACCACATCTTCATTTAGCTCCAAAATAAGCATCATCATTAAATGAAACAAAGAGGATACTGGAGTTCTCACACTCCATGCAGGTCTTCTTTGCTGGTTTTCTTTCCTCTTTCACACAGAACAGCTTATGGTTCGGCCGGTGTTTTTAGATGTTTATTTAAATCTGGATCTCCTGATTTGATTTGTTGAATCTCATTTAGTCCTGAAAGAATCTCTGCTGCTCTTTGTTTGACTCCAGTTCAATGAACAGAAGTGTTTTCTAGCCTGGTCTCTCAGTTATTTATAAATCCAGTAGCACCGTACAACAGTTTGGATCATCTGGAAGTTAGTTTGCACTTTGCACTGCTAAAACAAATAGCGAACATGCAGAGTCAGGCAAGTTTAACTGCAGAAATATGGACGTGTTAGAAAAAATGATCAGAGTTTGATTGGCAAACACACTTTTGTGCTAGGGTAGAAAAGACATGGACTTACATGGAATTACGAAATCCACAGAGCAATTTTTCCATTGTTGTGCTGACATTAAAATACTGTTAATTTACCATAATGTAGCTTATGGATGACATTCATTCACTGGCGTTCAGCTGCCCTTATTTTCTATCATGTAGAACAAAGAGGAAAAACATTTTTAATGTAAAGTCACAATACCTGGTGATTATTTAAAGACTTTGATGTTTGAGGCAGGATTCCTGTCAGCACTGAACAACTGTATTTATCAGATTGTTGGAAACTGACCGCCCTGCCTGTAGATTATAAACCTTTATGGCAGAACAATAGTTCCCTGTATGTGCCTCCAAGTTACTGTAGAACAATGAGCCTGCTCTTATCTAATGAGAAAAAAAACTTATCAGATTATGTATCATTGCATTGGTGTAACTCAGGGCCTCTTTAACTGCCTGGGAAGTTTTTACCATATTTTTGCAGAGTGGTCTCTGCTTTTGAGGAGTTGGCTCTGCAGGTGGGGGGATCTGCCAGAGGTGGAGGATGGACTCAACCTTAGTGTCTATTGTCTTATATAGTCTGGGAATTTACTGAATGTTGGAGTGGTTGTACTTTTTCCTCTGCGGTGGGGTTGGTGGGCTGCTTGGTGGGGCTCTGTGGTGCCATTGGTGGATTTTGGGTAACTCATGTACCTATTGGGGTCAGCAGGAGTCAGCTGGCTCCAGGGTGGTCCTCCAGCTTTCCTAGCCATTACTAATTTGCTTCCTTCCTCCTGTTCCTTCACACCGTGGGTTGCACATTGTCAGTCTCTGTGGCGCAATCGGTTAGCGTGTTTGGCTGTTAACTGAAAGGTTGGTGGTTCAAGCCCACCCAGGGACGATATCACTGTTATTGCCAGGTAATGCAGAACGCTGCACAAACGAGCAGTGCAACTGTTATGACAGTTATGTTGGTTATACCATGTTATAATCAACCATGTTATAACCAGGACGGTCATTTGATGAACGCAGTCAACTGTTTTATCAAGGGTGATATGCATCTTTGGGGTCGTGTTGTTCGTCCGCAACTGCATACTTGCTGCCAAGTTCATTACCTACAAGTCACATATTTTAAACAATCAAGGCGGTATGGAGAGGAAGTACAAGAGCACCTCCATCCAGCCACCCGGTCCTCTCTCGACGCCCCTGCTTGGCTTCACTCAGTCTCTGTTGCACAATCGTTTAACCCACAACCAAAAACACCGGAACACCCTCCCCCAGTCCCCCGTCCAGTTTCGACACCTGTGGGTTTGCATGTTGTCAGTCTCTGTGGCGCAATCGGTTAGCACGTTTGGCTGTTAACCGAAAGGTTGGTGGTTCAAGCCCACCCAGGGAAGATATCACTGTTATTGCCAGGTAATGCAGAACGCTGCACAAACGTGCAGTGGAACTGTTATGTTGTTATACCATGTTATAACCATGTTATAACCAATCATGTCATAACCACCCATGTGATAACCAACCATGTTATAACCATGTTATAACCAACAATCTTATAACCATGTTATAAACAAGCATGTTATAACCATGTTATAACCAACCATGTTATTACCATGTTATAACCAACCATGTTATAACCATGTTATAACCAACAATCTTACAACCATGTTATAACAACCATGTTATAACCATGTCATAACCAACAATGTTATAACTAATCCTGTTATAACCAACCATGTTATAACCATGTCATAACCAACAATGTTATAACTAATCCTGTTATAACCAACCATGTTATAACCATGTTGTAACCAACCATGTTATTACCATGTTATAACCAACCATGTTATAACCATGTTATAATCAAACATGTTATAAACATGTTATAACCAACCATGTTATAACCATGTCATAACCAACAATGTTATAACCAATCCTGTTATAACCAACCATGTTATAACCATGTTAAAACCAACCATGTTATAACCATGTTATAACCAACAATGTTATAACCAACCATGTTATAACCATGTTATAACCAAATACCAAAAGCTAAACATATACATGTTTTGATATACTTTATGTGCAGTGTTGACATGTTTGAAAACAACTTATTTGAGACTGGGGAGTGTTTGGTTAAGCTTATACAGTATGTGGTGTCTTTAACATATCAAACATTGGCTGAGATGATGATGATGATGATGATGATGATGATGATGAGTTCCACTCTCTGCCAAAACACAAACTAACACAGGTTCACAGGTTATACAGAAAAAAACATCACAGGATCGAGCTTAACTGAACTAAATGAAAACCTGTTTTTTGAGTAAAGATAAGGTAAATCAGTTAAACTGTGTTTCTTTTATTACTTTATGGAAGAATATCATCGTCTTTTGTGGTGCAAGTGTGTAATTACACACTTGCACCACAAAAGACGATGATATTCTTATATCTTATATTATATATATTATATATTATATCTTATTCTTATATATATATATATTCTTATATATTCTATAGTCCACCAGTTTTATAACATTTCCAGAAAACTAAAAAGTTGAGCCCCAGTTTGCTCTGACTTTGGAGAATATTTTTTCAACTCTTGTGTAAAATACTCTAATATTCACCTCCCTCTCAGGTCCGACTGTCATGACAGTAGATGTTAATAACACAGGTGACTTTATTCTTCATAATCAGGTCAAATTTCCTCCAGGACAAGAACATCTTAAACATGCCTGCTGGCATTAGCACTTAGCTGAGAGAACCACTGTGCTGAGCATCACCAGCTTTTGGACTCTGGTTGGATTGCAAAGAATAAAAGTCTCACAGTTTGATCTTTCAGTCTCAGACGATTTAAATGAACAGCTCTGAATCGAAGTGCAGCTCTGCTGTAAAATGCTTCGGACGGCGGTTTGCAAAACACTTTCTCCAGAGATGTGATGCAATTTTTCTGTCTGAAATGAGACTTGGAATATCTCGAAACAACAGTTTTATTTTCTACAAGGCCAATCACAAAGCAGACTGTAGATAAAAGTAATAATTAATCATTTAATATTCCGAAATGAGCGCAGCAATTTATCACAATACACTGCTGTTTTCAATCATTCTTCTGCTCCATGTAAAGATCTCTAAATTTTAAATGTTTTTAATTAGTTTTTCAAGCTCTGCTGCTCCCTGTCTGATTCTTTTATGTAAATCCCTTTTATGACAAACCCGCAAAAACTACATCAGCCTCAACCCACTTCCTGTCTGAGTGCATTTCAAGGCACTCAAAATCTGTTTGATGTCGGATGAGGACACAGACACTCTTCATCTTACACGTCATCTCAGGTTACCTGAAAATAGCCTCTTTAGAGTCTGGGTCATTTCATGATTCAGTATGATGATATGTGTTTTACAACATCCCAGAGAATCTCTGTCAGATGTAGTTCAGTAGATGAAACAAATGTCTGCCTGGATAGAGCCACTCTATCACTAAACCTTTAGCTCCGCTTTAAGGGTGTAAATAAATTTGAATCACTGGTTCTTTTCATACAAATCTTCATTGTGTTTCCTCTCCTTGTTGCATGTTCCCACACTCGGTCTCCTCATTTATGACCTTTCAAGCTGTTGCTGGTCCATGCCTTTGTGCCTTTGTCTGCCACCCTCATAATAATACATATACTGTATTTTGAGCAGTGACTGTGCCCCCCAGTCTCCTGTGTCTCGTTCCTCTTTTCCTGTGAAACATTTGCAGTTGTGCAGGGCTGCAGTTAGCAAGTATGACTTCCTGGATATCAGTTCTTTTCATTTTTATTTTTATTTTTTTAGTGCCAGGCAGCCTGTTTCCTCTGCAACTGGAGAAGTTTATCATCAGTTTTCTGTCAGAAACAATAATTTCACAGACATGATCTTTTCCATACCAAACCACAGGGTTGTGCCTCTTTTTGTCTGGATTTAATTAAAGTGAAAATTAAAACAGCTAAAAGTCAGACTTTCTTTGTGTCACAGTCACTGGGCCATTGACACACTTTTGGCTTCATCACTGTTTTGTCTTGAGTTTGTTTCTTAGTTGCTGTGTTTAGTTTTTGTTCCCGTTGCTGCTATGTTTATTGTTTATAATATTCCTTCTTTCAGTTTACCTTGCCTCCTTGGTGTTCCCCATGTGTTGTCAAGACTCAGTCAAGGATGTTCCCCTGTTTAGTCACTTCCTGTTTTATTTTTGTAGCCTTGGTCTCGTGCTTTTTCTATTTAATTTTACTTTCCTGTGTCTCATTATCCCTGATTTGTTCCCGTTGTGTCTGCCACCCGTTTGCCCCGTGTGTCACCCTGTGTCAGGGATCCTTTGTTCCCTACTTCCTAGCTCCCCCACATTTATTCCTTCAACTTGAATAAAAGCTTGTTTTCTTTTGACGCCTACCTGTGAGTCAGCATTTGGGGTCCTTTCCTCCATTACTAAATATGCATGAAGTTTCATGCAGGTTAGTGTCTTTAAGGTGCCTCACAGATTAGGAAGGCAGAAAAATATGAAAAATATATATATTTGAGGAACTAACAAATGAAACCATGTTAAGTAAAATCAAGTTTAAAATAACAGCTCAGTTTAAAGTCCAGGTTTGTGTTGTCTCTGTTTCTGTAAAATGTGCAGGAAATTAGGTTTTATGATCACATTTTGGGGAATAAATTTTTTAAAATATTTATAGGTGCAAATATAAGCAGCTGCTAACTTATCATTTTTTGAGTGTAACTTCAGTAATTTTGATTTTCATCTTCATATTTGTTGTCTGTCTTTCAGGAAAAAATAAATGTGAAGGAGGGAGCAGTGATCCAAGAGATCCAACAAACCCAACGATGTGATTACATGACCAACCTGTTACTGTTTGAACAGAGTATTTATTTGAACAGGTGCCAGCGCTCACACTGGCCCCCTATCATGACACAGAGGTGGGACCCATGATCGATAATGAAGTGATGCAAGCATTTGAATCTTTAAAAGAACCTCAGAGGCTGAGTTCTTTCACACAGCTGATTACCTGCAAATAAACAGTCAGTGGCCGTGATTCTTTGTTTCTTCTCTACATTTATTCATTCTTTTCACATCTCAGGCTCTTTCTGTCACTAACTGACACTCACATCATGTTTTGCTCAGTGAACTCCAGCATGAACTCTTGCTGTTTGTTTTTTATTCTCTGCAGGTTGAGGTGAGAAGATGAAGCCTGCACAGGTGGTTGCATTGACTCTACTGTCTGTTGTTGCGATCGGCGCTCAGGTCTTGAGGTTGGGCAAATGTCCCCAGCCTGCTGTTCAGGCCAACTTTGACGCCAACAGGGTGAACACTAAATTTTTTCCTCTTCTACTGTTTATGTTGTGGGACATACAGATGATATCTATACACCTGCTTTTCCTACAAACACAAAATATTAATTACGGGCTCTCCGAATCTCGTGCTTCCTCTGCAGTACATTGGAAAATGGTATGAGATCCATAAGTTACCCACAAGCTTCCAGAAAGGCCAGTGTGCCACTGCTAACTACACCCTGTTGAGTCCTGGAGTCATCGAGGTCCTGAACACTGAGCTTCTGTGAGTAGCTAAAATATTTCCGTTTAGATCTGACACTTTGAAAATGTTTTAATTTTTAAGAAAACTTCTGCATAAACTCAGAAGGACACATGGTCCTTGACATAATTGTAATAATCTGAGGGCTTTTTATTCTTCACACCAACGCTTCATTCTACTAAAAACAGCATTACCGTACAACTGCTTGCTTCTGTTTTTTAAATCCTCGTTCTAGACGTTTTTGCTTCAGATGTTTTCAACGTCCCGGAACAAAACTCATGCCTCATGAACGCGCAGGGTCACTGGCTGAACCTTTGTACTGTTCCAGAGTTATACAAAGAGAGCATTTTGTAGAAAAAATATATAATTGAAGGAAAGTACACGAGTAGAATTAATTTCTATTTCATGTTTCATTTTATTAGCGATAATGGAACCGTTAACGCCATCGTCGGCTCTGCCAAAGTCAAGAACCCCGCTGAGCCTTCCAAGCTTGAGGTCTCCTTCAACAGTAAGTTGTCATAAATGACTTTCAATTTCAGTCATGACAGATTCAAGTGAGCCACATATCCCTGCTGTTTTCACCTCTCCTGCAGACTCTCCTCCCGGCCCCTACTGGGTTCTGTCTACCGACTACGACGGTCACTCTCTGGTCTACGGCTGCACCGACTACGGCTTGTTCCGTGTGGAGCTGTCCTGGATCCTGAGCAGGAAGCCCACCCTCTCTAAGGAGACCCTCGAGAAGCTCCAAGGCATCCTGTACTCTGTCGGAGTCAGCGTGGAAAACATGGTCCCCACCAACCAGGACGAGACTTACTGCAGCCCAGTTAACCAGTGAACCAGTTAAGGTACGCTCCAGTTAAGGTACGCTTTAAATACTTCATTAATAATGTGTACCCTGACCACCGCTTAAAATCCTTTTTATCCCTTTTTGTCATTCTTGATGTGTGTCACTGACTCCACCCCGGCTCACAGACACAAATGTACCCCAGTTTGATCCCAGCTTGACTAAAGCACAATTTTAAAAATAGAAAATTGCCTTAAATGAATGTATTTATTAGGTGAAATAAAGTTACCCCAAATAAAGTTAATTCACTCTAATGCAGCTGTCCTTAAAGATGTGTGTTGGTTCAGTTGTGTGTCAGTGTCAGCAGCTGTATATTGAGACAGTAAACAAAAGGAATGCAGAGAGAATGGCCCACTTTTATTGGTGCAACAATATAAATATTGACCAAAGAGTTCAAGCAGATATTATATTAAATCAAATCAAATCAAATCAAATCACTTTTATTGTCACATCACATGTGCAGGTACATTGGTACAGCACATGTGAGTGAAATTCTTGTGTGCGAGCTTCACAAGCAACAGAGTTGTGCAAAATACAATAATGTAAACAAGCAAAATACAAGAATGGCTACATCTGAAACTAATAAATATATGTACAATATATAATAGTATATGCATTTCTGGATGTGTATACTAAATATTTTTCTACGTGTGTGTGTGTGTGTGTGTGTGTGTGTGTGTGTGTGTGTGTGTGTGTGTGTGTGTGTGTGTGTGTGTGTACACATATTTTACAAATTAAATAGAGTAAACAATAAATAAAATATATAAAATAAATAAAATAAAATATACAGAGTGAGACATGTGCAAAACAGTGGCATTACTGTACAGTATGGAGTGCATAATGTTAAAGTTCCAGTAGTGAAGCTGAGGTGTCTATGACGTGTTCAGCAGTCTGATGGCCTGGTGGAAGAAGCTGTCTCTCAGTCTGCTGGTACGGGACCGGATGCTGCAGAACCTCCTTCCTGATGGAAGTAGTCTGAACAGTTTATGGCTGGGGTGACTGGAGTCCTTGATGATCCTCCCCGCTTTCCTCAGGCACCGCTTCCTGTAGATGTCTTGGAGGGAGGGAAGCTCACCTCCAATTATCCGTTCAGAGCACCGCACTACTCGCTGGAGAGCTTTGCAGTTGTAGGCGGTGCTGTTGCCATATCAGGTGGTGATGCATCCAGTGAGGATGCTCTCAATGGCACAGTGATAGAAGGTCCTGAGGATGCGGGGGCTCATGCCGAATCTTTTCAATCTCCTGAGAAAGAAGAGGCGCTGCTGCGCCTTCTTCACTGTTTTGTTTGTGTGTACTGACCACGTAAGATCCTCAGCCAGATGTACACCAAGGAACCGGAAGCTGCTCACTCTCTCCACAGCAGCGCCGTTGATGGTGATGGGGGTGTGTACTTCTCTGCACCTCCGGAAGTCCACTATCAACTCCTTTGTCTTTGCGACGTTGAGGGTGAGATGATTGTCTTGACACCAGTGGGTCAGGGCGCTGACCTCCTCCCTGTAAGCCGTCTCATCACCATTGGTGATAAGACCCACCACTGTAGTGTCGTCCGCAAACTTCACAATGATGTTGGAGTTGTTAGTGGCTGTGCAGTCGTAGGTGTAGAGTGAGTATAGGAGAGGGCTCAGTACACACCCCTGTGGAGCACCAGTGTTCAGTGTGACGGGGGATGAGGTGATGCTGCCCAGTCTGACCACTTGGCGTCTGTCAGACAGGAAGCTAAGGATCCAGCTGCAGAGGGAGCTGCTCAGTCCTAGATCCTGCAGTTTCCTGTCCAGCTTCGAGGGAACGATGGTATTGAATGCTGAGCTGTAATCTACAAACAGCATTCTCACATACGTGTCTCTCTTCTCCAGGTGTGACAGGTGTAATATTAGCATATTAATTAATCTTGTATTATATCTGACAGTAGGCCCAATTTTTTTTTTTTTTTTTTTTTATGCATTGACCTATCATGGAGACATTCAGTGATAACCACAGCACATGTTTACTCGTGCATGACTCTGCAGTAATCTCTGTCCTGATTGGTGTCAAGCAGCTTCTCCACACTGGCTCCAAAAGATGACAGGATGCTCTGCAGCTCCTCCAGGGTCTCCTTAGGAAGGCTGGGATTTCTGCTCAGGATCCAGATGAACTCCCCATGTAACGATTCGATTTCAGTACAGCTGTAGACCAGGGCGAAGTTGTCGTAGTCGGTGGACAGAACCCAGTACGGGGAAGGAGGGGTGTCTGAAGGTGTGTAAAAGGGATTTTTGTACAATTCAGCTCTCCAGTTTAAAATGTTTAATATGTGTGTAAAAACAAAAAACAAGGGTCCATACTCTCAAAGAAGGTGACCAGCAGCTTGGCAGGCTCAGATGAACTTGCGGCCTTGGCAGTGCCGTTGATGCTGTCAATGGTACCGTCAGGACTTAA
This sequence comes from Diplotaxodon limnothrissa, assembly GCF_057381915.1. Classification (NCBI taxonomy): domain Eukaryota; kingdom Metazoa; phylum Chordata; class Actinopteri; order Cichliformes; family Cichlidae; genus Diplotaxodon; species Diplotaxodon limnothrissa. Next base: position 12,756,866 of record NC_140613.1, on the reverse strand, counting down.
GCAGATAAACAGTTAAAAGTTAGAAAAATACTTTTTATATTCAGACTGTTCAGAGTCAAAGCAACATATTTACTCTTCAAAAGTACTTTTCATTTTATTTAGTATTATTTGTTTGTACATGTAAAATTCAAGTTCTCAGGTCTCAAGTCAGCAGGTGATTTGTCATTTCCTTAAAGGGTGGGCTGATAGTCAGAGAACACCACAGCCATTAACAATCAGACAAGGCTGGGGGGGGGGGGGTTCTTTATTAAGTTCATTCATGTAGCGCTTTTCACAGACATGAAAGTCGCAAAGCACTGCACAACAATTAAAACACAATATCAAGAGAGAATCGTGTTAAAACAGAACTGAAAAAAAAAGTGTCAGCAGAAGGCTCGATTAAGCACCACTGACTGCACAGAGTCATTTAAACTGAGCTTGAGTGGTAAACTTTTATGGATTGGATTCATTTTAGGATGAATCCATCTTCTCTATAGACTTATTCATTTACTGGTTATACATTATGGTAAAACCTAAACTGTGTCTCACCTAAAATATTTTTCAGATGCAGTCTGAGGTTTGAGGAATAACCATTTATTGTGAATGATATTTTAAATCCAAGAAGAGACTGAAGAGCAGGACTGAGAGGACACAAATCTGCCTGCCCTTCCAGCACCACACACAGCACCATGGATATATCCATATCTTTATCTTTTACATGTATTCCAGAGAAATGGTGCAGGACAAAGACTCTGACTTGTACAAACATTTTTCGGATAACGGATGTTATCCAAAGTGCTCTCAGGCACTGAAGTACTCACAGCAGCTCCTTGTTGAGGACACCAACGACTCCTGGGCTTTGCAGGCTGTAGGTGGCAGTGCTGCACTGGCCCTTCTGGAAGCTGTTCGACAGTCTCTGGATCTCATGCCATTTACCAAGATACTGTAGAGGGAGTTGAATTGGTTTTGTTTGTGAGGCAGATGTGCACACTGGACATCCCAGTTTACCTTAATGAAGATAAATTAAAATACAGCTCAGAGTGAGGAGTTTGGTATTCACCCTTGCAGCATCAAATTTCTCCTGAACGGCAGGCACGGGGCATCTTCCTGGTTTTATAGACTGAGCACCGGCTGCCACAATGGACAGCCAAGTGAGGGAAATCACCTGGATGGCATTCATTTTTCTCCACAACCTGTAAAGAACAATGAAAAAAAGTTTGTCAGCTTTTAAAGATAAAGCATAAACAACAGGGGGTACATGCGGGTGTTACTCACTTGCCTGTTTTACTGGGTAGTAGTGACTCTCTGTGTTTTCATTCAATGTTTATACACCTGCCGTGATCAGCCCCGCCTTGCCATTAGCATGTGAGGTTATTTTGAGGAAGCAGGTATGAGATGCTCAACATCTGGTCCCATTCTCAACTACTCCAGAATTGGGGCCTCAGACAGAAAGAGATTAGTTTCGTGTGAAAGTTAGATAAGTATGCAGAACTTGACTGTTGAATAACAGTTAAAGAAAAATATAGTGGGAATCAAAGGTGATTATGTATAATATAAGATGGCTTCCTTTGCTTGTGTGTGCCCCATCTAGTGGCTGGAACTGGTGTGCAGAGGAGATAAGAGGGCTGCAAAGGATTGTCTGAAAACAGCAGGTGCTCTTACTGATTAATCATAACTTAATGATAACAAGTCATCATTCATCATTATTGTATACTACAAAACCTTTTTTCAATTCAATAAAAACAAAAATATTAATAAATACATCTTAACTGCTAAAACATGGGATAATTGCATATGACAAATTTTATGGAAATCGTTTTATGTTTCGGATCTCTGAAAGAAATAAAAATGGCCAATATATTAAATTGGTGTTGGTTTTAGTCTTAGAAATCTGTTATTTGTCAGGTTCTATTAACACAATACCATGAATCGGTTTTCATTTTTTTTATTAAATTTGCCGATTTTTTTTAACTTCATCTAATTTGTCATTGCAGAACAACACAGTTTTCTAGTGTACATGTGAAGAGATCTATTTTTGCGGATAGCCTTGACACAACATACCTGATGTGTCACACACAAAACTAACTCTAACCTCCAGATATGCTAAAATAATTGAAACCTTTTTCAATGTTTCCTCCAGTCAGACACACAACAATATCTTTTTTGGATTCATTGTTTAAGTTCAAATGTATAAAATCAGCACATCTTCACAGTTTTTGTTCAGGAACTCCAACACAAACTGTTATTTCAGGGAATCTTGATCCTGAAGAATCCTACTATATCTCACAGTAATCAAGACCTAAACAAGATTTCCACCAGCCACAAAAGGCGTAATGCTTCCAACTTAGAGGGATTACGGCTTCAGTACAGTCGTCATTTGGTGTGGAGAAGAAGACAGGAAAGGCAGGTGATCTGGACACCAGATTGTTGCTGTAATTAGAAGATGGATGGTGTCTGTACTGACCCAGTGAATTTATAGCCAGACCCGTTTCTTGAGGTTAAACCTGCTCTGATCCCTTTGCCTCACTGTGACTTCATAATACTGGGTGCAAGCAACTTGGACAGAAATCCCTTATAAAAAGCTTACCCCAGGAGATTTCTAAATTAGCGGTTTAGATGTCCTAATGCTTTGTTCTCTTAATTCTTAAGTACTTTATTAATGCTGTTGTTTTTATTTTTTTTTAAAAAGAACTTAGTTGTCTCCCAAATCACTGCTTAAACACACAAGAAATATGCTGACCCAATTTAAAAAAAACATAGGAATACTAAATAATGTTACTTCAGCTGGTTCATCTGATACTCTTAGTTTAGTGTATTTTATCACCTAAAATGATGTATAACACAATATGTTGCATATCATAATAATCTGACAATACTATAATATTGGCCATATTATATTTACATTGCCACAGTGAGTTGACTTTAGTCTCATGAACAACATTAACTAATTGTTATTTACTAACTAATCTTAAATGACTGTTCAGCACAGAAATGAAGCCCAACAATCATGTTTTACAGTCCCGTGGTCTCAGCCTCAGATACTCAACTAAAGTGATGTCATGACAAAAATGAATGACCAACAAAACATTTTTCTCCTTCATTTCTGTCAAACAAAGCTGTATGTAACGTGTCTCGCGGTTCGTATCATGGTTGCTAGGCAACCTGAACAGCGCGACGAAGCGTATACCGTCCCATTTCACAAGCCTCTCACTTCCGCACTTCTCGTACTTATAGTACGCACCGTACGTAGTACGCGTAGTGCGCGTACTTCAAGCGTGCAGTCTCTTAATTGGGACACAGCCGTTGAGGAGCTAATTTAGCCATTTAAATCAGCTGTGTTGGTTCGAGGACACATCTAAAACCTGCAGGGACACCGGCCCTCGTGGACTGAGATTGCCCAACCCTGGGCTAGTCCATGTTATAGTATTTAACGCAAATAAAAAAGTTTAAAGACAGCCCTGAGAACTCTGGCTAACCCTGAAAGAAAGGTGTGATACACCCAGGACAGGTTCACGAGTCTATCGCAGAGCTCAGATGATACTCAGATAATTATGCATGCTCACATTTACACCTACTAATCAGCTGATGTAACATGCATATCTTTGGACTCTAGGAGATAGCTAGAGTACCCACAGGGTTCTCCTGGTGCCCATGCAGGCACAGGGAGAACATGCAAACTCCACAGAAGAAGTGTTATGTGCAGTTTGAGTGTTATACTAATTAGTACTGCTGTTGTGGAGTGACACAGAACCACTGATGCACCGTGTAAATAAAACTGGGTGCCATCTTTTGCCCACGGCTGAGATTGTTGGTCACACCTATGGTAGGATGAAATTCTCTGGAAGAAACCTTCCTTTACAAGGAAAATGAAGAATTGTCACGTGTTAAACTGATGTTAAATCACTTAAATTGTATTTTTAAAAAACTTGTAATGCAGTTACAATCAGGCTTTATAGTGCAGTGCAATCACTGCTGAGAAGCACTTACACTGATGATGTGACCTCTGCAGTATTGCATGGGAATTTGGTTGATTTAGCACTGTTAAATGTGAGTTTACATTAAAAAATAAAAACCTAACACATTAGTAACATCTCATTGGTGGTGGATTCTAACATTTTTGGTCCACTGTATATAAAAATAAATAGTTAAAAGTCTCTACTTTTCCCTTTTTGCCTTTAACTGATGTATTTGGCATGTATATGATGAGCAGTCAGAGTGCTCAGCTCTCTGGAGGCTCATTGCTTCCTTGCAAAGAGATACAGAAGCACCAGACTGTCCCACTCCATTTAAAATGTCCTACCAACCCACCACCTGTGTCCCTCCACCCCCCACAAACCCCAGGCATTAAGGAAAACATCATTCCTAGAAGTGCAGCTCTATGCTGTAAGCGGCTGGTGAGCACAAACTGTCAGATTAAGAGGTCTGAGAGGATGATCTGGCCAACATTTAGTCGGATTTCTGCCAAATTACCACCAAGCATGTTTGGGTCAGCCCTTTGGCACCCTGTGGAGAGCAATACTTCTGACATTCAAACTAGACATGTGAACAAACAACAAAAACTAGAGCAGTAGGAGGTCTGCAACCTGCGCCATGCAGTTTCCCTGCAGGTGGCCACAGAGCAGCTAAGGACGGGTTGGTCACTTAACTACTGGAAAAGGAAGCTAAGCATTTAGGTGTCTTAACTATGGCCTAAAGTGCTAACAAGGGATTAGTGAGGTGAACGTTGAAAGAGGTTTAGCACTCCATGCTTAGGGCCAGTGCTGCTTCAGTAATTACACATCAGTTGCAAGGTGCAGCAAGCAGTTGGATGGGAGATCATAGTGATGTCAGGGCAGGGAGGGCTTAAAACAGGAGATAAGGCCAGCTAATGGAGATGAAATGAATCAGTATTTAACAGGTCTTTTTTAGTTAAGGCAGTTAGCTGGCAGCAGACTGAACTCAAACCACTTGGCCAGAAATCTAAGGAGGCCATTTAGTTGGACGTGAAAGAGGGAAAGACGAAGATCTGTGAGCTCGCCAAAAACTTTTTGGGAAACATTTTTAACTTGATTTTAGTTTATTGGCTTTTTCATTTTTCTGGAATTGAGACACCGGCATCTTCAATCTCTGCTCAGCAGTGTGAACCTAAAGGTAGGTGGATGAAAACATCCTCTTTCAGTATTTTACACTCATTGATTTTCTCTGTACGTTCCCATCTAACAGTTTTATGTCTTTAATTGTCACAAACTCATTGATGTTATAGGACGTCCTGTCTTATGTTTAGTTTTATCCTGTTTTTAATGTCCAGCTTTCTATTGGAATTTGCCGTTCTGCTTTTGCTTTTCTGCCAATGCATTTTGTAAAAGTGTCATATATGAGTAAAGCTACTGTTACCCACAAAACCCACAAAAAATACAAAACTAAATATTAAATATGCTAAATATTGCCATGCATCTTTTTTTCCCGTATGTGGATAATCTAGAGGCCAATACGATTAAAGGACAACCTTGAAATCCAAATAATTAACATGATAACTAGCCCAGATTTTGCATATAGCGCTCAGTGAGTATTTCCGGATTGGCTTCTTGCATATTTTTTGCGTTTGCACATATAAATTAATACTCATCCTTTCAATCAACACTTTGTCATGTGAGTTTATGACCACAAGCATTTCTTAAACTAGTGATATCTGCAACTCGGCACTTATTGTCACGAAATCTAATCTGCTTCATGCAACTGACAGTATTTGCATGGCTTTAGCTCATGTGTGTTTTGTGAGGGGATTAGGAAAGGCTAGACAATACTTCTGTCTTGTCTGATATGACCTCCTCAGGGCTCCATCTAAGTTGTCAGCAATTTTTCCCTTTAATTCATGCTTGTAATGAGATTAACCAGGCAACAGTAAATCCAAGGAGTCCAATCCCCGGATTTGGCAGCTGCGGTGTGGCCTCTGCTTGTCAAGGAAATATGACAAGAGTTTCCGTAGCTCACCTTTGACTAAAGATTCACTTAGAAAAACACTGCGACCACTTCAAATTTGCATGTCTCACTTCAAAAGAAGCCAGTTTTGAAGATTTGTTACTGCAGTAAACTCAGTCTCAGGCTACGAATTCACTTAAGAGACTTAACGTGATCAGAGTGTTAGCTGTTTCCAACAGGCCTTATAAAGGATTCCTCTAAATGGCTCAAGTTCACAGACACTCCAGTTTCTGCCTCTGATGCATCACATTTAAAGAGCAAAGCATTAATTTCAGTAAATATCAGACTCACTGTTTAAAAACACTTTGTGCTGTTCTGCTGAGAATCCTGCAGACTTATTTATACGTCAGCTCAAAAGGAAAGAAAGAAAAGAAAGAAAGTGCAAATGCACAACAGGAAGTTGTGCATAGTTGGTGCACAGGCTGAACCCACATTTAAAATGTTATATCAACAGCAAACCTCACACACTTCAGGTACATTTAGGTACCTAAAGTACATTTTCTGTTTATGATGCTTGATGTGAATTAATCTGTTAAACTGAAGGAGACAGGGTGTCACATGCTGTGTGTGCAGAAATGTGAGTTGAAGTAATAAATTGACTTAAATGAGGAAAAGTGCTTACTGTGATAATGATGCTGATGTTTAAGATAATAATGAATATTTCCCCATTTACCAGGAGATATTTAAATTTGCAATAAAAAAAACTATTATTAGTTTTAAGGAATTTTAGATCTTCGTCACACCGTATTTATCTGTGCAGCTGTTTAAAAACTGGATCGCAGGTAAACACAGGTGTTGCTGCTGAGAGTGAACCTGTATTTAGGTACAGGCTCATTGGAATCAGACTTCTGTTCCTTCGTTGACATGTTGACTGATTTAAACTATGTTAGGTGTTTATCCACACTCTGAAAAACAATTAGTCTTTAAATAAATTCTGCAGTTTACTTCCTTTCTGATGAAAGTGTAAATATTGGCTGTGTGTAAAGGCGATGACACTTCAGGCGAGGCTCGGAGCTCAGTGCCCACTCGGGATTTACACGGACATTAATGCCGTGTAAATACATTTCTTCTTATTTGCTGATGGCTGCAGTGACATTGGCAGAGAGGGAGGTGAAGGGGGCATGTGTTCCCGCCACATAGCTCCACATAAACCGATTGCATCCCCAGATTTATCCCCAAGGTGTTTTGGGGACATCCTGGGAGCTAATGGAGACTAATAGGCTTAGCACTTAGGGTGTATTGTCCGGGATGCTTACAGGCAAGGTTTGCTGAGGGTAAAACTCTAAACGTGCGGATTACCTCCAACACATCCCTTTAAAGTGCTGTATAGCCAGGACTTAGCTAATAGGATCCTGAGGGTAGCAGGGGCCTGTGAAGGTGGGGACGGGGGTTGGATGGGGCAGTAGGGAGGACAGTGGGCAGGTCAGCAGATGTAGGTGGCAGACTGTTGCAGAACTAACAGAGGGATTAAAGTCGTCAGATTAGATGGGCTTCACAGGGAACTTGAGAGACTGTGGGTAATGCACAAGTCCTGGGTGCAAATCTAATGGCAGCATTTGACTAGGGGGAGGGTGGTACGGCAGAAATAATATGTCCAAGTGCATGTGCACAGCTTACACATGTCCCTGCACTGGCAGGCTCATCAGTTCAATCAGCAAACCTCATATGAAGAGGTGGTTCTGTGGGGTGAGCATCCATTATTCATGTCTCCAGATGCACACCGGCCCTGGATTAGCAGCGCTGGATTACTGTCGTTTACAGTATCATATTTTGTAATGGGATTTCTGCAGTGTGGAAGGCTAATTGGAGGTCTCTAAGTCGATTGCACTTATCTGCACAAGCTGCTGGTTCAGCCGAGAACAATGCGGGTATCTGGGGTGAGCACACATGTGAGTGCGCCTCTATCCCTGTACAGGAGGACCAGCAGCATTTGCAAGGACAGAAAAGATGAGAAGAAATCGTCCAGCTGTTTGTTCTGGCCTTCGTACGGGGTTAGGATTTGGATTTAACGGTTCGGGATTGATTTGCATTACGGCGAGGTATTAGCGTTAAGGTAGGTTTAAGATTAATACTTAAGGCCAGGTCTGTGGAAAAGGTGAGGTAAGAGTTATACTTAGCTGTAGTTAAAAAGGTCGCTTACAAGCCGTTTACAAATATTTACATGCTGCTGAAATCACTGCTGCATCTTTGCAGTCATAAAGTATGTAATAACAGACACTAGGCAGAATTTACCTGCAATGTTCAGTAATCAACGTGAGATAGAGAACTGCTGCTCTCTAATGGTGATGTGAGGGAATTACAAAAACGCACCCAGCACTGAGGGGTTTGTAGTTGGCTCAGTTTCAGCTACTGTGAGAAATAATCTTGTGTGATTTTATTTTACCTGCCACGCGAAGCGTTATAGGATCAATGTGTCAAGTAAACTGTCTAGTTTATAGAAATCCTTCAATTGGCTCTCTTTCTTAACAGCATTCAGGTGGAGGTCAAAGGTCGTGAGTGTGTCATGACCCCACGGGAGCAGCTGAGGAAGATGACAGCGCTAGGGGAGCAGGGGTCTTTGGATGAGAAGCACTGGTACCGACTCGTCAATGGGATGTCTGCTGGAGGTGAGGAGGATGAACAGCGTAACAACAAAAACCAAGAAAATATTATTTAACTTTTCAGGTTTTATTTATAGACAGAGTTGATTCTGTATTTGGCAATTTGGGTTCTGTATTTGTATTTGGTGATCAAGCCTGTTTTCCCTCACCTTCCCTCACGCCGTGTTTGCACGTTGGTGGATTGCTCAGTAGCACCTGCAGGCTCCAGCTTTAACAGTCAGTGCATGCGCCAGGTGAAGCAGCTAAAACGGCCTCCCGGTGACCTGTGGTGCTTTTTCACTTCTTGCAGAGCTGAGGCAGAGGCAGGAGCTGATAATGAGGAACCAGATGGCTATGGCACCGCAGATCCTTGCCCAGGGGCAGCAGAGGTTACAGGGGGTCCCCGCACAGTTCGAACCTCGGTTCATGGAGAGGTCAGTAGCTGAATTCTGTCCTAAACTTACAACAATAGTTGTCTGAAAAAGGGCAACCACAAGAAAACGAGTAGAAGAAAATGCTGCAAGAGGTGTCCGTGTAAAAAATCTGCTGCTCTTTTCTGTTCTTTTGGACAATTAAAATGTTTATAAGGCTAAAATAGTCCTCGCAAACCAGCTGTTTTTATATGGAGTTCCAAAATTGGCAAAATGATTATGTATACATTAATTTATGTGCCTAATTTCTTCCCCTCCTTCAAGAGGCATTTTGAAAATCTCTCAGTTAAAACTAAATGTATGTGAAACAGAAATGCATAAAGAAATGTCAGAGAAAATAAAATAATAAATAATTAAGGGGAAATAAATATGAAAACAGTAATTCATAAATACAAATAAATTAATTTTAAAAATGAAACATAAATAGAGTAATACACACTTTGTTTTTGGCCACTTTGGTCCTCCACATTTTGATTCTACAAATATATGCTTTTTAAAGTGTTTTCCAGTTCATAATTTTTCTTCTTTGTTTATTCCTCTTATCAGGGAGTTAGTTCCACCTACCGAGATGGTCCCGTCTGAAGCCAGGCAGATGCACATGGGCCCTCACCTCGGTCCACCTCTGCCTCCTCATGCCAACGTCCTGCCAGGAAGAGGTTTCCCTGCACCAGGTGAGCACCACAGAAATATCGCCTGAGATAATTCCCAAACAGCCTGTCTCGTTTTAATGCGCGGTGATAGGCATTGACAGCCTGTCTGTTTCTTCCTGTTTCTCAGCTGGATATGGCTTCTTACCCTCAGAGCCCATGGAAACTGTTGCCCGGCGACAAGAGCTCATTCACAAGCAAAATATAGCCAGGTATTACGTGCCGAAAATCATCATCACCATCATCATCTCACAGAAATTATTCCACCGCACGCTTTGCGTCACTGTTTTTACTGAATGCGACTGAGACTTGATCCCCCCACCCATGCTGCAGCAAGGGTTTTATATCATGGCTCCATCACCACTGCTGCACAAATATGTCTAAAATATTTATATGCACTTCTTTTCAGAATGGAAATGAATGCCATCCTGCATCAGAAGGAGCTGGAGAACGCGCACCAGAAAGGCTTGATGGGAATTGAAAATCCCATGTCATACCCTTCCAACCCCATGATGTTTAGAGGTCGTCAGCGCATGCCAGACGGCCACGATGTCTTCGTCCACCGGCCCACCCTGGATGAACTGCACTCCAACAATATTCTTATGTCAGCCAACCCATATCCAGCAATAAGCACGCTGCACAGAGAGCGGGGGCGCAGAGCAGGTCGGAGGCCAACTGTTCACAAGAGTATGGAGAGCCATGTGTCCAACGTGAAGGGTCAGACTGAAGATAAAAGTGTAGAGCAGAGCCCAGGGGCCGCATCGGGGGAGGAGAAGGAGCTTGAGCCAAAGGGGGACATGGGAGAGGAGTGTGCCACCAGTAAGACACATCATCAGGCCAAAGTAGACCCTGAACTGGCCACCGGAAGCAGGAAAAACTACAAAGATGGGGAGCCAGGCCTCCGGAAAGCCTGCGTGAACAGCCAAGATGGGAGTTCAGATGCAGCCAACAGTGGAACAAATGATAAAGACATATCTAGCCAATGTTCGACGTTCCAGGAGAAATTCATGTATCCTTCCACTGGAGGAACTCTAACAGGGATCCCTTACATGTTCCCGGTCCCTGGAAATGGTTTCCTTCCTCCTGGTGAGTTAAGAAATATTAAATAATAACACTTGTGCTTAAAACTGTGAAATGTTCTGCTGCCAGTTATTTAATATACTTGCATTTTTTGTCTTTAAAGGCCCACCAAATCTCTTTCTAAATGGTGAGGAGGTACCCGAAGACATCAGGAAGTGGACAGTGAATGATGTGTACAACTTTATTAACAGTATTCCCACGTGTTCAGAGTATGCCCAGGTTAGTAGCCTCACATTTTTGTAGTTGCCGCCTCTAAATTCATTCTGTTGTGACTTTCTAATGTTGGGTTATTTTTAATAGACTTTCAAGGACCACATGATTGACGGAGAGACGCTGCCCCTCCTATCAGAGGAGCATTTATTGGATACACTGGGACTGAAGCTGGGGCCAGCTCTTAAGATCCGCTCACAGGTACAAAAACACAGATTCTGACTGGAAATGCAATCCCGAGCCACCAAAGACAGGATTTGAAGGGATTATCTGATGTACGAGGATAAATCTTGAATAAAGGTTTATTTACATGACCGCTTATTTATACAACTCCATGTGAGGAGGTTTTATAAATATCCTTGATGAGTGTTTTATGGGCTTTGTGTGGAAGCTTATTTCCACAAGTGACAAAAGACCATTTTTGCTTTGGGCTATTATCCTAAAATTCTGACTCAATAACTAGAAATTTCAAATTGTCTCAGAAGTTTGAGTCAGTAAGTCAAATTTTTAAGATAATAACCTGAAATTTTGAGTTTTGGCTAACATTTCGTTGTAGTTGTTGTTGTTGTTGCAGAAACAAGCTTCCACAGATTTGAACTGAAGTTACCTCACTTTATTAAAGGGATAAAGTAAAGTTTGTTTAACCAAACATGTCCTTAGTGGAGTACAGCCCCTATTAAAAACCCCAGTTTTTTCTTTACTATGAGAGCTAAAATGTCTACTGTGAAAAAGTTTATTCACTAATTGTATTTCATTCATTCTTATACGCCAATGTCTCAGTTATAGCACAAATTATTTCAATTAACATCTACGTGCTCCTTCCCTCTTGCTCTTCTTCTTCTACAGGTGTCCAGACGTCTTGGTAGCATGTTGTACATGATGAATCTGCCACTCTCCACCGCCCCACTGCAGGCCACCCCTGAGAAGCCCGGGGAGCGCTCATCAGAGATCGGCTCTCCCATTAACTGCAACAGTGAGGAGATGGTGGCAAGTCCAAGAGATCCCGATGTCATAAAATCCGCTGACCACCTCCACGACGCAGAAAACAACTCGCCTCCATCTGCCAGCAGTGAGACTGCCTGACCAGTGGAATAATGTAAACCAAAGCAGGGTACAACAGCACGCTTTGGTGAGCTGCTGCTGCCGCTGTGGTGGATTTGTTTACACTGTGCTGAACTGGACTGAAGATCCACATTTCAGGTTCCTGTTGAACGTTTTATACATTTAACAGCAGCAGCTGCAGTGGAGTGAAAGTGATGTGGATTTTAAGATACAGTATCAGACGCTGATAAGGTCCTACATCACTTTTCTTCGCTAGTCTGATTATAGCTTCTTGAATTATTCTTGCAAGCTGCTAAACGCTCCTGGAGGCTGACGTGCAGAGCATAGTAATCATATTTTGGAAATATTTTATAAACAAAATAATGACATATTTAAATATTCTGGATTTTGATGCTTGATACATTTTTTTGCATTTCTTATACTGTAAATAAAGTGGGGGGTTTTCTACACAGGAATCTGCATCTTCTTGTCATCACATGGAATCAATAGGTTGGGCTCAATGAGAATATTGTGTGAAGTTTGCATACATTCGTCATGAGTATTAATTTAATATGTTACTTTGGGGCTTTTTCTTTGATCTCTTTTTTTCAGTTTTAATGACTTGTTTAAAAACAAGAACTGGCTCCTGTAACACCCCAGAGCTACTGAGTCAGGGGAGCACACGCAAACATGTCCTCACGTGTCGAGGCAGCTTTTAGAACTGACGAAGCTTCTGGAATGAGAGGTTAAATGTTTTTAGGATCAAACAGGAAGGACAGTTGCCTTTAATTCAACCTCTTTAGTGTTTCATGAGTCATGACCTGGATGACTATACAATCATATAACTCCATCATCTATTGTCTGGTGGATGCAAATAGTTGCTGCAACAGTCAAGGCAATTATCTGCTCAATCATTTTCAAGCTGAAAAAAGTCATGTGTTGTTTTTTTGTGAATGGAAATGGGAAGGCTTTAGAGAAAAAGCTTTAGCTGGCAACAGTGTTTGTGTTCCACTCTGGGGCACTATACTTTTCCCAGTTTGCCGGGACTACATTCACATTATTCTGTTATCTTCTCCTTTTTTGGCAGCTCTCTTTAGAGACCCTCACACCAGCCCATCTACCTCCATCTCACCCTGGCCCTAGCAAACTCCTCTGTCACACCATTACTCTGCATGTCCTCCTTCACTACATCCATGAATTTACTCTGTCATCTTCCTCTTCTCTTGCTTCCTGGCAATTCCAACATTCGCCATCCAGTTTATCCACTGTCTCCTCTGCAAATGTCCAAACCGTTCAACCTGACTTTCCCTCTGATATGCTAAATTCTAATAAACTCGTCTCTTTCTGTCAGCGCCATCATCTCCAAACCATACATCATAGCAGGTCATACCATGTATTGTTTGTATCCAAATTCTTAATAAAAACACAATAGTTCTATGTAATAGAATTATCCTTATCGGTATTATATCTAATACTGTATTACAAATATATATTATTCAAATATTAAATGTATTAAATTAGATCTTGAATTTTATCAATGGGAAACGAACGTTAGGCTAGTCTCGCGATACTACGTTCTCCATGCGCGTGCGCAGCCTCGAGCACGGATGAGCTGAGTTGGAGGATCATGGCGGAGCGCAGGAGGCACAAGAAGCGGATCCAGGTAACATCAATTTAATTCATAAAAAAAACCCCGGTTCCTGTGGGTCGGGGGGCATGGGTGAAAGTGGGCGCCGGTTTATGACCCACTGCTGGATCTTTGTTGACGGCAGCGTCAGCGCGGGATGCTGCGAGCAGGCGCCAGATGAAGCCAGAGGATGGAAACGGTAGCTAGCGTTAGCAGGCTAGCGAAAACAAACGATAGGATTTGTATTTAACGCGACCTTTCCAAGCTGGTTCTTGTGTGCGCCCCCAGTAGCCATCATGTCTTTGTCTAGACTTCACGATTAGGTCGTTGTAGTGTCTGCTTAGTGGTTCCTGGGGTCGGTTTTCATTTTATCTTGGATTGAACTGGCTGGCTGCAAACGTTGGCTGGCTAAGCTGCGTCAGCTTTAACCAAGCGTGTTTACATAACGTGTGGGAACTTAATTAATGAGTCTATGCAGCGCATCTCCACATAACTGACTGTGCAGCAGACTGCAAATTAGATCGGCTCCAGGAGCAACAGTTTAGAGACGTTACAGGTCACGTTTGCATCACTTGAAATACGCCTGAGGTCATTGTTGGTCTATTTTGCGTGTCCTAAACCAAAACTTCTCAGTTCAGATTTATTTATAAAACTCCTAAACATTAAAACGAGTCATTTCACTGCGATATATATATAATAAAGTTAACACAGCAACCCCATTTGAGCCACACTTTGAGGCAGTGGGGAGGTAAAACAATCCTTTGAAACGGAAGAAAGGTCCTGCGCAGTGTGGACAGGCGGCGGGTCGGGAGAAGATTTGCATTGACAAACAGAAGATGATAATAAGCTCTTGGTAGGTTAGCGGGATCAGTAACAGTTACTCAGTAGGAAACAGTTGAATGGGCAGACGGGGGTCGGGACAAAATCACCTGAAAAGAACACAATGGGGCTCTTATCTAAACTGGATAGAGGTACATGAGATCCAGGTGTGCATAATCGCTATTTAGGGTTGTTTTTGATTTGGTACAATTGTATGGTCATATTAATAATTTTTAAAAAAGAAAAATGTTAACTAGCTTTGTCCAAGTTGAAATAAAGTTCATACAAAGAAAAGGTCCATTTCTTTAAGGTAAAAAAAGAAGAAGAAAAGTTTAATTCTGTTGTCCTGCAGTTTACTTCACAAAGGAACTGGCAAGCAGGCTCACAACTATAAATGAGGAAAACAGTTTGTTTCTTTGGCTGGCTGTAGCATTTTTGTCCTGCAGCGTAAACCACATCGCCTCCTGCAAGTATTTCCACTGCTGCTGAATTTAAAGCGGCTTAGCATATATGGTTAAATATGTTAAAAGTGGAAGAGAGCATGTTAAAATGAGAGTGCATATGATAATCTGTTGGAATATGTTGCAATGTAAAGAGCTCTTACATAAATTCTGAAAGACTTCCTCTATCAGTCCTTATGGCAGTGGAGCTGAATCAGTCTGTTAGAGAAGCTGCTGCTCCACTGACTGTCGGTGTAGAACTTGGACACAGCAAAAAGTGCAGTGAACTAAGGTGAGCTGTTTTCCCTCAGTAATATAAATATTTGAGGGTCAGATCCCTCTGGGACTCATTTGCCAGGGAGAGAAGTAAGGAGCAGGCGACTGACTGATGGATTGGTGCAGCGTCTGCAGTAATGTGGATGCATTGGTCTGAAAGAGCTGCATGAGAAATCAACGATGTAGATTTGCTGGTTCATTCTCCATTCACACCCCCACCCATGGCTTGAGTTCTGGGTAATGACTGAAAGAAGACATTGTAGATACAAACAACAAAAGAGTGTCCTCCAAAGACGAGCCCCTCCCAGATAAGCTTTGTCTTTCTAGAGGTTGTCACACTACTCCTCCATATCAATAGGATGCCCCCTGAGGTGGTTCGAGCAGGATGCCTCCGGCCACCTCCTGAGTGAGCTTTTTAGGGTATGTCCAGCCAGATTCGAGACCCCAGGGGAAGATCCAGGACACTGTAGAGCTTGAGTCTCTTGGCTGCCTTGCCCTGGAAGAGGTGTCTGCAGAGAAAGCGGTGTGGCTACCTGTGCTTAAACTGGAGTCCCCCTGGCCTGGATTAGAAAGTGGACTGCATTGGATTATAGTGAGATGTGTCTAATACTTAGATTATTTTCATCAGTGACCACGGGAATCAGTTTAGTCTTGAACAGGTCCATCCTACCTGATAACACTCCATGTGTTTCAGCCAACAGCTCTATTACAGCACATCCTGTTATCTCATTTACGAGCCTGCCAGCCTGCTTTTTATTTTACAGCTTTCAACAGTCAGAATGTCCTGAAGCCAAGACTATTATGTCCGTATACTGGAGTGCTGTTTCCTCCCTTATACTTGATTTAGACTTCTAACTTGCGTAGTAACCAGAAACCCCTTTAAATGTCTACACCGCAACCTTCCACACCATTCGAGTTGTTGTGGTATGCATCGGCCACACGTGTAGTTGCAATTCTCGGGAGGTGCACATCAGGCTACGTAGAAGGTTACAGTGTTGGGTTAAAATGAGTTTCCAGTTACAGAGTAACTTATGACATACATTACCTGGTGAAACATTATTCACACACATGTGGGTCAACAACCAGATGATGCCGTAGTTATCGCTTTTCTTTTTTTAATTATTCAAATGGCATCCCCATTAGGGCTGAACGATTATGGAAAATAATCTAATTGCGATTTTTTGCCCCAATATTGCGATTGCGATGCGATATGTGATTATTTTTTAAGGTCTTTGTCTTCTGTATTATTAAACAAAGACAAGCAATACATCATATAGTATGGCCAATACTATATTACATTAATTTTAAACTGTTCTTTCCTGGAAGACAGACCTCTGTTATGATGACATGAGGTGATGCATGAATTGATGACTGACATTTTTATTTAACTTCTTCAATCACAACAGTATATTTGAACATACACAATAGTTTATTTTTAGCTTACAAACATCTGAGCATAAAGTGCTGACAAGGAACCCTGGTGTAAACATTAAAATGAAAGTCAGTACAATGTGCAGATTGCAGAAATATACATAAAAAAAATCTGTGGCTTTACCACACTCAGTTTTTCGACATCTGTGAACTACTAGACAGTCATTCAATTAAAAAATAATATTAAATAAATAAAACTAATAAATAAAAAATACACACATCTTACTGATCTCTGCAGTCAGTAACATTACACATAAAGTGCAAACATAATAGCAATTGTATAAACACACACACAAACACGCCTTTAAAATTTAAAGGCGTGAAATTGGGCGGTCTAGCCTTCTGATTAGCTAATCAGAAGGCTAGTTCTGATTAGCGTCACCGCTGTCTCGGTGGAGTTTAATAAACTCGGCCGTCTGCTTCTTGCTATCTAAAATATAACCAGACACTGGTGTAAATTCTCGACTGTCTCATACTTCTGTTTAATAAGTTTTCTGTTTGACGTTTAGTCAGCTGTGTGAAAACCAAGGAGGAACCCACCCGGGGGATTAATAAAGTTTTATTTTATCTAATCTAATAACTTTAATCTCAGCCAAACCGATTTACTCACGAACAAACAAAACACTGAAAAAAGCCCAACAATAACATTTTTAGGTTGTCTAAGTGACTTATATATTACGTTTAACCCGAGCAGCGAAACTCCGCGGTGATCTGAAAATGATGTGCCGGGAGTTGTGCCGTTCTCGGCCGCATCAGTAACCCTCGAGCTCCCGGCTAGCTGTCGAGCTGGTGGGTAGCAGACGCCTCTGAAAACGTCGAAGCACTTTTGCAAATATGGGATATCTTGATAAACCGAGCAGATATTTGATGTTTACACAACTACTTTCTCGCCTGAAAATATGTTAAAAGTTTATTTTGTGACCCAGAAAGATTAGTATGAGTAATTTTAAAACTTAGTAGCGGCCGCCATTGCTGGAAACTGGAGTTTGGCTGGGCCGCGCTATGAATTCTGGGATATGGTAGTAATTTGGACAGCCTTCGGCGCGTCGCTGTGACGTAATCGGTCTACAAATGCGGCCTTAGGAGGATGCAGCCCATGAATTTGGACATGTCCAGAGTATAATCGCAGCCTTTGCGGTTAGAAAATTGCACTTGATCATGTCGCGATATTATCGCAAATGCGATATATCGTTCAGCCCTAATCCCCATTGTGTTTTAATGTTGTTAAATGTATAAATATACAGCTTAAAATGTAAAGTGCTTTTAACTACTGTGCAAAATGTTTAGGTAAAAAAATAGCATTTTAGTTCTTCTGCAAAAATCAAAAGTAAATATCTTATTTTAGATTTCTAGACGTTTGTTAGTATCCAAGTGAGTCTGTTAAAACAGCAGAGCAACAGGTGATTGTTGTCGGGAAACAACTGAGCTCCGTTCACATGTTCAGTATAATTTTGCACTCAATTTAAGTAGTCCTATTCACCCATTACAGTGTTAACCACAAATTATGGGATAGCTCAGACAGAACAGCACAGGAGAGAGGAGGGAGACGGGGAGAGCACAGACTCATCTTAGTGGACACAAAGGTGTGGGTTAGAAGCTGAACAGCTAAAAGCTTTTTACTATTTTTATTATTATTTTTAAAAACAGCAAACCGGAGCAGCGGGCTAATAAAGAACTTTAGGAAACTTAAGAGTCGTAGCTTTTGTCCTAAAAATAATTTAAACTCCCCAGTGCATACGTGCTCCTGTAAGCCATGCTGCAATTTTAAGGTCTCTCAGAGTGTATCAGCAGTCCCTTCCAGATTTTCTGCAGAAGCACAAAGGAACAGGCAGGGTGGATGACCAAGAACATAGTGGAGCCTGTAAAGGACACATTTGGCTGGCTTTCCTCGAAATCAGATGACAGTGCAATGAAGACAAATCTCTAGTCAAAGAGAAGTCTGGACAAATGTGGCCCTTAATGCAAAACCAGCAGCCACAAAAAGCTGAGGTGTGTGACTCACCTGTGTTTTTAAAAAAACCCAAAAAAAAAACAGGTAGCAGATGGTCTGCTTTGTTCTTGACTTTATGGTTTCACAGCTTTACAGCACAAAGAGCCTGTGTTTTATTCTTGGTGTGGCACACTAGCAGTTAGTGTTTACATACTGAGAGCGGTTCAGTTCACATGGTGAACAGAGAACGGCTGATACTCCAGTGATCAAGCCAGGTAGATCATATAGACGGTGACGCAGGGGCTTCCTGTGTAGCAGTCTCAGGTAACTGAGCTGTGTGTGATGGATACCTGCTTCTCCAAACAAAGGCTTGTTTGATGGCTTCTTTTCCTCTTCATGTTGTGAACCGGAGCAGACTCGACTGGGTGAAGCAGAGCTGAGTACCACTGGCGTGTTTTTCAGTGCTGAGCAGACAGTGCAGATGTTGTGATGAGTTGGAGGAGGGTCTGGATGCTCTGACAGATTTCTGCAGTTTATGAAAATCGCACTAAAAACAGACAGAAGCTCTAGAAGATGAGAGAGCTTCTGCCTTGCTTTTAGTTACCTGTCATGTATGATTACAAGGAATCTAGCTTTTAGTGCAGCTTGATCCCAGACACACTGCTGGTGTATGAGCTTGGGACAGAGAGCATAGCCACAGATGTTAGCACCAGAGGTTGTGTTTGACCTTCTCATCAATGGTTTGTCATTCTGGCAGACAGAGTTGGTTTAAGTCCTGATAAATACGACTTTGTCACATCTGATGAGTCTATAGATTGGTGGCAGTAGCCCAGTTAACCTTACTGTATGAAAAATGAACATTTCTATTTAAGTAGAATCCTACAGCCAACTTCAAATGATGACTTCTATAACAGTGAGGGACACTGACCTCCACCACCTCTAAAACTGAGCTGACCATACTTGATGGGAAATACAGATGGGAAATTAAATTTATGGATGTTGCTTTTAATAAAATTGTCACATTTTCTTGTTAGCTAGAAATCTAGATCACAGGATTTGTGATATACGAGTGCATTGCTTTTACTGGCTCGTAGTCGGTGAGTTGGGAGACTGAACAGATTCATTTGATGCCAGTGTATCTATTCTCAGCTGAATTTCACAAAATATGTGAAATTCATAATTACAATAAATTAGGATAAGGATGTTTTCCTCTTGGTCGCTTGTCTGCATTTCTGTGCCAATTCCTCATTTCACCAGATGGGAAGACTGCATGTGACACGTTTTTTTTTCCTCTGCTCTTGCAGGAGGTGAGCGAGCCCACCAAGGAGGAGAAGGCGGTGGCCAAGTACCTTCGGTTTAACTGCCCCACCAAGTCGACAAACATGATGGGCCACCGAGTCGACTACTTCATTGGTTAGTTCTGGCCTGAAGTCTGTGGCCTCTGTCTGCAGAACACACAGATGGAGCAGAGTCTCCGTCACAATTAATACAAACCAGCGCCATGTTGGATGTTGCAGTATTTGTGTGTCACGTTGGTAAAGAGCTGTGAGATTTTCCACATGTTTCTGCTGCAGTTTCACTCACAGACCTGACTGTCCCACACAGTGTTTATGTTTGATTTGTTTTTGTAGCACAGGTGAACCTTTTTGTCAGTTTTGGGAAGTACTGTTGACTCAGTAGTTGTAGGTTGTGCAGGTTGTGACTGCTGAGGTCAGCTTTTCTTCCTATCTCATGACCTTACCAGTTCTTACCTTTGCTGTGGGCTACAGTAGCTCCAGGGCCCAAATGAACATGTTTGAAATAACAGTGTGGCCTATAGCTCATGTTGATTCCAAGATAAACAGCAGCCACTGTCATTACTAAATGTCATCTAATTTTCTACTAGGCCAAAATCTGCAGAGTCACATGGAAGGTTTGGACTCAGTGGCCACAACAGTGCACAACATTCAGTGCAGTTTAATATTGCACTTGTTTTTTGTGTTTGCCTCTATTTATTACTCTACCTATTTATTTCTGTGTGTTTTTACATTTCTCTATGCATTTCTGTTCACTTCAGTCCAATTTTATTTATAAAGCACCAAATCACAACAACAGTCGCCTCACAGTGCTTCATATTTTAAGGTAAAGCGAAAACCCCAACAATCGTTTTGCAAAACAAGGGGGAAAGTGGGCATGACTCAAACCAGATTAGCTCAGCTTTCACTTCTGTTGTTAGAGGAAGGACAAAAACAAAGATGTTTTGGGCAAATTAATGTATAGATGTATGACCTCACATCTGTTCTCATTAGGAGTCATGACTGCATGGATATCAGGTGAACAGGTAAAACTATAGTAAGACTGAACATTTGCCAGGTTCTGTATCCCCTTTTTAACATCTTCATGTTTTTTTTTTTTCAAGCTGTTTGATAGATAGATAGATAGATAGATAGATAGATAGTTAGTAGGGGTGCAACGATATTCGTATTGATATTGAACCATTCGATACAGTGCTTTCGGTTCGGTACGCATATGTATCGAACAATACAAACTTTTTAATTTATTTAATCAACTTTCCTTCTGACGATGCTGTCTGTGTTGAGCGCTCAGTGGATCTGCGCTCGACAGTGCAGCCTAGGCGGAGTAGTCGAACGCAGATTCACTGAGCGCAGGGCAAGCTAGCGAGACAGAAGTTAAGCTCTCCTTGCAACATGGCAAATTGAACCTCCCCCACCCTCATTCAGATCTGGCGTTTGGAACTATTTTGGTTTTCATGTGACGTATGACCCTGAAGGTAAGCGCGTCATGGACAAAAGTAAAACAGTATGTCGGATGTGCCATGCAATGCTCAATTACATGGGTGGGAACTAGTGTGTTAGCGCAGTTAGCTCGTTAACGTGTTGGCCGTCCAGCCCCACGCACGGGGCGATCCGCGGTAGCTGCTCTCGGGGGCTCTAAGTGTTAACGGAGATTTGCCGTGTTGTGGCATTAATGTTGTTTTAACGAGATTAACGCTGACAGCACTAGTGGGAACACAAGGAATATGACTGCACATTTACTCCGACATCATCCTAGTGCAAAGACAAGTGGAAGCAGACAAAAACAACAGTACGCATGCTACAAACTTTACCCGAGTCATTTAGACAGCCGTTAGCACATGATTCTCCTTATGGGGACCTGATATGTTTAATATGCTGCTGAGAATATAGCCCAGAAGAAGCGTATAGTATAGCTTTTATTTTGGAAAGAGCCATTTCTCTGTAATAAACTCTCTTTTCCAAAGATGGGTGATTTCTCGATCAGATAAATTTATTTTTTTTATTACTTTGTTGTTTCAGCAACATTAAATTCAAAAACTGTACTTTTGAGTTAAAATATATATTTATAATTTTAATAAATGACAAATTAAAAAGACATGAACATTTTTTTTGTATCGAAAAAATATCGAACCGTGACACCAAAGTATCGAACCGAATCGTGAATTTTGTGTATCGTTGCACCCCTAATAGATATAGATAGATAAAATGATGAACAGGAGCCAATATAATTACATCACTTATTTTTAACATAAAAATAGAAAAGGGATTTATCATCTGAATCTGCAGCTTCTTTCAAGTTACTGTTCCAAAGTGACCAAAAAAAGTCAGCAATTAGAAGTTTTTAGTGATGATTACGTTGGACTTCTTCTCGAGTGCCTCCTGCTGTGCCTCATATTGTGTTGATCAATAGCTTGGAAGCAGAAGTTAAGACTGTTTAAGGCTTAAGAGTGTGAAAAATAAAAATCTATGTACTATTTCATGTTAAAGGCCGTCCACATCACTGATGCATGTTGTTGTTGTTGATGTGCCTACTGCTCTGTCTCGTATTGTGTTTATTAATACGTTGAACAGTCCACAGAGTGTTTTGTCATTTCAGTACACCTTCAGTGCTGTGTGTCTGTTGCATCTCCTCATTTAGCCTCCAAGGCTGTGGACTGTCTGCTGGACTCCAAGTGGGCCAAAGCCAAGAAGGGAGAGGAGGCTCTGTTCACCACCAGGGAGTCAGCGGTGGATTACTGCAATAGGTAGCTGCCCCGTGGAACACATCCTACCACACAAGCTAGGTTTTTATCACATAACAGTATATTTTTGCTTCTAGCACTGGCAGTAGAGTTACTAACATGTGGGGTTGCAGCTAACCCTTACTATACATATAAACAAGATGGAAATAACCCCATACAGTAAAGAAGAGCTCAGTGAATACAAATACCAGTGCAAAGGACTAACAAGTTTAAGTAGTGTTTATTTCCTGTATTTGTTTCATCATTGATGATGATTTCTTTATTTTGTCTAATATGTTAGAAAGTTAAAAACACCTGCAAATACTTAAATCTGAGAAGCTGGAACCTGAATAAACTTTTTACAGAATTATTTGAATGATTAAAAAAATGCTGAATAACTGATAAAAAAAGATTATCCATATGCTTATATAAAACCTTTTTATTAACTTAACTATGTTCTAGCACAGCTATCAACTCTTGTAAACTCACCAGTCGTTTTACTTGTCGGTGAATCACACACATCGGTATTTACAGCCTTTCATTATCTGATGTCCTCTTTCTCTATTTGTAGGCTTCTAAAGAAACAGTTCTTCCACCGAGCTCTCAAGGTGATGAAGAAAAAAACAGAGAAGGACACCAAGAAAGAAAAGGAGAAGGAAAAGCCCAAGAGTGACAGCAGCAAAGAAGAGGAGAAAAAGGGGAAGAAGGAGAAAGAGAAGAAGAAAGAACCCGAGGCAGTTGAAACTAAGAAAGAGAAAAGTGTATGTGACCCTCTGAATACAAAATGAAATGTGCCTTATTCACTGGGATAATAACAGTTTACCTTCAGCTGCTTGTTCCCAGGTGGAACCAAAGTTGCATGTTTGTTTCGAGTTACCTTGACCCAGCTGATGGGATCATCCTAACCTGACAGTAAATGGGCAGATATGTTGACTCTGAGAGTTTAAAGTGCGCATAGAGACAGATCTGTAGATGTCCTGGAAAGACGCCCAGTTCAAAGTCATATTTACATGGTGTCTGGTCTATGTTGGCAAAGAGAAAGCATGACTAAGCTGAATGTTAACAACATACCCTGACAATTTAAACTCCACAGTTTAAATTAACTTATAACGGTTCAAATAAAGTCTATTTTTTAAATGTACTTTTGATTTGATCGGACAGGATGACAGTCCTGGGACCCCCAAAAAGAAGAAAGAGGTGAAGAAGAAGTTTAAATTGGAGCCTCACGAAGATCAGCTGTTCCTGGATGGAAATGAGGTGAGTACGTAAATGGTAAATGGCCTGTATTTGTATAGAGCTTTACTTAGTCCGTAAGGACCCCAAAGCACTTTACACTACATTCAGTCATTCACACACACATTCACACACCGGTAATGGCAAGCTACATTGTAGCCACAGCTGCCCTGGGGCGCCCTGACAGAGGTGAGTGCGTTTGCAGGATTGTTAAATCTACACAGGAAGTGCTTGTGAAGTACTCAAAGCGTGCCTCTCTCCTGCAGGTGTACGTGTGGATTTATGATCCCGTCCACTTCAAGACGTTTGCGATGGGTCTGATTCTCGGTAAGTCAGCTGAGTTCTTCTCCTCGACTATCAAAAACAGAATGAAAGAGTTATCTGACACGAATTTTCCTGGTTTTTGTCTTTCAGTTATTGCGGTGATAGCGGCCACACTGTTTCCGTTGTGGCCAGCTGAAATGCGTGTTGGCGTGTATTATCTAAGTGTTGCAGCTGGCTGCTTTGTGGCCAGCATCCTGCTTCTAGCTGTCGGTAAGTGCAAACAGTAATAAAATCATTGGTCCGGGCAGGGATGTGATGAAATTTGTGCCAATACATGTTGTAGATGAGACGCATTTCCACAGCTGAAGACTGTGTTCTGTATTTATTTAGTGAAAACTGTGCCATATGTCAGAGGGAAATCTCCGCAGTTCCCACCCTTTTTCTCCACTTTTGCAATGTAAAAGATATTCTATGAAAAATTAAGGCAGCACATGAACAATTTTAAGTTGGATTTCTGCTGAGATAAGTAGAGGATGGTTCAGGGTCAGCTGATCCAGCAACTATAAGTTTTATCAAAAAGGAAGGTTTGAAGTTTAATCTTAAAAGTAGAAGGTTCTCCCAAATCTAGACTGGGAGCTGGTTCCACCGACGGAGGGGTCTGAAAGCTAAAGGCTCTGCCTCCCATTCTAATTTTAGAAACTGCAGCAGAGGATTGAAAGGGATTCACAAAATAACCCATGGGGACCAAAAGCGGACGGAACCTGATAATTCAATTCAATTCAATTTTATTTATATAGCGCCAAATCACAACATAAGTCGCCTCAAGGCGCTTCATAGATACAGAGAAAAACCCAACAATCATATGACCCCCTATGAGCAAGCACTTTGGCAACAGTGGGAAGGAAAAACTCCCTTTTAACAGGAAGAAACCTCTGGCAGAATCAGGCTCAGGGAGGGGCGGCCATCTGCTGCGACCGGTTGGGGTGAGAGAAGGAAGACAGGATAAAGACATGCTGTGGAAGAGAGACAGAGGTTAATAACAGATATGATTCAATGCAGAGAGGTCTATTAACACATAGTGAGTGAGAAAGGTGACTGGAAAGGAAAAACTCAATGCATCATGGGAATCCCCCAGCAGCCTACGTCTATTGCAGCATAACTAAGGGAGGATTCAGGGTCACCTGGTCCAGCCCTTTTTTAGCAAAAAGGAAAGTTTTAAGCCTAATCTTGAAAGTAGAGATAGTGTCTGTCTCCCGAATCCAAACTGGAAGCTGGTTCCACAGAAGAGGGGCCTGAAAACTGAAGGCTCTCCCTCCCATTCTACTTTTAAATACTCTAGGAACAACAAGTAGGCCTGCATAGCAAGAGCGAAATGCTCTAATAGGGTGATATGGTACTACAAGGTCATTAAGATATGATGGGGCCTGATTATTTAAAACCTTGTATGTGAGGTATGTATTAAAGTATGTAATAAAGTTTTCTTAGCTTCCAGGAGACTGATTGAGGCAACTACCAATGAGAGCGCAGAATACTGTAAATGGTCATATAGCCTGTTAGTAAATAGAATATAGGGTTGCCTAGGCAACCGTAGCCTGGTGTGTCTGCAAGCAACCAGCTGTCAGCTTTCAGTGTGGACACAGCTTAAGCCTGCAGTCTGAGAACAGTGTCTCATTAGGTTAATATGATACTGTGAGGTCTTTAAGATAAGATCAGGCCTAATCATTCAGGACTGTATGAGGAGAAGGACTTTAAATTGTGGTTTTAACAGGGAGCCAGTGATGAGAAGCTAATGTGGGAGAAATATGGTCTCTCTTTCTCCTCCACTTTTTGATGCCAGGTGTGTGTTAAGTTTATCTCACTGCTTGGTTCCTGTCTCCTCAGCTCGCTGCATTCTCTTCCTCATTATCTGGCTGGTGACTGGCGGGCGCCATCACTTCTGGTTCCTGCCCAACCTGACAGCAGACGTTGGTTTCATCGACTCGTTCAGGCCGCTCTACACCCATGAATACAAGGGACCTCGAGGCAGCGAGAAGAAGGGCACAGACAAGTCAGACGAGAAGGACGGCGGCACTTCCACCAAGGCTCAGAAGTCAGACAGCGACGAGAAGTCGGACAGTGAAAAGAAGGATGGCTACGAGGAAGAGGAGGAGGATGAAGAGGAGAGTAAAGAGGTAGGGCGGGAGGAGGGGAAGGAAGCGGAAGGGGAAGGAACGGAGGAACGCCAGTCAGACACAGACAGCGACCGCCGAGAGGATGAAGGCTCACAGCACAGCAACGGAAACGACTTTGAGATGATCACCAGGGAGGAGCTGGAGCAGCACACGGAGGAGGAGGAGGAAGAAGAGGAAGATGAAGAGACACAAGAAAGGAAAGAACGGTTTGTGAGTGAGACTAAACCTCAGACTGCTCAAACATAAACTTCTTCCAATCCCATCACTCTCTACTTCTCTCTGTCCTTCCCTCCCTCCCTGCTGTGATCCCAGGACCTGCTGGTCCGGCCTCTCTGAGGCTGCAGAGAGGTTCCATCTCTTGTTGTTGAGATCTTCCACTAAAGTACCGAGATAGACGCAACACTGAAAAGTTAACACCCACAACAATGGGGAAACAATGTTTAAAAAGAAGCCTTACGGTGGATCCGTTTCCTCCCACCCATATGTTATTTATGTATAAATGAAACTGCCACCGGACACATTTGCCTGAGGAATCCATCAGACCAGACCTCCTCCACTTTTTTCTTTTTCTTTGTGTCAGTTCAAACCAATGTCTCTTATTTATATCCCATCAATGGATTCATTTGGATGTTTTGTATGTGAGGTCAGACCTAGAGTAGGTATGAGTTTAAAGAATGATGGTGTTAAACTGACCAGTAAATAAAACACGTTCTGTTTTTTGGCCACCTTTTTGTCATAGGAGCTCTGTATTGTCGGTATAATCCACGGTAGTTCTGGAGAAAGCCAGGAAGCCACTGTTCTCTCACATTTTGTGGTAATTTAGCAAGCCAGCTGTGCCAGGAGCGGCAAGTCTGATAGCTTTCTCAGGCAGCAAAATGACCAGCGGGTCAGCTTTGAAACCTGAACCTCACCAGATGGACCAAAACCTGTAGTTTACTCAAAAGAAAAAAATAAGCAAATCAACTATAATGTGGCTGGATGGAGCTTCTGGACAGCAGAGCTCTTTGAGGTACTTGCTATTTTCAGTTTTTTTTTTTTTTTTTTAATGGCTTATGATCATAGTGCAATCCTGTACACACTGTGTGAAGTACTTCTAGTTCATGTTTAATAATGTGGGACTCATCTTTAACAGTTAGTGTGAGCAACTGGGATGCAGGGCCTACTTCACTAAAAACAAAAATTGCAACATTTGCTGTACAACTAAAGCAAGGAGAGGTAGAGTCGGCTCATTCATTTGCAAACAGAACCAGATAATAATGTTACGCAAACTCTAGTGCCAAACACAGCTCACGACGACGCACGCTTTAAGAGGGAGAGCTGAGCGCAAGGCGTGTTCGGGTCAATTAGTTTTGTTACTGTCCTGTCAAACTCAACACAACTTTCACAGAGAAAAAGCACAGCACGGTTGTCGTTAGTGTGCAGCTAAACAGAGACTTGTTGGTCTCAATGAAACCGTTTAAAGGCATTTGCACTAGACTCCAACCATGTCGGTCCCCGTCTCGTCTCGCACAAGCCGCCACACAGCAGTTGGCGGGCGTCGCTTTGTGAATCCAGCTGGCGGCTGTGGTGCCACTAACCGTGGTCCAAGCTGTTCCTTCACATTATCTTCTGGCTAGAAATGTCTTAGATGCTGTTTTTAGTCATAGCGAGAAGTTTATTTCAGAATATAAAATAGAAATGTATCATTTATAAATGGATTCTATTGATATATCAGATATATGCATTTACTCAGTCTAAGAATCAAAGTTTGCCCCTGCTTTTCTGTAGGAGGTGTAACTTTAATCCCCAGAGTATCTATTTTTGTTTTTAATATGATCATAAAGTGTACTCATTTAAAGGTAACAACAGTGGGAGTCTATTAGATATCAGCATTTTTATCTGTCTTTTTTTTTTTAAATACATTTGCCACAAAACTGTTGAACTTGTGACACGGTGGGTTAGTTGTGTGGTGCCATGTGTCTCACAAACAGTGGTCAGTCATTAACTTGAGGTTTGCGTAACACTAACAGTGACCTGCCGGTTCCCCACACACTCTGATGAAGTAATATTTTAAAATAATCCACACAGCTTTCTCTACAACTCTTTTAGTTTCTCCTCTAGCCTTTGTAGTTTGTTGCTTTGTCTGCTGTACTTCCATTTAGCGCTCTAATGACCACGATGTCGTCTTGTTTATGTGGGGGTTTTTTTCTTCCCCAGAAGGGGTAGTGTCTTTTTTTTTTCCCCTTCCTGAGTTGCCAGTGTGTCAGTGGCTGTTCTCTGAATATTGGCATAAATATTTCACAAAAGAGAGAGCAGGGGAAAAAAGATTCTCCCAGTTGTTCTTGACTGTTGCACAGTATCGGTCTGTTGTATATTGTAGTATTACTCTATGCTGCTGCTGCTTCTCATCACGCATTTCCGGGAGAAATAATGAAAGTGGAAAAAAAACTGTAAAACCTCCATGTTTTATCTGTGGTCAAAACAAAAAAAAAAAGTGTCTTTTGATCACCTAGTTGTCCACATTTGGATTGATATCATTCTCAAGACTGTCTCCTGCAATATTGGAGTATAATTTAATAAAATTGGATGTCTGGAAGTATATATGTATCTTATCATTGCAATAAAAATATAGAAAGCACAATGAGCACTGTGATTTTGTTTCTAATATTAGATCTGTGACCACCAAAAACAAATTAATTTTTTCCCCCACAAATATTTGCAATACATGTAGCAAAGGCACTGATTAATTTAAAATGTTTTAGTTTAGCCCATCTCTTCTCCTCTTCAAGATCTTTTGACTTCTGGACAGATTATAGGGCAGTGGGGGATTTTTGTGGGATTATTTCTTCAATGTCCTGCTCTGGCCACTCGTTTGAATGTGTGACTCCAACTCAACTTATCCCTCAAACTACCTGACCTTTGTGTCAAGTATCATTGGAGCGAGTAAGCACTACAAATCAGGGACAGAATGGCTTTTTTTTCACAGATTCCAGAATTTCCAAACCCAAAGAGGGACTGCATTCCCAAGGATCAAACTTCTTCAGTCCTGCCATGAATCTTCTAAGAGAGACCTGAAAGGACCTAATCTGATTGTACGTGCCAGCACGCTCTAGCACATTAAAAAAATACAAGGTGTTTTTGGCCACACCACACCAAATCTTCACCCAATCATCAGATTTGTATGAAAGCTTGTTTCTGCCTTTGAATTTAAAAAAAAAAAAAAAAGTCAGGCAGAACAAAGTTGAAATTTTGAGGTATACCAAATTTGATCTTACCTACTGAACAAGTCAAAATTTTAAGATAAACAAATTTCTATTTCAGTGCCACAAACATTCAATTTTATTTATATAGCGCCAAATCACAACAAAAGTCACCTCAAGGCGCTTCATAGATACAGAGAAAAACCCAACAATCATATGACCCCCTATGAGCAAGCACTTTGGTGACAGTGGAAAAGGAAAAACTCCCTTTTAAAAGGAAGAAACCTCCGGCAGAACCAGGCTCAGGGAGGGGCGGGGCCATCTGCTGCAACCGGTTGGGGTGAGACATGCTTCCATTAATTTGCTTACCTGCGCTTTAACCCACTTCCTGACAATTAATTTTAAATACCTGGCTCACTGTGTGCAGCGCACCAAAACGTGAAGCAAACATGGCAAGACTTACATCTAAAAACAGCAGCAGTGCTAACATCAGTCCAGAGAAACAGCAGTGAATGACACGTAATTGTAGAAAATGTGCTTATTGAATGATTTTTACTGGCTAACTAGAACTACTAGTTTTCTCATAAGAGCTAAAAAAAAAAACTGATTTGATGAAGGGAGAGTTTGGGTTCACATAAAGATGAAAAAAGGAAAAAAAAGTTTGTTTTTTCTTTATTTTTAAGTTTGGCTCCTGCTACATCTTTTAATCATTTCACAATCTGTTGATAACGACGGCGACACAGAAATCTGACTTGCATTATAACTCAGGCTGAGAAGTTTGTAAGGCAGCTGAAACATGAAGTGTTTTACGGTGAGAACAGAAAGTAGGCCGTGAACTCCACAAGACGTTCATAAAGTAGAAAACAATCACATACAGTCGTCTTTGGTTTACTCCGTGATAGAAATTTCATTTTAAGTCGACTGTTTTCTTAAACTTGCTTCAAACTCCTGTCCTGAAAATATTCAGATATTACATAAATATGACGTTAAATAAATTAATCCTAGATTCTTGTATTTACAAATGTACATTTAAAGGTTGAGTACAAAGAGTATGTTTGCTTCATTTCAGCTTTCAGTGTATCTCTACGTTTATGTCGCTAACATCTAGCACTCTTACACTTATCATTGATGATTGTTTAGTACTCATGAGGAGCTTCGGGTGGTCATCATCATGCAATTGTTAAGATTTTTTTTTTTCCATTCCCGGGTAAGATGAAACATGCTTTCTTTCTGGAAGATACACATAAACTACAGTGTGTATTCACTGGACTGTAATGCGTTGATGACTTGGGGTGCAAATGATCACTGTGCACCGCTGATTTGACGCTGATTTGGTTGCAGACGATTCCTCAGTTCGTCTCTGAACAAACCTGATCCCTTCGTTCTCTCCGGGCTGCTGCAGAGAGCTTCAGGTGAATGTCTTTGAACCCCAACAATACCAGTCAGTTTTCTGTGTCTGACGAGTCAGAGGTGTCTGCGAGTCGGGCCTGCCTCTTGCGTACGTTCCAGTGCAAACACTGAGCCAGACTTTCAAACCAGTCATACACCAGGTCGTGACAACAGATCGATGGCACCGGATAACAGGAGGTCGTGATCTTAATACTGTGGGTAGAAGAACAGACGGAAGAATCATCTTAAAACTGAGGAAAAAAGTATTTGTAGTGAATCTGTTACAGACGTCGACACTTGTGCTTACCAGTCTCCGTGCTGGATCTCCTGCCTCTTCCTGCCATCAAACGACACCCAGGCAGTGTTCCTGGCATCAGGGGACAACGTGATCTGTTTCAAGGAAGGCGAGGACAGACTGTCAGTGTTAGAGTTAAAACAACATCAGCCAGGCGAGCAGCTCCATTTTACTTTTAAAGCATTTTCTAACCAGCACTGACAAACTTACGGATGAGAACAAAGGGCACGTCACTCATTTTGTGAGCATCTGGCCATGAACCAAAGCACCAATGCAAAAACTGCTGTTGTTACCAGATAAAACAAAGTGACTATAATTCAGAGCGGCTGACAGGAACAATTTTATGAAATGTATCCAATATTTCTCATTCAAACCCTTGTTAGAGCTGGTATAAGTAAGAGGGTTACTGGAGTTATTCCACAACGGTGGGGTAAAAATTTAATTAAGATATTTAAGCCTGTAATAAAGTGATGGACAGACCACCAGCCTCACAGCAAGAAGCTTGCTCGTTCGAACCGCCTGACCTGGTACCCGGAGGATTGTGGGTTTTCTCTAACAGTCCAAAGACTTGCATGTTAGGTTACCTGGTGTTTGTTTGTAGATGCCTCCAGACCAGTGTTAATGTCACTGACCAATACATTTCATCAATGGCCTTTTCTTCTGACAAAAACAAAACAATAGCTAAATAAAAACTAATGCACGAGGACAAAAGCTATGATGAAATGTACCGACACTTTTATGAATGAGCTGAAGATAGTCTGTTGAGACGAAATCCAATCAGAACTAATTAAGTTGTGTAGAATGGTGGTACACGTTTGGAACAGATCTTCTTGTGCAGTAAGGTTAGACACGCACATTTGTTGTGCCCATAAGACACAGTCTGAGCTGGGTTGGGGGGCGGCCACTAAATAGTACATGGACTGGTTCTTTTATAGCTTTTTTTCTACTGTACTTGTTTTATAAACCATGCCTCATTCCCCCATTCATAGAAGCACTTTTTTTCCTATCTAAGATTCACACACTCACTCTCTGGTCGGATCAGAGAACAACTTGGGGTTCATCATCTTGCCCAAAGGTCTATTTTGTAAATCTTGGTGATACCATGTTTCAGAGAGGAGGATTATCTGTAGTACACTCATTGGCTGGTGACTTGTGACTGACATGTCATTAGCGTATGTGCGAACAGCTGCACAGTCAGATGCGACCATTCCTCTGTTCATCTTTTGGTTTTGTTTATTTTAAGCCAAGGTAGCAATGGTGAAAACACTAAAATATAGGCTTCAAAATGGGACTTCACTAACCAGTAGCTGATCTCATGGCAGCTGCATCCTTTATACTGTGTTGGCAGATCGTGTTGATGGCTCTTTTCGCGTTATTTTGGCTCAAGGTGAATACAGTGAGTGAGTTTGGGCTATTAGTGTGGTGTGAAAGCGCACTGTTGTGTGGGGGGAAAAAGATGCTGGATTTCTAGCAATATGGACTTCTATAGATTATGTTAGATTCATAATTGTTGTTTGGCAACATTTAAATATGATTTAGTTTTTTCCTTCCGTCAGCACTGAGAGAACATTTAATATATACAAAACACAATAAAGATGTTTCCAACCTCCTCCTTACCATGAGCTCCACCCCAGCAGGAACCACGATGGGCCTGAAAGAGAGCGAGTGGGGGCAAATGGGAGTGACCATGATGGCGGGGACATTGGGATGGATCATAGAAGCTCCTGCTGCAGCCGCGTACGCCGTGCTGCCTGTAGGTGTGGACACGATCAAACCTGGAGAACAGAGTGAGATGGAGGCAGTTTATAACATTTGCCTTTGAGTTTATTTGTACACAAACACTTTGTTTCAGCTCTAGTAGAAACCGAATCAGTGCTCTGGAAGAAGCACAGACCCACCATCTCCCTGCACTGAGGTGATGAGTCGTCCATCAAGGTACAAGTCCACGTTGGACAGGTAGGAGGAGGGTCCTCGATCCACCACCACCTCATTCAACACCTGCACATGTACGTGTACACACACACACACACACACACACACAATAGATAAGATCAGAAGGCCTAGGGAACTCTGCCATGTTCTTAGAAAGGATATAAATCCTCTCTCCGAATACTGAAGACCCAAAATATGCAACTGCAGTGCCATCTTTTGACCAAATGACACATACTTAACTCATTCACTGCCATTGACGTCTATAGCCGTCAATTGCAGTGAATGAGTCAATGGGTTTAACTCATTCACTGCCAATGGCTGGCAGTGAATGAGTTAATATGAGCAGTTATCTATAAATGTGAATTTAGTGCAGTAAAATGAAAAAGCAAATAAATGTCTTTAGCTCGGTTAAAAAATAAAACGGTAGCAATGGTTGTGATTTTACAGATCAAGGAAACTGTATATAGACTGTATGGAGACAGCAGAAAAGATTGTATGAACTTGCCAGAGTGTCATGCTGTTAATATCCACATGGTGGTGCTATTTACAACAAAATTAAATCAGTTTGTCCTTTTAAGTTGGCACTAAAATTTCAGCAAAATATCTGGTTGATTTTTCCACCAAACACTCAAACAAGCAAATCTAATAAAAGGAAGCCTCTGGTTGGAGATGAAGGTCTAATAAACAAACTGGTTGTCATGTAAATTGTAAATAAACTCCACACCCATTGAGCAGTAAAACACAGAATAACATATCCATGTGTTCCCTGAAGACAGCCTTAAATCTGCTCAGTGTACTCCATAAAACAATAAACTAGTACATTACAGAAAGAAAAAAGTACAAGCAGACTGACTGCAAACAAATCATGTTCCACACTTCAGTGAGTCTCACAGCCTGCTGCAGCGCCGTGTTGTGATGTCTGACAGATATACTGACGTCAGCTGAGCACAACGCAAACATCCTGCTGGGTGCAAGCAGACATG
Source organism: Diplotaxodon limnothrissa (assembly GCF_057381915.1). Taxonomy (NCBI): domain Eukaryota; kingdom Metazoa; phylum Chordata; class Actinopteri; order Cichliformes; family Cichlidae; genus Diplotaxodon; species Diplotaxodon limnothrissa. The sequence continues at coordinate 12,722,957 of NC_140613.1, read as the reverse complement.
ATGTAATGTGAGGTCAAACTGAAGCTCAGGGATCAGAACAATCCGTCACTGTCTTTTATCGATGAGCCTAAAAACTCCAGGGGGGTGAGAGGACTAAGGAGAGGGCTGTGCTTAGAGAGAGAGGCTATGTGTGTGTGTCGTGTTCGCTAGTTACACAGTGTGTCAAACCGAGAACATCAGGAATCATTAAATATCCATTCGGCACTGACTCCACTGTTGACGCCACAGTATCCTTGGAAACTGGCTCAACAAACATTCATAACATCCGAATTTCTCTCCCGAGCAGCTTTATTATGACTGTTGCCATGGCAACCAAGCTGATGATCCCTCACTGAGCCCTAGACTACACACACATACACACACAGTCAGGTTCCATCATCTTAATGGCGTGCAGGAGTGTGATCGGGAATTAACAAGGAGGCCAAACTGCAGTCCCATGAGCCCAAATATTTACAGGAACTAAGGAACCACAGGAACTTAACTGGGAACTAAGAGGTCCCAGCTGCTGAATCTAAAGGACCTCAGAGAGATTAATCATATGATAGATTTAAAAAGGACTGCATTTTAGAGACCCGCAAGGAAACAGCAACATGGTTGTGGTGCTTTCCTTGGCATCTCAATGATCTCAGGTACAAAAGTTAAACCTAAGGCTTTTAGAGAGTTAACTGGATTTTAAATCAAATAATCAGGTTGTGACTGGAATGTAGACTTTCAGTTTTAACTTAAAAGGTTTAACAAAAGTACTGTTTAAGAATTCATTTTCATACATAGTCTCACATTTTCAGAAGTCCTAATTTTGAAATCCTTCAACATACTGTTGTTTTTTTGCAGGCTGATTGGCTGGTAACCCTATCATCATCATCATCATCTTCAGGGTTTCCCACAAAAACCTTAGGTGGTTTGTGTTTTAAGATTTCTTTTAAGTGTGTGTTCAGTTAGATAAAGTATTTTATCAGCCTTTTACACAGGTAAAACCTGCCTGAAAAGGTTAGTCAAACTATCAGACGCAGCATTAAAGATGCAGTCACACTGAGTGATAAAAGTGTGTAAACAGCATACTGGAAATACATTTAAGGGCTTTTACTGGTAATTGTATATTTAAGACATTTTGAGACTCACAGACACCCTGATAAATTCAAAGGAGCCATGACTGTGAAAAAGTAAACTGAAAACTCAGCGCATCTGTCTCCAAAGTACACAAACAGCTGAGGGACGCAACGAAGCAATCAGCTAATTAACAGATGCTTCTCTCCTGCCCTGACACTGTTTTTTCACTCTCTTTGACATCAAACTGTTAGGTCGTTCAATGAAGGTTTGTAACCCTTGCCCTCATTATAATATTTTAATTTATCATTTAGTGGCACTGATAACCGCGTGAATAAAAGTTTGCATCAGCCATGTGTCTTCAAGCTAGCCACAAGAGTTTCATCTGTTGCCTGACAGCTGCACACTTTCTTCACACCAGAAACCCCAGAAGGGTTGACTGTGAATGGGTAAATGTGACCTGTGCTGTAGGAACTGAGTGCTTCATAAGAACAGAAAAGCTCATTCTATCCACCTACTAAATTCCTAAAATTATTCTTCAAAATCATGAAAAAGTTCCAGCCTGTAATCTACATTTATGTTTATCTTGAGAATTGTCCAACCATTAATCTGATGATCTGATCATCAGAATGACGTACAATCCACCTCAGCTTCTAAACAAGAACACAAAAGCCAACAAGCTTATTTTTGGGGCGTAAACAGTCCAGCAGCTGATATTCTCACTGACCATTTTAACAAACCTGTAGCTGCAGGGTGACCCTGCCAGCATCAGTGTTGGTGTGTCCATGAGGAAGGAGTCCATTGTGCTCCGGCTGTTGTTGTGGCCCTCCGCTGTACGGCTGCTCTCCTGTTCTCTGAAGCATGTCCTTCACCACCTTCACCTTCAGACGACTGCGCAGAGTGATTGCTGCGTTGCCTGAAAGTCCCCCAAAAATTTCCGATCAGGTAAAAAGTTTCCAATGAAACTATTATTATCCAGAAAGAGCTGCAGTTTACCTTCAAACACTTTGGCTACTTCAGTCTTGTATGACTCAAACTTGAACGGTGTCAGAAAGCCCAGAGAGCCAAGGTGGAATGCCATGACTGGAGGGACACTTCCCTGCGGAAAAGAGAAGGCACGTCATTATGTAAAAATTAAAACCAACTCAGAACAATAGAAATGATCCAACCTATACTTTGAAAAGCTCACCGACAGGAAAACTGTAATTAAATATTCAAGTCCAAGCATTTCTTTTTATATTTTAAACAAACATTAATTCAGAAGAGAAGGAATCTGAAAGATTTGTTATGGTTATAATGCAATTACAATGCAAAATGAACATCTGTTATAATATTACACACACGGCAACTTCTAAAACACAGTGTGTCTTTGATGTGATTCATTTTGCTATTCTGAGTCTGTAACATGAAGGAGCAACAGTCATAAATTACTCACCAGGGTTAAAAACGCTACATTAAAATAGAAACAGTGGAAAATGTAAAACTCGCTTTTTTTTCTTTTATGTCACCGCTACAAAGGTCTTGGCTAACGTCAATAAGGTTTTCTGACATTTAGAAAAAAAAAAAAGAAAAAAAAAATCACAATACCTGGAAGAGCGAAGAGGCGTAAAGCAAAGTCCCGTCGCCACCCAGACAAATGATGAGATCGATGCAGTCGGATATATCATCATAACCTGACGTCACACAAAGTAAGTGCTTAAAAAATACAACAATGTTACTTCAAGCACGAGCCATTAAAAGATTTCCCCCTCATCAGACACTGCCAACATCTTTCATCATATTTACTCAATACTCAGGATCCCTTATTAAAGTTTCACCTTTTGCACTACTTTATAACAGTCACAACACAGATTGTCAGAATATTTCATTAATGGCAGTTTAAGTGTTTTTAATAGAAAAACACATTGGGGAAAAATGCTGCATGGGAGCATCCAATAACATGAATGACAAAGAAACAGCCACCATATGTAGTGAGGTACTGATCCAACACAACATTAACTAGGAAAACAGAGCAGTGGTTCAAACATGCAACATCCTCTCTCTGATAGCAACTCTTCAAACTGAACACGCTTATTTAACAAACAACGACACATCCTTTAAAGTACTACAATATAAGATCCGAGCGCTGGAGCCTATCATAGCTGTCACAGGGCAAGAGGTGGGGTACACCCTGGGCAGGTCTTTCAGATAAAAACCTACATGAAGTAGGGACAATGAGACTAAAGAGCTATAGGAACAAAAAGATGCAAAGCACAAATAAACAGAAAAACCCAACACTGACAACACTACTTCGGCTGTAGCTAATGTAGTTAATGGAAACAATTTAATAAACCCAACAAAAAACAGATCAGGAAAGAAAATTTAGCAAAGCTGCTCTTTATCTTGGTTTGAAGGATGACTTTATAAATAAAGATCATTTAGTTATACTATAAAAAGAAGATGAAATGCAATAGAAACAACACATTGTTATACATGTTTTTTTTAACACATCTCCAGTACCCTTTTTATTTTTTTAAACAGAAACACAGGAAATAATGAAAAATGAATGTACATAATTTTAAATATGTAATCATTCTGAAAGGAAAACTAAGTTCAGCAAGTTCTTTGCATTGCTGATGTGGTCATCTTAAGAGTAGAAATAGAATAGCGCTTAGGGTAACATAATCAATAATTCAACACTTCATCTTTGCCATTTTTACACTTTTACTGAAGAATAAACATCAAAAGATTGCACCTTTTACTAAACACAAATATCTGGTCTTCTAATGGTCAAGTTTTGTGTTGCTTTGGGTCTCACCCTCTCTGAAGGTGCAGAGCTGATTACGGATTGAGCCGAACGCCTCGTCCTTCGACAGCGTGGCGTCATCTGCGACCCTGCGCTCCACGTACACCATCATCTGCTTCTCCTGACACAAAAACGCACAACAACAGCCAAAACACACACAGACATCTCTTAAGTGTAAGCCTTTCAAAATAACGTTAAACATGTGCCAAACACATGTAGCTAGCTTAGTGATAGCACCTGTATGGAATGCAAATATGTGGATTCACTGTCCAACACCGACCGTCTGGTTTCACAAAGTACAGCTTTTTTTTTTGTTTTTTTAAAACAAACATCTGGTCACAAGGTGTTGTAACTGCTTGAAACGAGACTATAACTTACATGTCTGGACGCTTTCCTGCATTCTTCTTTATGATTATTTGTTGCTCTTAAGGTCTACAAGTGTGTCAGTGTACACTTGGTTCTTTGCCATGTTTCTCAGTAGGTACATGGGTGAAGTTTACAACTCGCCAACAGACAAAACTGAAGTGAAATCACTTTTTAAAGAGACGGCTCAGCCCAAACTCTACTTTTGTTCTGGCCTATTTTTTGTTATTAATTTATGTATGTTGCCCAATTTTGGAGATACTTGTTGTTAAAAAGAAAAGTCTGTCTTCTCTGAAAGAAAAACAAACAAACACAGTCTGTTGTCCTGGTAAAACACAGACACATGGTAGTGTCCGCTGGATATAAAAGATAATTTAATCAGACCAGGCCACCTTCTTTCGTGGCACTCAGAGCAGTCTGTGCCGCCCTGTGTGATCCGTCAGTATTAATTTGTTCTTTAGCAGCTCTTATGTAGGGCTGGACCATGCAGGCAAGCTTTCCCTGACCACAAACATCAGTAAGCTTCGGGTGCCTTTGTCCTTTTTGCCCCAGGTTACCTGTAGACCCTCAACTCAAACTATCCCAAAACACCTGCCATTTTGGGGATGCTCTAACTCAGCAGCCTAGCATCGAAGCTTTTATCTCGCTGACACATGAACTTTGAAAACTGTCTGATCGCTGCCTGACTAACATACTCTTAACAGCAGACGCGGTAATAACATAATCAGTGTCAGTAGTTTTATTGTTGTGGAAAATGGGAGTGCAGTACATTATCGACTGTATGACACTATAAACGCTGGGTCCTGTACCTCTACTAGAAACCTGCAGAGCTCTTTGAAAGGTTCAGCCAGGCTCTCATCTCTGATTTTCCTGATGACGAGCACATTCACTGGAGGTTTGTTCCAGGTGAGCCTCTGGCTGGCTGGGTCTTGGATGTGCCTGGGACACGGACACAGACATAGAGAAACAAGTGAATAAACAAACACCTAAAACTACAAACGCCGTCTCTCCGCGGCAGGTTATAAAACACACACAAAAAAGAAGAAATGAACACATATAATATATTTAAATGAGTTTAACGTACCACATTGTACTGATAGTTTAGGTCAGTCTGCTTTTGATCCTGACAGACATCAAATGAAGTAAATCCGACTGATACCATGTCTTCTCAATTAAATAAATATGATTCAGTATTCTCAAGGAGCCTAGTCATTCATTAACCGTGATGAATGACTCGGTCACGTTGAGGTCATGTCTGTACAGGCTGGGGTCAAATTCCAAACACAAGAATATATAAAATGCTCTTTTCCTCATCCCTTTACCTTTTATCTCCCTTCTTCTTTGTGTGGCGGATAACAGGCATTGTGCAGGTAAATCTGTCTGTATGCGTGTTCACAAATCAAGGCCAAAGAAACTCTTTACGATCAGGTGACGATCACTATCTGTAGCCCACTTTGTAAGCCTTCCCATCTCAGGTAATATCCAATCACAGCATTCTAAATTTATCTTATCTCATTCAGTTACACAAACTCATCTGTGTCAATGTCCTAACAAACACAAAGTCCGACTCATTCAGCACCCTCATGCTTACATGACTGAAGTTGGGTTGGGAAGAATGCAGGCTTTGGGTCCGAAGTGAGTGGCTGGATACGGTCCATGTAGAAAGTGGGCTCTTCTGTGAGAAGGAAAGACAGTGGAGTCAAGAGAACATCACCTCACGTCCCAAGCAGCAGAGCTGTGCCAGTGGCACGAAGGACCAGCTGGCAACCTGCAGTGCAAACCTCTTAGGAGAACTTTCCGCTGTGTCGCTTGCTGAACTGCAGGGCTCCAAGTGCTCGTGTTGGCCTGGCAACCTCCGGCGCTCAATCTCCCACAGCAGCTGTTCATGATCGCCCCCCCGTCGCTGCGACCTCTTCCCATCCCGTCGTTTCCTTGGTGACTTGGACGAGTGCTCCCTGTGCTTAGAGGCCCTGGGTGACTCTGACATCTGACCGAGCGGGGCGGAGGGTCGCAACATGGCTCTGTCCGGCACTGCTAGGGGCCTCGATGGAGGATTGGTCTCTGAATTTTCCATCCTGCAATCAAGGAACATAAATACTGGGTTTGGATGATTTCTTATAAAAATCAGTCAAACTTGAGTAAAGTTCACATCTGACAACACAGGAATCAGGTGACTGGTTTTGGTACAATAAGCCATTCAAAGTTTTACCCTCATGCTATGAAAATCTTCCAAGTCACAAGATCTTGGAGTACATTTTAAATTACATTAATTTTTCAGGCATTTTTGAGTCCTCATATTATATCATAAGGAATGTCTAATTTTTACCAACATTTAAATACATGCTCATCTTCTAGTCATGATCTCCTAAGTTTAAATACTTTTCCAATATAGTAATTCCCAATGTCCATCAAATTCCTGTGCACTTCAATTGTAATTCTTAAGGTTTATAAACAAAGAAATCTGACTGAGGCAATCAAGTGGGAGGCACTCATTGATTTGAGGTACTCATTACTGAAATACTTAAGAGCCCCCCCAAAAAAAGGAAACTATGACAATGCCTGACTATTTGAAATAAAAATCACCCAATGCTTTGTTACGTTATTTATTACTTGGTTCCAGCTTCTCAAAAAGAGGAGGATTTGCTGCTTTTTATTGTTTTATAAAATTATACATTTCATGTCCTAGGATTGTGACATGTTGAATAGACCACAGGAAGCTTTGCCTATACCAGACTTCTTTCAGCTGCTCCCTTTAGAGGTCACCACAGCAGATAATCAGCCTCCATCTCACCCTGTCCCTAGTATCCTCCTCTGTCACATCAGCCCTTTCTATGGCTTCCTTCTCTGTCCTCAGAATCTTCTCTGAGGTCTTCCGCTGTTCAGCTCCACATTCAACATAATTTGGCCAGTATATCCACTATCACTCTTCTGCATATGTCCAAACCATCTCAGCCTCATCTCTTTGTCTCTAAACCACTTAACCTAAGCCGTCCCTCTGATGTACTCTTTTTTTAATCCTGTCCATCCTGGTCAGTCCCAATGAAAATCCTCACACCTTCAGCTCTGCCTCCTGTCTTATTGTTAGTGCCATCCTCTACCCTATACAGCAACGCCTATACCAGACAGACAGACATTTAAAGGCCAAATAATAATAATAATGATGATGATAAATTATAAAAGCTCAAGAGTCCCACAACGTAATTGTTTTTAAATGTGCCTGATAAAGTAAACCAGTATATGTATGTATTTAGTGAGCAGATAATCCTTCAACCTCAGAGGTTGAAACCTCTAAATGACCCTAACAAATCACAAATAAAACATTTTTACTTGACTGATAAATCGTCTCTGTTCAACTGCAGGTTAATTAGAAAAATAATGACTGATCATTTCAATCATATGGACTTCTCCATCCTAACCGGTGAAATATACGTCAAGAAAACATAGCTGTGCAACTTTCTGTTCAGCCCTCATTTTCCAGCAGTGGCCTTGGGCCCAGTTCGGCTGACATAACCGTCCGTTTATAACACATTGCGCTCGCAGAAATTAAACTAACAGACACACACATAGACACACAAACACCTCAGTACCTGCCGTGACTAACGGCTTTGGAGCCGTTGATCTGTTGACAGCTACCGTTACCTAGCAATGGCTAACCGGCTAACGGGTCCGATCGGCAGTGAAACTTAACAAAGTGAAGCCTTACTGTGTCACAAACACGCGAACGCGCACATGTCGTTACTAATTCACCGCGGCTCGGGAATATTTAGACGGTACCGAGCGTGTATTTTAAAAACGGAAGCGCTGCTATCAAAGAGTACAAGTTGGCACGTTACAGAACCGGGGAGGTGACGTCACCGTTTGTCAGACAGCGCTACAACCCCCGCTCTCTGAGCGTGCTTAAAGCCACAGCGCCACGCCTGCCTCTGCTGGTCAAAGACGGTACTACACCCCCATAATGCACACTAAAAATACACTCACCGGACACTTTATTAGCTACACTTTGATAGTACAGGGTTGGATTCCCTTTTTTCGTTCAGAGCAATCCCAAAATATTCATTACAGATTTTGGTCCATGTTGACATGACAGCATCACACAGCTCCTGCAGATCTGATGGATCCATGATGTGAATTTCCTCTTCCACCAAATCCCTAACGTGCTCCGGTGGAGACTATGGAAGACATTTAAATAAAGTGATCATCACAGGTTTAAGAAACCAGTCTGTGATCCCACGTGAGATAAGTGTGAGTTTGCCTCACATTTCATCCACAGCTACCTTCTGTTGGCTCTCATAGGAATTTTTCCTGGGTATCTGTTGATGTGTCTTCCTGCTCACGCAAAAATAACTTATTTAGTTTTCCTGGTGTTTACACCAACTAACAAACCAACAATCTCTGTATCATCAGCAAAGCCAACATTAAAGACATCAGATGAGCCAGGCCAGCATTCATTAGTATGAGTAGATAAGACTAATGATTTAACATTCCCCTGTGGGGCTCCAGTGTCGGTGCTAATGGTGGGTGATACTTATCTTATTTATCACTCAATGATCTATCATTGAAAAAGGACTCAACCCTTATGATGGCTGCGCTGTCGACCTTTTTCTGTGACCACCTTTGCATTGTGTGGTCTTTCATTATGAAATCCAGATGGAAAGTCCACAAACAGAGCACATACATATGTTTTTGTTTTGGTTCAGATGACAGTGTATTACATGCACCATGTACTCTTCCTTCTTGTGGGTCCAGTTTTTTTTTTTGCATGTCGTTGAGAACACCATTCTCTCAAAAGTTAATGCTACTGGACAATAATCATTTGAAACCCCGTGGTTGTGACGTTTTTGAAGGAGGAGCTATTGATGATGGTTTTACAGGTTCTGGGAACACACTTCTTCCCTCCACACTACCAGTTAATCCATCAGGTCTGGCTGCTTTTCTAATATTGATCTTTCTAAAACGTTGAGTGCTGCAATCACTTGCTTGTCAAGCTTAAGCCGTTCCCTAATTCAGATGCGTTGAAGTGTGATCCTTCAAACCTCCCATATAATTTATTCAGTTCTTTCATCCCCACAAAACCTTTAAGTCACTTTTCCCTCTCTTGCCCTATCATTGTGTACACTCCCTGCTCCATCTGTGTTATCTTTCACTCTATTTTCTGCCTAGACACCTCATCATCACCCAATGATGACGAGGTGTTTGTTTGTTGGTTCAAATCCTCAGAGTAGCATACAGAGCACTGCAATGGCCCACTGCACTCATGGCTGGTTGGGCTCATTTTTACATCATGACTCAGAGGTTGCAAGCTTCCACCTTCAAGCCAAAATGATTCATGTTTTTATTAGTTAGCCTACTGGCATCCACCTGCTGGTAGACTGTTCTTTCCATCTTCCCACTGCCTGTTTCCCACCACCACATGCACAGGTGCTGAGTTTTTCACACCTCTCAGGTCCTGCATATTGCCATGCTGCTTGTCCTGACTCTGTGCTGCACTGCGTGCTCACCATCCTCTTGAGATTAGCTGCTACATACAGATATCTGTGAATTATCCTCCTTTGAAACCCCAAACTACAGAATAAATTTGCACTCAGTCCGGGAGGAATTTTGTCAACCAAGCTCTGTGTATATTTCTCAACACTTGGACCCCCTCCCTGGTTTTTCTGGCTGTTCTCTTCCTTCTACCCGCAGGAATACCCTCATACCTGGATCCGAACGGGGTCTGGCTGCGTTTCCTCAACAGCCTTCTGATAGCGTCTGCCCAGCCTTGCCTTGGCTGCAGTTCCTCCTGACAGCTTCTGTGGTTGGAGATTTAATTTTAGCCTGGCTGCAGAGGACAAAACATGACTGCACAAAGCATTTTACTAAAGAACCTACATTATAAGAAATAAAAAACAAAAATTTTATTTATTGGAATAATGTGGATTTCCCTGTAACAAACTACAGAGAGGTACTATCTGTTGGCTTAAAACTTTGATCACAATAGCTCAGCTGAATTGTTTATCATTTCCCAGATCTCCAGAGGACCTAGATGATTTTGGTAACTCCCTGACTTTTATGTAGCACCAGTTTGAACTCAAAACCACTGGTGACATTATGCAGGTACAACACCACCAATTATAAAAAGGTAGAACATTCTTTCGTTGAGGTCCAAAAATAGCTGCTGGACACGTATGTCACTCCTGATGTTCTAAAGTGGCGACAGGTTTATTTTAGCATTGATAACTGGAAATGACTGTTTTCTGTATAACTCTATCAGTCTGTCACATCATAGTGGAAGAATTCTGGCCCGTTCCTCTTTACGTTGCTTCACTTCATTAAGAATCACAGGCAGTCATTTATGCACAGCTCTGTTAAGATCTCTCCACAACATTTCAATCAGATTGAGGTCTAGACTTTGACTGGACCACTTACATTTTTCAGCAATTCTGCTGTAGATTTGTTGCAGTTTCGTTGTCCTGTCCCAGTTTGACCCAAGCTTTAGCTGCCAGACAGATGACCTCACATTTGACTTTAGAATACAGAGGAGTTTATGGTCGACTCAATGACTGTGGCTGTAAGACAAGGCCTACTCATCACCCCTCCACCACCGTGCTTGACAGTTGGTATGATGTGTTTGTGCTGATGTGCTGTGTTTAGTTTTTGGCAAACATCTCCACTTTGCTCTCATCTGCCCAAATGAAATTTGTTCAGATGAAGCCATGCTGCCATGTTCTTTTTACAGAGAAGAGGCTTTCCCCAGTTCAGTCCTTTTCTAAATATACTGTCATGAACTTTAACATGTGAACTGAGGCCTGTAGAGCCTGACATATAGCTCTTGGGTGATTTGCACAATCTGACCTTGGGGTGAATTTGCTGAGATGTCCACATATGAATGATGGACTTGTCTGGCCTTATAACCCTCTTTTTTCCTTGGCACTGAGTTAACACACTGACCTGCTTTTACAGAAGAGCTCAGAGTTACTGCTGATCAGTTAATCAAGTGGATCTGATTATCAGCACCGGACTGTTATGTGTAAGGATGTACAGGACCATAAATGTTGGTGAGCTCTATACTTAAAGGCGGTCTAGAAAAAAGACATGACGGATTTTGACACTACAGAACTTTACTTGAATTTGATCCAAGTTCATTGTCTATACAGGGTTTTATTTACAAGATCTGAAATCAGGAAAGGGCAAAAACAGAAAAAAAACAAAAAAACAAACACTAGATACAACTGAGGTATTAGCTAAAAGCATTTACAGGTATGTAATCTTTCTAGTAAATATCTATGATGATAAACAGAGATGCAGTGTCTTCTGCTTAAAAAACATCTTTTTTTTAATATATATATATCACAACATGAGGTAGGAGAACAGTGTCTCAATTCATGCAAGAACAAAAGTCTCATCACACTGTAGTATTGGCAACATAGTATGCAATGGTCATACACAGACACTGTTTCATGTTTCAGAACAGCATCGGGGGGGGGGGGTTGTCTTTTTTCCATCTATAACAGGATGTGTATCAACGAAATCAGGGTATTCTTTTTAGTGACCGGCCATCAGTGTGATCAGCTCTACTTAAAAGGCTAATTACAGCCTGAAGAAAAGAAAAGAGAAAACAAAGAAATCACACACCCAACTACAAATCAAACCACCTTCAAACACTTCAAAGGTCAACTTGTAGCCATTTACAAGTTCTCGTCACATAGGCGAATGGTTATGCAAATCTTGCATTCAAATCTGTTCATGTGGTAAATAAAACACAGCTACCTCCACTTTTTTTTTCCTTTTTTTTTTTTTTTTTTTTTTAAGTCAGTTGGGCAAAGTTCACACCTGTAAAAACTGTACAAACTAGATCCAAGTTCTCATAACACAGCAAAATGCAAAAAGGCCCAGCACGCCCCATTATTCTTTAGTCCTTTTTTTAATCATTGTGATGTGGTTTAAAAAAGTTAAACAGCGCCCCCATGTGTATAAAATGCAAACTACTCAGAAAGTACAGACCTCCCTTAGATATCTGCTCGTGTGTTGAATTTTTAATATATATATATATATATATTTATTTATTTTTATATATGTATTGATATATTTTTCAGCTGAAGAGGTAATTAAGTGAATAAAAACTAATACTGATTATATTCTAAGTGAGAAATGACGAGGATAATATATGATCTTAAATCAGGACACAATCGCACGTCCAGAGCTACATGAGCAAGTTTCTCCTGTTTCCCTTTTCAAAGCTGCTGTGCTTCAGTCAGACATTGGAGGCCCGCCCACAGACACACACACACACACATTCCAAACAAATTAGGCTACAGGTTATACTCTTCATGATCTGACTCTGACTTTATATTCAGCTAGCCTCTGATCCACTCGCGATATAAAACTTGCACACGTTCAATATTCATGCATATGAGCCAACTCAATCTGTGTGTCATGTGCAGGGAAATCTTTTTCTCTTTTTTTGTACATTAAACAGACCGATAGTGGCCCACAGATACAAAAAGTAAAGGGGCAGTAAACCATGCAAAGAAAAGAAAAGAAAAGTTTTCATTTTATCCACAAAGCATTTTCAATTTTGCTCAGAGGAGACAGAAGGGAGGAAAACAGCTTACATTACACAGTAAACAGTCCATTATGATGAAATCCACAAAAAAGTATTTCCATCAGTTCATAAAGAAGGGAGGGGAGTGTGTAACAAAGTAATATTTTCCTATTTTTTGCTGTTGTCCTGCATCGCATCTCAGTAAACCACGTGTTCCACTCCCCCACATCCACACAAAGTCAAGTTCTCACATCAGTTTTCATGAAGAAAGCAAAAAAGAAAAATAAACAAACACTGGGGCTGACTGAAGCCTCGGTTCTGATCCAAATATTATAACCTTTTAAGATTATTTATTTATAAGAACAGTTAATATATTAATGACTACTGTATTTACAAAGTGAATATAAATCTTTTAGTTAATACGTTAAATATTTTCTTTCATAATTTCAATAAAGGTTTAAATGGAACAACAGTAGAGTGTACATTTGTGGCATGGGGGTTGATTTTTACTGGTTTGTGCACCTGCACCTGCTTTTCTGACTGTCAACAAACCACAACTGCCCGCTTCTTCAGCTCTGTCATCGTAAAGGGAAGCTGTGTGAGAAAACAGGATGGAGCACAGTGGAATGTCTATCAATTTGCATTAATGGCAGATGCATTAAGAAAAAAAAGAAAAAAAAAAGCTCAGAGTTTAACCGAGGCAAACCACCTCCCACACCCCCCCACACACACGATTATTTACACACACACACACACGCACAAGCTCGCTCGCTTAACCGGGATCTTCTTAGTGGCAATAAAAAGCTCCTTTGCCTGGCAACTGACACAAAAGTTTTCTCTTCCTCTGGCTGGACGTCTGTAAGCTCTCCTGGGCTCTGACAAAAAAAACAAAACAAAAAAAGCAAAAACAAAAAAACGCTGCACACCCCCAGCTGATCTCACACAGGAGGTGGATGCACGGGCTGTGTGAGCGAGTGACTGTGGGAGAGGGGGCAGAGAGGGAGGCGCTGGCTGGGAGATCCTGTACAGTCTGGCTCGGGGGTGGGCAGAGGGCCTCAGACAACGGCAGCTGCCCCCGATTCTGACGGCACAAAAAAAAAAAAAAAAAGAAGAAAGAAAGAAAGAAAAAAAGCCTCCTTCGGTACCGCCGGCAAACGGGCCACCCAGCCTGCCGCAAGGGGTGAGGTGGGGGGAGAGTGCGCTAGTCTTCTGGGCCCTCAATTCTTCCCGCTCTTCCTCTCCCTGCCTGCCCGGTCCTGTTTGTTCAGTCAGGCAGAATAACGGAAAGCAGGACCCAAACCACCCTGGACTAACTGCCTTCACCTGCGACCCACTTCTCACATGCGAGCAGGGTGGGGATACAACGGTCTGCTAACAATAAAGAAGCCTGAAAGCAGAGGGGCAGACTACAACTTTGATCATCTGCTGGGAACTCTGGGGCCATTGTTCTGCATGAATGCCTGCACTGCACCGACGCGATCAAGTGTGTGCAGGCACGTAAGGATGTCGCATGAAGTATAGTAACACGGCACAGCTACCACGCGTGAGGGCTCTGCCTTTCTTCTTTCGGCTCGGCCCCCATGTCCAGACGCATTCCTTTCCCAGGGGATCTGAAGGGGGGGGGGGGGGGCACAACACTTCTTCAAGCCGAGCCTGAAACAGCAGTGTTTCCTTTCTATCTTGAAGATAGACAGGCTAGAGGTGAAAAAATAAAAACATAAAAATACACAGTGTTAAGGAGTTTCCGAGCAGAGGACAATGGAAGGTGTGCGCTCTTCAGAGGAGATGCGGGGCAACTGGCGGTTCATCTAGCAGACTGTTTGGTCTACATCAGGAGAGCCCAGGTGGCCCAGCAGAGGAGAAAACCAGTCTGTCGCTAGGAGCAGCTGTAGTGCAGGAAACACTACTCCCTAGCTAGCTACCTTGTAGAGATCACACCCAAAAACACTCATTTCAAGTTCAGCATCACTATTGGCATATTTTCATTAAGTCCATTTTTTTTCTTTTTTCTTTTTTTGTACAGTAAAGGTCTTTGTCCCCCATAAAGACTTGATGTTTTCGCATGTTACACAATGTAATAAAATGTCCGTGCAGTTTCCTGCGGTCGCTGGTACTTGGGCTTTACATACAGAAAGACAGAGTAGGGGCACGGGTCAGGCGGCGCCATGTGTTCGGGAGTGCTGGCTGCTGTGCCAGGTAGTAGCGTGATGTGACGTCCTCAAGGAGGAGCGAATCTGTATCCGAAATCTCAAAGTCAAAGTCATTATTAGCTCCAGAAACCAGTAAGCAGGAAGGGAGGGTCGTAGAATATGGATTGGAGAACAGGGAGGGTTGGGGTGGGTTATAGTGAAGGATTGAGTTGGTCTTCAGTGGACCAGTCTTCAGTCTGTGAAGCAGCTATTTGTTCAGTAAAAACTATAAATTAAACCCAACATACATGCCCAAAAACCTTTAAATACTGTTTAAAGAGAGGGAAGTGAAAATTTAAAAAAAAAAATAATTTTTTTTCCTTTTTTAAATGATCATTGAATTACAAAAACAAAAGTCAGTCCTACACTAAGCAAAAGGGGAGCGTAATGCACAACTTCAAATCAGCCTGAGGAGACGTGATGCTCCTTTCAGCTTTGGGCTGATCTTTTTGTGTCTGTACACTTGGCGGGTGATGAGGAAAGGAATGAGGGGGGGGAGGGGAGGCGCCCGGAGGGGCGGCAGTTACTTTTGGCCAGCCGCTGGGGCCTCTGAGCAGGGTGGGGAGTGGGCGTTAGGGGGTCCGGTGGAGGGAGTAGGAGGAGGAGAGGGGCTGCCTCCCATCGTGCCAGACTGGGCCATCTGCTGCTTCAGTTGGGCAATCGTGCGCTCCAGCTTCTCGCGCGCCTCCCGCTCCATGCGCAGCTCCTCCTGCAGCTCCTGCCGGTCAGCCTCCGCCTGCTCCAGCCTCTGACGCAGGTCGGACAACTGAAAGGAGACACAGAGACAAGCCACATTACTCTCACACATTTCCACATCTAATAGTAATCTGTCAACAGTCTTCATTTCAGATTTTTCTTAGCAGGCCCGCAACTGTTCATTCCTCTGCAAACTACTTTGGTCGTAAATATTTAAAGAAATGTTCCCAACAAATAATTAACTAAAGCCCAACATGACATCATCAAATTGCTGTGGCTTGTTCCGGCAACAGGCCAAAAAAAAAACAGTAAAATCCTCATAATCAGGCAGGTGTTAACCATCAAAAACAAACCAACAGAGACCCTGCATTTAGACACATAGTTGGCTCAGAGGCTTTTACAACACACACTGCAAAGTGGTGCAGACAGAATAACTACTGTTGTGTTTTGAGAGCTCTTAAACCATCAGTCAGAGTAACCATTTATTGTATTTTTCCCCTTTTAGCAGTAAACAAAGAAATGTGCACCAAACCTTTAAAAAAAAACAAAAAAAAAACCCCATGTTGAACTCTCAGAGCCACACAGAAATGTGCACACCCGTTCTCTTAACAAAGGGACAGCTTGATGCCAAAGGCAGGAGGTGGAAGAGCTCAGGCCGATGTAACAGAGATTAAGATTAGGTCTACTGAAACCCAAACAGACGTCTGAGTATGTGCTCCGCACAGACTCACACAGCATCACAGTAAATTCTTTCTATTTGACTGCTACGTTTAATAAGTGCAGCTCCAAATAATTTTACCTAAAAACCTGATTTAATCATGACTCTAGTAACTACAGATCCAAAGATAAATGTTTGTACATACATGCTGATGAAAATGAAAAGAGAACTAATTGTAAATGCTTAGCGAGCTCAACTTTAATATTAATATGCAGAGTGCTGTGTTAAAGTGTGCTTTGTTTCAGTCCCACTGGAGCTTTTCAATCTTAATGTCTTTAAGATAAAAAACGCCATATGTTAAGTGATGCAAGCCGGTGAACACACTTTATGTCACGGAGATTCACTCTGATGCAAAAGTCTGTGCATGCATGTGTTCCCCTGTAAGCCCGTACCTGTGCTGTGTAGTGGGCCTCTTGCTGGCGCTGCGCCCCTGGCTCGCAGGCGCAGGCCTGCTGTCGGAGCTGCTCCAGACGGGTTTCCAGCTCCAGCTGCTCCTGGCGGGCCTGGCCGAGCTGCCGTGCCTGCTCGCTGTGCACCGCCTCCAGCTCGCTGCGCAGCTCATGCTGCTCGGCGCTCAGCTCCCGTAGCCTCGCTGCTTCGCCTCCACGCAAAGTCTCCAGCTCCTGGGGGCACAAAGAAAAAGTCACATTTCAGTGACTCCTGCAAATGGTAAATAGACCGATTCGCATATATAGTCTTTCTATCTAATATTCACACTCTGATGAAATTTGGGGGTCCAGGATCTTGCAAGGATACTTTAACATGCAGGCTAGAGCACCCAGCAACCTTCCGACTACTACCTGCTCTACCGCCACATTACAGAAGCTCCACAAGGAGGCTGTTTGCTTCAGTTTGCTTACATTTTATTTCATCAGACATTTTGTCACCAATACTCTTTAATGGTGGCATCTCATTTTAGATTACAAATGCAATTTTCCCCAAATCCCATTAGTGGAGAACATAATTCAACTGTAGATGCGAATGTCACCATAATCTAGTTCAACTCAGTTTCCATGCATCCAAACTGAAATTAAACCCAGGGCTTTAATAATACGCTAAACGAGTGAAACACTGATTTATATGAACTGTTCTGCTGACTTGTGTTAAAAACTGGTGGAACAATCTGATACTGACACGTTCCACGTGATGGGAGGAAGTAATAGAGGGGGTTAGTGGAAGGTGAAGATCACCTCCACATCAAGGACACTTCTAATGGGCGGAAACAGTTATCGGCTCGTTGATCTCGGCCTCGTTTATCTTTCCGACCACCGACTCACCATTTCCAGCTGCAGCTGCTTGTGCAGGGTGGAGTTGAGCTTCTCCTGCTGCCTGCTGTACATCTGCATGATCTCCACAACAATCCTGTCCTTGTCGTCCTCCAGCCCCCCCACCGTCGCCACAACGCCGCTCGTGGCAGAGCTCACGTCCTTAGCTGCTACATCCGTTACCGATGACAACAGCGACGCAGGAGGAGGACGGGGAAGAGGGGTGTGGGCGGTGATGTGGGTGGCTTTCTTGTAGCCTGGGCTGCTCATCTCCATGGAAACTGCCTGGGTTTGGCATTCCCTCTCAGTGGCCGAGTCAGCAGCAGCACATTGGGATTTGGCCTCCCTGGCACCAGCAGCGACAGCAGGCGACGCGTGAAGATCTGAGGAAGGAGGGAGATGAAGAAGATGAAGAAAGAAGTTAAAAAGAAAAAGAAGAAGAAGAATGGTGGGTGAAAGACAGGAAGTGCGAGCCGTGCTAATGCACACTGCCACCCGCGCTTAGTAACACCCTCGCACAACCTCATAAACGCCTGCAATTCTTCCTCAGCACCAGTGCACTCACACAGCGCACAAGTATGGCTCGGCAACAGCTGACGAACCAAACACTCGCCCACAAATTTTCTGTGTGTTTGCCCTCAGACGCACGCAGAATAGAGAGGAATAAAGGGCCATGTGTGGGAGCCGCGCTGCTCTGCGTGGGCTCCTCCACTGTTCAAACCCTGGCTTGTTCCCTCGCTGCGGCCTGGGAGGAGGAGCATCATGGGAAACAGTGGGTAGGGTGGTAATCTCTGGCAGTATCGTAATTTAATTTGATTCCAATCGCTTAAATGAGAAGGAGAAGACTAGTTTCATCTCTAGTTCAGTTCCAGCTGACCTGGTTTTAATGTGGGTGACTGGCTAATAAAAAGGTTAGAATTATTTAAGCACCTCTCTGACAGCTTCCTGTGAGACAACTGTGACGTGACAATGTAATTTGAAATATAACTTGTTTCATAATGACTAAAATTGATATGTATGTGAGAGCTGGAGAGATGTAGAAAAAAAAGAATCAGGTGTTGGGCATCTCTGGATGTTTAGTGCCCAATGTCTCTTTAGCCACTATGTAGGCTAATAAGAAATAGAACTTGGAGGAAAATATGCTATCAAGTGTAAAGTCATCAAAATGAATTAAAAAACAAAAAGCACCAAGAAGCTATAAAGCTCAACAGTGATGCTTAATGTGTTTTCAAATGTGATGTGTGAGTTTCAGAATTTCCACAGCACCGGTGCTTAACGATTCTCTTACATTTTTGATTCTGTGGAGTTAGAAATTCATTTTTTTGAATCTCCCTCAGGCTTGGTGATAGAAACAAAGACTTGCTGTACTTCCAAATTCATTTGCACTTCATTTATCCACTGAGGTCAAGGTTGTTCATTTGTGGAGTTCTCGCAAAACAAAACAGTGTTTTTAAGGTGGAATTTTTAAAAAAGCAGCCTCTCTGCAGTAATCTTACGATCCCATAAGCCACGAGGAGACTTAACACAAAGGCACAGACTACAGATAGAGTTGTTTTCTTTGCCCAACAACACTTGCGGAAAGTGCCCTAGTGTGCTGCTCTGCTGGGCTTAGCTTCACTCACAAAATACAAGATACAAGATCCAACTGGCACAGTGACACACAAAAACACAAGTGCACAAATGTAGGTTAGGTATGGCAGTGTATTTGAACCATAAGCTCGCAGACAGACAAAAATGATGATGAAGAAGCAGGTGGGGAACAAGAAGAAGATAATGATGAAGAAGGCGAAATGGTGAATGGTGACAAAGACATCAGGAGAACAGAGGGTAATGATCATGCAGCATGTGCGTGACAGGAAACGGGATGCTCTGTACACAGCATGTTGGACCCGGAGAGGACAATCATTTACTGACTCAAACTGGCTAGTGCATGTGTGTGCCTGCACACACACCCAGATCCATGCTCTGAAGTGCACAAATAACAGGCGTGAGTCATTGGGTGGTAGATCAAAAGGAAATAAACAGAGGAGAGAGAGAGACAACCACAAAAGGAAGAGTGAACGGCACAGATATAACAGGGGGAGGAAGGCATTAAATGAGGGGAGAAAATGTTTAAAAAAAGAAAATGATGAAGGGGTAGAAGGCTTGAGATGAAAGAGGCAGAAGGAAGTGCAGGAGCAAACGGAGAACCCGCTCAGAGAGGAGGATGTGGCGACAGCTGATGGGAAGAGAAAGAGGGAGGAGAGACGGACTGGTCGGAGAAGAAAAGAGGAAAATGCCTGAGAGGAATGAAAGAGAGGGAGGGCGACAGCTTGGCAGTCAGACGTGGTGAAATAATGGCATACAGAGAGCATTCCTGTGATTCATCCTCTCTCTCTCTCTCTCTCTCTCTCTCTCTCTCTGTATAGACGTAGATTATATAAAAATATACAGTACACACACATCTCATTAATGCAGGAAAAACATGAACGCATACACATGAAAACACACACGAGGAGGTCATGGCCGTTTCCACCCCGCCAACACCGAGGTGTCCCCTGAGATACCACAGATGCATCTCTAAATAAAAGCTGAACTGCCAATTTGTCACATGACACTGCACAGCTGTGAATATGGCTCAGTTTTAGGGCAATTTTGATGACACAAAAATGTTTGAAAACTACTGGAATAACCAAATATCGTTCGTACTGAGTGTTTGTGGAAAGCGTTTATACGAGCTCTAGTTTGACAATTTTCAGCTAGAAAATAGTGGAACACAACTTTGTCAGAGATCACACTCCATGTAAATGTTTTTTTTGTCTTGTTATAGCCAAAAAATATGCACTGTTAAAACAGTCTGAATGTGTGTGTGTCTCCAGTCAGTTTTATGCTTTTTAATTAGTCAAACTCCAAGTAACTTTCCATCTTCATGTCTGACACCGTTAATTAAAGAAAGACAATCTGTGTACAGAAACTCTTCCTCTACCTGCCCACTCACGCTGGGTTCTGCAGCTAGACTCAGTGTCTCTGCAGATGTGCAGCTCTTATTAACTGCTGGAGATCTAAGGCCTGTTATTAAATGGATAAACTGGAAGCAATTTCCTGCCTTTTGGCCCATTATCGGCTCTGCCATTTTCAGCTTTTCACTTGAACATAATTACAGAGCGTCAGCTGTTGCTTTTAATTTCACAAGAAGGTCAAGTAAGACAGGGTATGATCTTATTTGTTGTTCTATTTGGCTGATTTGTATGGTTTCCAAAAAGCATGATGAAGTCAGATTATCTTGGCAGCTTTGTGTCGGAGGAAGTCACATCATCTCTGATCAGATTTTTCTTCTCGTTTACACGACAACAAACATGTTCCTGCTCTGCTTATCCAACATCAAATCCCTCAGGCAGAAGGCAACAATAACATGGTCACTGATTTATTTCTAATCCTAATTTGAAGACCAGATTGTGTGTTTAAGTGGTTATAGCATGTATGTTGAGCCATTAAAAAGCTTTACACGCGTCTTTGCTGGTTAATAATTCAGCTCTGCTGGGTGTATTATTACTGACCCATTGGCGGCTCGTCGTGGCCCAGCACTCTGCGACTGTAGTGGTGTTTGAGCAGTGCGCTCAGCATCTCGGGGCTCATCTCTGCCTCCCTTCGCAGTGACACATTGGGAGCCACCATCTTATCATATGTGTACATGTAGTAACTGGAAGAAACAAAAAGAGAAGGCATTTAAGCACTCAAATAAACATCATCTAATTTTGAATCAATTCACAATTTTCTTCATTAACACCAACATTTGTCTGGTTTCTAAATATGTAAGGACTGAATTAAGCATCTGTTCTTTGCCCTTTTATTCTAGGCATACAGGAACTAGCGCCACCTTTTACATAATCTTGTGTTTGAAGCGATGATCGTACCAACAAATTATTGACTCGGCAGCTACTTTAACTAATGTGGCGTTTGCTCTAGCCCAAAGTAAATGGACGCTGGGAAGGCTGCAGGAAAAAAAAAAAATCTCTGCCACATGTTTACAGGATCTCAGCCTAAACACATCTTTTGCATATCACAAATGTTCAAGTAGTGGATGCAACTGGGAGAAAGAGAGATTGTGCTGTGAGATACTCCCAGGCCACTAAACCAACACTGTTTCATGATGGTGTGAAGGGAAGTTAAAGAGAGGGAGAAAAAGAAAGGAGGAGAAGAGAGGAGCTTTGAACCCCTCCCCCATCAGCAGCCCCCTCCAGACAGAGCTGAGGCTGGAACAGTGAACTAGGGTAAGAATGGCAGCTCAGTGGGACTCTGTGCTTCGTTTTCTTCCAGAGCAGACACACAACGCTTGGTCTGTCTGCTCGCCTGAATGAAAACCACTCCTCTACATGAAACGGCTCAGAAGCAACTGAATAATGTAAGCCTGGCTTGTATGTGACAAGTGTAGCACTAATGGATGTTTGCGGCGATCCAGATTCGACTTTAAGTGCTGCGGATGTCTGGCACGACATCCAACTGTTAGGGCGCTGCATTATTACCAACTCTGGGATGCAAAAGACACACTGCAAACTGGTCTTGACTGGTTTGTACGTGTAGCAATCGTGTGATGCTGACAGGTGACCAGAGCTATAATCCCTCCAATTTGTCTGGCCTGGAGTCTGCAGGCCTCCACGCAGTCAGTAAGTCACAGGCAGTCACATGTAGCTATGGCTTTAATCTGGGTCAGATTACTGTGAGCCACATCTAAACAAGAGCTGGTGTCCCCTGGGGATGGAGAGACGGTGGGAGATGCAGAGGGCTTGGAAACGAAATGAGGAAGGAGCGAGTGAGGGAGAGGAGGAGGAGGAGACGAGGGAGTGCAGTCACAAGAAATTAAAAGAAGAGGAAGAAACTGAAGCCAACACAAAACTTAAAAACATACACCTATAATATCTGGCAAGGAGAGTCTTATCTCTTCTCCGTGTTTTTACAGATAACACCAGGCCATCTGGCACAGATTCAGGTATCGATAAGTCCTTAAATAACTGCAGCTTTTAATTTTGTCTAGCACAACCAACTAAAACCATCTTTAAAGTGAATACCACTCGTCTCCTTCAGCAAGATTTAATAGAGTTCTCTACACTGGAAAAATAAAACAATGTGAGGGGCAACAACTGCTTCATTCATTGATTATGCAAGTTAATATTCATAATTTCAGACATTTCAGATTTTTGAACAAAGTCCAAAAATTTTCTAATAACCAGAAAACTCTTCACACATGTTGATTTCCTGCTTTTCTTTTTTTTTTTATATGAAAACACACAGAATATGTTTATTTATGCAGCACACAGTTTTAAAGGCAGCCTGCTGTAGGCTATTAAATTTTCAAAGATGAAACAAATAATCAAGGGAAGAATCTTCTTCATCTTGCTACATCTCTAAAACCACCAAATAAAAGTGGCACTAAGTTTGAGATGGTTAATTAATGCTGTTTATTAACAGGAAAATATTGTGATAATCATCATTTATTAAACCAGAATACCACACGCTCTCTGCTTTTCGACTCCGCTTTATATCTTTGTTGGAGAAATTTGATCTCTTTGGTGCAGTGGAGATCAGAAATATGATAGTTACAAGCCTCAAAGCTTTTACTGGAATAACTGACTTAGGGTTAATAAGGTGTAGTACCTGGGATGGACCAGGGTGGGGTGTCCTGGCTCCTCCTTAATTTCTGAGAAAAGCCGGTTGAACACAAGAGTCGGTGGAGATGCTTTTCCCTGTTGGAAACGCAAACAAATAGATAAATGTGGCACAAAACAAAAAAACAAACAAAAACAAAACTGCACATCTTCCATCCTCATATATTGATTGGTGAACAGCCTTCACAGCGCATTAGATAAATTATTACAAAAGCAATCAGATGCATGAACGTGCACACACACACACACACACACACACAAATACGTGGAGAAAGACAGCGGAAGGAGAAAGAAATGTGCTGCACGTGGCGCTCTTGGAGCCATAATATAGTTAATATGCATGCATACATGTGAAAGGGGGATCATCCATCAGGCATCAGTTGAGACACTGGGCACGTTAGCGGGGGAGGGGGCGAGGAGCAGAGCAGCTTGGTACAACAGAGGAGAAGCATGCCGCTATGAATGAGTGAGCAGGGGGTGTGTCTATCAGTGGGGGGGGGGGGGGGGGGGGGTACCTGAGCGTGGAGGAAGGGGGAGGAAAGGAATGGGGGAAGGTGTCACAGGGAGGGAAATTATAACTGACCTTTCTCGCTGGGTCAGCATCAGCCAACTTGTCGCCGGTGGAGCAGATATCTAACGAGGGTTTCCTCACCTGGCTCTCCTCCTCCACCACCTTCTGAAAACAGAAGGAGAGAGAAAGAGAGATGGTGGTTAAATAGACGAGCAAAGACACCCCAAGGTTAAATACAGCAGAGAGCGAGAGGAAGACACAGATGTAGTGCTGCACCGAATACATTTGTTGGAATAGTCTGAACGACTCAAAATGAGCATTTCCGTCAGGAGGTGTGAGAATGCGAGGAAGCATGCAGAGAGGAGAGAAATTACACCAGGCACGCAGACGCAGAGGGGGAAAGATGGAGACAAATGACACTCAAGATGTAAAGGATGGATACAAATGTGTGCAGAAGTAAGTGAACTAGCCTGAGCTGGCCATAATGCAGCTGTGAGGAAAACGAAGGCAGCGAGGAAATGGATAACCTGGTGTCGCAGCCGAATGAGCCCGTAGTGGAAGGCCTATGACTAAAACAGGAAAAAAAGCCTAGCTGTGAGTCGACGCGGCCTGTTGCTACACGCTTCTGAGCGTGTCAGACATCGGCATACATGCAACGCAGCTGGAATCAAAACACGCGCTGTACAGGAAAATGTACGTTTGTGTTTCCTGTGTCAGCGTCATACCCTCAGAGGATGTTGAGTAAGAACTGCCTGCTGCCTCTAGTTTTGTCTATCTCACCGTTTCGTTTTGGGTTGAGGTTTTTTTTTTTTTTATATCCAGGCCACGCTCGGCGAGAGGCCACAAGCTGATGTAGCTGATGCTTATCTGTGACAGGCAGGCCTGACACACATGCTCCGTGCATTTCACAAACATGGTCTACCTAACTGACAGGTAACAGAGACAGCAGAGGAACAACAATGCACAGCATCGCAATGCGAGCCGTTAGGGAGCCCACAGCGACCGACACACAGCAGATTGAGAAGGGAGATGCAGAGAGAAGAGAGATGGTAAGAAGAGGAAGGAGACGAAAGAAGAAGGGGAAGAGAAAAGTGTGAAAGCATCAATAATTGACTTAGTACCCGTTTAAAGCCCGCTATAAAACGTTTATCCACAAAACGCAGACACACAAGCTCTCAGTGAATAATAAACAGGCAGCTTTTCATCAGCTGGACTAAAGGATTTTCCTCTGTGCTGTACCGGCTAAGAGCTTGTGTCATTACCAGCGCTAAACAGCCTCAGAACAATGCCAGCAAATAACTGTGACAGCCACGTATTAGCCGCTTATCATTTATACCGGTCCAGCAGCAGCCTCATTCAGCAGCTTAAGCATGTATTATTTACAAAAAACAATTATTCACCTGTTACATATTCCACGAAGCACACATGATCATTTTTATTTATCTATTCACCTTCTGTTTCGCTACCTAGAGAAGCCACAGCGTCTTTCTTAAAAGAATTCATGTGGCCCTCGAAGAATTGATGTGACACACGGATACCTCTAAATGCCATCTTACTTGCACATAACAGTCGATACCAACATCTATTTTTAACAGCAATTAATTCACGGCAAGTGAATGTGACCTGTGACTTTATGCTCTGTACCTCCACCTCAAATCACAACTTCTATATTCATCAGCAAAAGAAAACAAAAAAACAAAACTAGTAGTAGTGATTTGCATGAGAGTTTTTCTGAACTGTATGTAGGGGGGATAGTCCCTTATTTACAAGGCCATGCATGAATGAGCATGTTCATGCAAATGTTAAAAGGCTGGAGCCGTATGTGTGAGCCAGGTGTGGTTGTTAGTCTGTGTGTATACAGACGGGACCTCGATCATTTGTGAATGTTTATGGTTAGTGTGTTTTTGGTTTTTTCCCGTTTCCCCTTCCAGCACTGCAGCACTGAGTGGAGGAGGGGGAAGGGACAGAGTGAACAGCTCAGAAAGAGAGAGGGGTGACAGGGAAGAGACAGAGAGAAGGAGGACTGACAGAAACCACGATGTAACCACTGCAGTGGTGTGGCGGTGAGCTGGGTCTGTCCAATGTAAAGAATGGTGTGTGTGTGTGTGTGTGTGTGTGTGTGTGTGTGTGTGTGTGTGTGTGTGTGTGTGTGTGTGTGTGTGTCAAACACATACAGAGGGAGCGCATGGGCCAAACTGATAGTAACGTCAGGTCATACAGAGGTCTTTCATCTGCTTGATCTCTACAACGACAGATGTTTGGCTGCTAAGACGACTGACAGCTCATTAAAGGCTAGGTCTGCACCCTCCTTTGTCTGTGTGTGCATGTGTGTGTGTCTGTATTTGCAAGGACCAATTAGACCTTGAGAGCGAGGACATTACTGGTAAACAAGGACATTTTGGCCAACGCTCATTTTGGGGCTGTTTGAGGGTCAAGACTGTAGGTTTTATGGTTAAGGACAAAGAACAGATTAAGGTCCAGGGTTTTCCCCTCATATCTGACGCCAACTAAAGAAGTCTGGAAATTCCACCAAAGGAAAATCACCAGGAAATAAATAAATAAATAATAAAATTTAAACCCATGGCTTTGCTTCATTAGTTTTGCTTTGTTTTCTAATTTTAAACTACTTATTAAACCGCAGTCGAAAAAGTATCTCAATAAATGTTATCCTATAAAAGCTCATAAGAATTACACCAAAAGGATTATAATTTGATTCAATCTTTCATTTGATCGAGTCACAAAAGTTTAGAAGGTGTGAATTCAAAAATGATTTAAGAATTTAATACAAATCGCTAGGTCTACCTGCAGTACTTTTAGTGCCCACAGAGAGGCCGCAGGCCACACTTTGGCAATCACTGATATACAGTCTGTGTGACTAATGGTGGTTACAGGCATAGTCACCCTTCAAAAGGAAACTCCCAGGGTCTGGGTTTTAGTATAAATGTGAGAAACACCCAGAAAACACAGTAAAAGAACAAGGCTGCAGGTGGGCCATTACTTCTGTATGTTCTGTACCCACACACAGACCAAACAAACATGCACGTGTGTGCGCTACACTAATGGCTGCCTGTCGCTCCCAGTGACTCCTGCATACCTGACAGCTGACGGCTTAACGCCCACCACCCACTCACGCACACACGCACGCACACACCCCTGCTCATTATTCCTGCTGCTCTGCACTCTCTCTTCCTTAATGAATATGTGCCAGTGCAAACATTTGCACATTTCGGCACTACTACCATTTTCCTCACCTTCCCACCCCCACCTTGCTTTATTAAAAACACACCAAACTGCTACTGGGTCCTAATCTGCAATAACGAAGTACCTCTCTTATCTGGGGTGCCTCTGCAACACACAAACACACAACTAACCCCCTTATGTCTCCAACCCTTTGTCAGGCTGAAGCTCGCCTTATGACAATGTGGATTAGCATTCCACACACTCACTCGGCTGAACTCTGCTCTGTTGATCCTAATCACCAGCAGTCTGTCTGCTGCTGCAGCTTCACGCTGGCTTGTCCCACCACTGTGTAGCTGGATGTAGCCGCAGCCATGTGAACTCACAGTGACCCATTTTTTCAGCATACGTGACATTTCTGCAGCAGACGCTTTAATGGAGTAGAAAGTGGTTTTTCTAATGTGTGTCTGTGTGTCTTTGTAAAGTGCCAGTAAATCAAACAGTAACAAGCGGCACTTTACTACGCAGGCACCCATGACTGTACATTAGCATGCACAGTCTGGCAGAGCAAATGTATTTAAGCGATAGCCCACACAGCAAAGGAGCATTTCAATGGGAGCATGGCATTCTCCTGTGAGCAGGGAAAAAAGAAAAGATGCTCTAACTGCGCATTTTTGCAGCTGGTTGAGGTTTTTGTTCATTTTTGCTAGAACCAAGATGAAGTAGATTGCATACCTCGCCACGTTGCCAACGAGCTGCTGCCTGACTGGGGTGAAGGCTGTCAACCTACAAAAGTTGACAGTGAATTTCTTCATACCTGAAGACTGCACTTCATTTAAGTGAGTCTCCTTCAGCTCATCCTGACAAGACAACAAGCAGAGTCTCTTTTTCCTACTCTTGGTGTAATTTATATGAACCACATATGAACCAACGCAGACTGACACACACACACACACACACACACACACACAGCAAACAAGCCCGAGGTCAAGCGCCACTCCACTCCTGTCACGTGGACCCACTAAATGACTGCTGTCTCAGTGCACATAAACACACACGTGCAGTTACTCTTTGCTATAAATACACATCCGGTCCCCATACATGCATAATAAAACACACACCAGGCTTACCCCTCTAACAAACACATACACATAAGATGGAGCAAACTGGCACTTGCGGTCTCTGTTAGTTAACAAATCTCAGGAAAGTCACAGGTTACTTCAGCTCAAACTTGCACGATAAGCTGACAGAAAACCATTTCAGGAACTTATGTAAAAAGAAGTTACAG
The DNA here is from genome assembly GCF_057381915.1 of Diplotaxodon limnothrissa. Lineage (NCBI taxonomy): Eukaryota > Metazoa > Chordata > Actinopteri > Cichliformes > Cichlidae > Diplotaxodon > Diplotaxodon limnothrissa. The sequence goes on along the minus strand of NC_140613.1, from coordinate 12,694,758 downwards.
CTCATTTCCAGCTCCGTAAACTCTACTGGAGTAGGTCTGCAAAACTCGCAGATCAAAATAATCTCTGTTTATCTTATCACGAGCCTCTCACTGAAATAAGCTGTATTAACTCCTCCTGACTGGCTGCTCATCGCAAACAGAAGGTTTATTTGGGCTTGTGTGCTCACAGCAAAAGCCATGTGAATGCGTGACGACAACAGAATAAAAATATACCCACTGTTTGACAATATACAGAGCCAAAAGTAGAAAATCCTACCTGAAACCGAGTGTTTAGAGCAGTCTGAAGCCTGAGCTTTAGGCTCGTAGGGATTATGTGCACATACGCTGACCTCATTATTTCAAAGTCTGACCATGTTTAATATGGGTATCCAGCATTGTAACAGCATATACAGAGAAGAAAATAAGAAAAGCGTAACGTTTCACCTTTAACCTCCTAAGACCTGAACTCTTCCACGGCATGCATTTTTAATTTCTCTTTGATATTTTGTGACCTGATGAATGTAAAGACAAAGAATTACCTGATTTTTTGGTTTTACCTAATTTTTGTTTCTAAGAAAAATGAGAACCACATATGAGGATATTTATTTAAAATTTCGATAGAACAGTAGCAGTATAATGTCCTCGTAAGTGGATATCAGGCCCTTGTAGAGCAAATTTGAGTTACTTGTATTGCAAATAAACATTAGCTGCAATTTTATTACTGAATCCCTTCTTTGCCTTCATTATAAATATTTTGCTCTTTGTTCAGAGAAAACACTACAGATGTGTTAAAACTTTAAAAGCCTGCCCAGGATATAAAAAGCTCATACAAACACAACAGCAAGTCTTGACACGCCTGATCTTATCTAGGCCATAATAAAGAGTGGGCAAGCCTTGATCTGACCTTTCATCCCACAGCAGCAGTGTGTTTGCGTGTTTTTAAAAACCCTTCTGTGCCCTCACACACACGCACAGCTGGGAACCACTCTCTTCACATCTGCTGAAACCGTGACATCAGTTGCTGGGTATGAAAACTGAAAGAAAACCCCAACGAACACCACAACCCATTTCAGGGGACATGAACGTAAGTGCGTCCCCATCCTCCAATCATTCATGTGCCTGGCATTCAGGAGAGGAATGGAGATGCTGAACGGATAGCAGCAGCAGGAGGAGGACGACGACAAAATGATGCAGCTTATTCTCCTTTTTCCTCTCAGAGGAGGAAGTGAAAATTGTGTGTGTGCGTGTTTCTTTAGGCAGTCAGAGAGGACTAGGAACACACACGTACGCAGACACACTCGGAGAGACAGTCACACCCTGTCTGTTTCTAGACCACATCCTGTACTGCTGTAGTCGTCAACTGTGTCAAAGATCGAGCAAGAGATACATTGTTTTATATACACTTCCTGGCTGAACTGCAAAAACAAGGCACATTTATTTATCTCTGTAAACTCAAAAATCACCAAACGGCTCAGACTTTTCCACTGTTTTTGATCCTTTAAGTAGGTATGCACAATGTTTAAAGTAGTGTCGAGTGTTTTTATTCACTTCATTTCCCTGTTGTGTTCCAAGGAAACAAAGATGTGTTCTTTACAACAAATAACTGACATATATTAAAATCGTTCAGCTGTACGAGAGATAACCATCGGCCACGGGGTTCTGGCTGATAACTGTGCATCCATAGTTTTTAATAGATCAAACAACATACTGTGCATTTGGGAAAATATAGAAATAATCTGTGGTTGCAGCAACACCACTTTCTCTGTGCAGCTCCCACTCAAATCACAATTTTTTATATCCGTCGACCTCCGCTGTGGTTTAGCCGCTTATCCTTTTGCCTGCAATTAAGATCAGACAACTGTACGCTGGTCTTCTGGGTTTGATTTGGGTTTTACTGGGTGCTCTGGTGGTCCCACCTGGCCCCCATACATAGACACAGACGCTGGAGGGTTTTATATGGAGGTCTTAATCCAGTAAGCCATTTATCCACGGACTGGGAGCCACACTTTGTTTCAGCAGCCAAATCAATAACAGCCCACAGGGGAACCGGGCAGCAAAGTGGGGCAATTAAAGGAATACACTTTTAGTAGAGGCTCTGTGATTAACTCACCATAGTGAAATGAGATCACTTCGAGGTCTGGCTGTTTGGTTCCTGACAAATATCAGTTACATTTTAACTTGAGATACTCGGGAGATTGCTCAACTAAATTTTTCATTCACTTTGGCACTGCAACGGCAGATAAGCGGGAAAGAAAACAGAGCAGGGCACGCATGAGGACAGGTCTGACAGGTGGACGCTGAGACAAACAGGTGACAGAAGGAAACAGGAAATAAAAAAGGGGGGGCAGCCGAGACAAATGAGGAGAAAGAACGACAGCATGTGACTGCTTGTCTGTCTGTGCCTTCCCCCAGACACGCACACACCTGTTCCTCCCCCTTTCCAAACACAAAGAGTAAGACTAAAGCCAGACAAGCACACTGATAAGCCAGACCAGTCATGCTCGACAGACACACACACACACAGGTTCATTCCCAACTTGTGTTTGGCTTCGGGCCTTGAGTACATTTTTGCGCCACAAAGGCACTCTGTCTAGACAGTCATCACATGCACGTCAAACACACACACACACACACACACACACACAGCTTTTCCTCTCCCTGACAACATGCTGAACTCCTTCCTCTAACAGCTACAGTTCCAGTCAGCCATTTTACAATCCACACACTGCAGCCTTGATTGCGAGAACAAATGGGACCCAGTGGAGAAACGGTTAATGGGCAGTCTATGGCAGAAAATGAAGCGAGTTATAAAAGCCATCTCTCCCCACTAATAAACGCACAATCTACTGTCCACCGACTGTAGCTTTACGGCAGACGGGGGTTTAATTTGGAGAGCGGCAACACTATTTCTCTGGGATTCTTCACATAAAAAAAAACAAAAAAACAAACATGTTACAATTTTTCTCAAAAAGGCGCCTCTTGAAGCTCTCTCGATCAATTTTTCTATTCATCTCCCTCCCCCCCTTTCTCCGTTTCTCATGTTTCACCGTCAACTCCCAGGCGGCAGCTTCCAGTGTGTGTTCAAAGCAGTGTATGTGGAGGGTTGTAATGATGTTACCTCATGAATGGACAAATTGTCTGACTGGAATACACTATGTAGGCTGCACAGACTAAGGTAATCCCCACCCCCACACCTCACATACATACAGCCCCTATGACACTGTATATATTATTGTAGAGGGTGAAAAATATACTTCTGGTGAAAATGATTAATTTGCCACTGACTCTGTGGATAAAACCAGTTTTCCTGGGTCAAAATGGGAGGGTGATAGCTGACAGAAAACTGGATTTTTCTGTAATTGTATAGCCCCAAACGACCTGAAATAGTTTAATCGACCAATCCATAATCAAAAAATACCCTGAGAAACAGATAAACCTGTAGATATCTACCTTTCCTTTTACAAGTGATATCTCAACGTTTTGGGCAAAAAGGACAGCTCTATTTTGCTCATTTTCAGCTCTAGTCTTATTCTTGGACTCCACTAGAGTAGCTTTGAATGAGTCAGTCTTATACTGCGTGTTGGTAAAACACATCAGTTCAAGTGTCTATTTTTTTAGCTCCTTTTTCGCTAGCTTTAAACCAGCTTTCTTCTGATTGGCTGCTCCCAGCAAACAGAAGGTTTGAGCAGTTGAGCATTTAAAGCAGTTTAAAGTTTAAAGGCTGAGCATTTGGCTCACAGGGATTACATGCACAAAGTTCATAAATTGAACATTTAGTCATGTTTATTGAGCATCTAGTACTTTTAACAGTATATATATGAAAAAAAAAAAAAAAAAGGAAACGGCTCGTAGGTCAAACACCTACAAAAATGTTTGCTGGGTTTCAAATTCTCACCTTTGAAAAAGGTGCAGTACATATAAGAAATCCCTTTGAAATCTGGCACGGTATGCCATATATAATCTTAGCATCCCCAGAAGAAATGATGAAACACACTCAAAGGCCTTGTGTGGTTGTTATCCACAGACATTGCATCAGTGGCAAGAAGTACAACTGCATTATGTCACTTGAAATCATCAGCCTGCACTGCAGTGATTAATAGTGATGAACAGACAGTGTGTGTTGCTAAATAATACAATTTTAGCCATAATCACACAGCTGTTTTAGAAAGGAAATATGATTCAGCCTTGTAAAAGAGAGACTGGCTGTAGCATTCGGAGGAAGATCTATGATATCTGAAATGTAATTTAGTTGCTCTCCCTGCTGCAGAGAGACAGAAAAACATTAAAAACAAAACTCCAACCAGGTTCATGTCACGTTCAGAGCAATATTATGCGAGTGTGATGGTTCTGACTCCCATCTACTCAAGGTAAGTCATTAGATTAACGTGATGCATTATAGGCCTGTAGTGAACGTGTCTAGTAACATTCATCCTGGAAATGAGGGTGTGATTTTTTTATTTTTTCTAATCTTCACCCGACTCAAACACAGAGGGCAAACTGAACGCACGTGAGCTCACCATCACTAGCACAGCAGCTCAGTGCGACACGTTTCCTCTCCAGGGCCCACACCCACCCCCACCCCAGTACGTTAATTATGAAAGCTGTTGGGGGCTCACCTAAGTGAGTCAACCAAGCCAGGAGCCGCAGACATATGCGCACGCGAGTGAGCAGACATCTGATCAAACAGCGGCTCCTTCAAACAGCAAAGGGTAGGAGGATGACGTCGTTTCTGCGAGCAAACTGTCGCGCACCGATGTGCACGCAGACTCGAGCAGACACACTTCGTTCTCCCAGGAGGACGCAGCGACTGAGAATGAGGCCAGTGGGCCCTTGTCGTCTCTGTGGATGACTGTACTCATCACGTGAGCTTTACTTGGGCCTGTGTGTGTGTGTGTGAGACAGAGATTTAACATCTTTAAAAACCAAAAGAGAAACTCTAGAGAAACGTGCCACCATAGGATGCTGTGCAGAGGTAGGTTACTAGTTCAAATCTGCAATTAGGGACAAAGATGCACACACTCTGCTGTTGCCATCAAAAAACACAAATCAGCTGCCTGGTTTTCTATATAAGGGAACTTGGCTTACTATTCATATTGGATGAAACAACTCGGGAGTGCTTGGAGATAGAGGGGAGTGAGAGAGCTGCAGAGAGGACGAGCGTTGCTAAGCAGACTGAAAGCTGAGAGAGGCTGTCAGTAAGCCAGCATTGCACTGCTATCACTACAGAGAGAGACAAAAAAACAAAATGGAGACACTGCCCGACCCTGTTTCTTTGCAATGAATTACACAGCACCCACTGAAAGGCCTCCTAATGCATGCTGAAGACTGCTTCGAACAGCCGTTCGGTAGCTAAATAGGAAACAATCCTGCATTAATTTATCCCAAATTGTCATTTGAAGAAAAGTCTGGTGAAAAATAGAAACAAATACACTTGCCCTTTTAAGAGGGAAGCAAAGGCAAGTGCCTCACAGTGAAGTAGGTGTTTAAATGAGAGGTTTAAAGGTTTTACTGCAGGAGTCGCCCCTGACTAAAACCTCGTATGCGTACGTATCGATCTGCGGTTTGTTTACTTCTTGCTCAGTTGTAACATGGAATACTGCAGTAAATGTCAGTGCTTGGCTGGCCATCGTTGTCTGCAACAAGGCCAGAGGAAGGCGGGTGGGAAGGAGGAGGGAAGGATAGGGGGGTGGAGAGACATGGAGTAAGGAGGCTATCCCAGTCGCTACAAACAGAAAGCTCCACCTGGCCAAAACGACCCGCAGGGTAAAATCTATCACAGACACATGGAAAAGCAGACAGTTAAATCCAAACTGGCCCTAGGTCCTCTGACTGTTCTGCAGGGAGCTCCGGTCTCATCCATATTACATGCAGGAGCTTGTTTGAAGCCGCCACTGCTCCCTCTCTGCATGGGCAGCTTGGCTTTGCTGTTTGGGCCCCTCAGGCTCGACACCCTCTCCATCTCTCCCTCTCCCCTTCATACAAACACAGCTCCCATAATGCAAATCCATCAGCTCCCGTCACTCTTCCTCCATTTTTCCTCACAAGCTCTGGCTTTCAAAATAACCTTCCGAAGACCTTTGCAAAATTTAAATGTTCTTCCTGAACGTGGTTCACTGAAAAGATGAAACCTGCACATAGAAATCCTCCCGACATTTGGCCAAAGGCTGCTGTTAATTTCCACCCTGTCTGCACCAAGCTTCATGTACCAGAGCCTATGATAGGTGAACTCGATCGCCAGACTTCCTTCATTAACACACAAGACACATTCAATGTCTGATGCAAGGTCTGACAGCAGTCCAAGAAAAGCACAGTTGGGATTGGCAAATCTCATTACGGTTGAGTCAGAGCTCTAAGTGAACACACCTGGGTGCAGATCAAACAGACTGAGTGAGAGACCAGGGCGGTGATAAATCTTTGTCCTGGCTCCACAGTGACGCTGATGAGTGGAGAGCAGACCGCAGCACGGATGGAGCGCCGTGACTCACGCTGCAGGATAGGGTTGGCGTGGTGAGGGGGAGGAAGTGGCTGGTTTCTGGTTGGGTTTGTGTGTGAGAGTCTGGCTGCTTCTCTGACTGAGTATGACCCTTTGACTTCCTTTAAATCACAGACTCCGCACTGTGTCATCCAAACACTAGCCTGTGCTTTCATCGCTCTAATAAAAGATATCACGCAAACACATTCAAAGCCTGTGTCGAGGCTTCTGTCATCCAGCTCCGATGGCACAAACTTTGAGAGTTTTGGGGTTTGAAATTTCAGAGTCAGCCTTCGCTCCTCTGCTGCTTTACAGAATAGAAAATGAGGCAGATTGGATGTCTGCCAGAGCAGCTGACAGAAAAAGGCGACCTTGCCAAAAGATTTGCCATCGGTACACTGTGAAGGCTAGAAATCTTCACTCAGCGTGAGTCACTCTTACGAAGAACTGCTCTGCTTTCGGACTCATCTGGAATCAGGATGCGTTTCAGCCAGCACATTTTGATAGTGATGACAGAGAAAATTTCTGGCATAACAAAGTGCACTTGTCACAGGAATTGGTTAAACTGTAGCCAGACTGTAAACCACAAGGAACTCGTCAGAAGATAAAGTCAAGGGCAATAAGTCTCCATGAAGGTTGAGCCTCCTTTAATAACAAAGTTGTTGTTGTTTTTTTTGTTTTTTTACATGAAAGCCCAAAAGAAGAGCTGGACACGCAAAGAATAAGTGTCAAACCTTGTAGACACGCCACTTTATTGCTCGGTGGCGATGGAGAGACTTTTCTCTTAGCTTGCGTGCAAGGATGCTGAAGTGCACTCCAAAGCCCCAACCCATGCAACCCTTAATTATGCTCCCATAGCTTAAGTATACTCAAATAAAAACCCATACTATACCTTTTATGGATGCTGTTAAGTAATTAATTGCATCTGGAGGTCAACAACCTCAAGGACTGTCTGCTACTTAGTTTAGGTTGTGAACAGTTGCAGTGGTGCTGTTGGAGATCCAGAGGGAAATCCAGATCCAGGAGTCCTCCATTTACAGTATCTAGATGAGCTGGTTTGGACCCCAGGAGGATATGGTATAAAGAAGACTGTATGTTTGCATATCTAGTGGCTTAAGAAACATCCCAGAGATGGATGAGTCCCATGAGTGTCGTCACTGCAGGTGGGAATAGCGGAGAGATAAACACATCAAGAGAAAATGGGAAGAGAGGAGACTGGGCAAAGCTTAAAATGTCCCTTTTCCCCATCCTTATTAATGCAGTCCATTTCCCAGTTGTTAACTTCACAGATTTGCCCGGAGCAACATCACCCAGGCTCCTGGAGAGAGGAGGATTTACAGGGTATTAGGGCTGCCACAAACGATTATTTTGATAGTCGACTAGTCACCGATTATTTTTGCGATTAGTCGACTAATCAGATCATCATCCATTGGACATAAAACGTACAGCTTATTGCACCAGCAGCATCTGCTCTTATATAACTATCATTAGCTTACAGCTTTAAGTGTTTAAGGTCTGTGCTAACTAAAAATAAAGAAAGACAAGATGATAGTTTATTAAATTTGAATGAAATTTGCAGATTGTTTCAGTGAAGTTTAATAAACTCCTTGCTATCTAAAATATAACAGGACACCGGAGTATATTCTCGAGCATCTCACACTTCTGATAATCAGCTGTCTGCTTGACTTTATTCAGCTGTGTAAAAACTATAACTTTAATCTCAGCCAAACCGATTTACTCAGGAACAAATAAAATACAAAAAAAGCCAAACAATAACATTTTTAAGTTATCTAAGTGACTTATATATCATGTTTAACCTGAGTAGTGAAAGACGGCGGTGGGTTTGAAAACGATTTGCCGGGAGTCCGGTGTTCTCACGGCTCTAGTGACCTAGCCCCCGGATAGCTATCGAGCTAGTGGGTAACAGACGTCTCCGAAAACGTCGGAGCGCTTTTGAAAATATGCGGTGTCCTGATAAACTGAGCAGATATTTGAGGTTTACACAGCTACATTCTCGCCTGAAAATATGTTAAATGTTTATTTTGTGACCCATAAAGAATAACAAGAGTAATAGTAAAACTAAGTAGCTGCCGCCATTGTTGGAAACTGAGCTGGGCTGCGCTATGAATTCTGGGACAGAGCTACTTCTTCTTCGGGGTTTAACGGCAGCTGACATCCTTGTACATGCAGTGCTGCCATCTTCTGTTTCAGTCCGTTATTACACTCTTAAATCCTGCTACTTATTCCTGCGTCTTTTGTGATCTTACAAAGCTTCAAACGACGCGTCGACTATTAAATCAGTCGTCGACGATTTTGATAGTCGACGTAATCGTGACTAGTCGACTAATCGTGGCAGCCCTACAGGGTATACAGACTGAAAGACTTCTAGAGCAAGCGGTTCACTGTGCTTCAATTTGAGACTCCAAGCTTAAGGTCACAACAAGGCATCGCAACTAGGTTCAGTTTGATAGAGGCAAATGGAGAGAAAATCAAACAGGCAGGAACACACTTGTGTGGAAAAAACAAGTCGTTACCCATCAGGGAAATAAATGGGGATTTATTAGTCAGTATTTCCCCCTGCTTTTCACAGAACTGCAGTACGCATGACTGATATGCGTTTTGGCCAGGATTGCGGTTGGCAGCCCATTGGGATTCAACGACACGCCTTTGATATCCGTTGTTTATCTGCTTGTCTCGGAGATTGGGGCTGTAGGAGAAACTATAACACTGCCCATATGCCGGGCGTCTACGTGTACTGTCTGATGTGTACATGGTGCTCCTATGGAAAGCGGCGTCTCCGGGGTTCTCCATTTATATCTTCATTAATCACCGTTCCCACCGGGAGGCCGCACAGAGGAGTCTTTCAAATGCAAACGCGTTCTCTCTACTTGCACACAACACACACACAGCCCCTTTACAGTATACCCACCAGCGTAGCAGCTCACAACACGCACAACCTGTCCGGCTGTCTTTCAGGAAGACCTGACAGTGGACAGTTAATCTTCTCGTCAACTGATCGATTAATTAATACCAAAACTCCTCATTATTCTGTTTTCTTCTAAAGCCAACTAAGCAAACGAGTCAGGCGTGTTTTGATCCAGAAACCTCTCTCTGCTTGCATCTTGTTTGAACTCGTAGCCCCACTATTCTCACTTTGTTCTCAATCTCGTTTTCCTCAGAAGCAGCAAACTGGTCTGGCGCCCTGAGGGGGAGCGAGCAAGAGCGCAGTGAACATGCAAATAGGCCATCCGTCGAGGCTTCTTTTAAAAGCCCGCAGGACGTTTAGCGGGGAGGGGCTTGGCAAATGTGTTTAGTCTGTGTGAGTGCTGGCAGACGTGGCAGAGGCTCCGCTGTATCTGGACAGACCTGTCTGTGCTGCCCACTGCTGCGGCAGGCTCACGTCAGGCCCGGAGCAGCACAGTTTCCTCTTATTTTTACTTTATTATCCAAAATAAAGAGCAGCAGCTGTTCCAGCCCAGTGATGGTACATTTCTAAATGTGGGGCTGTGGTGAACGGCACAGGCTGATGAACTGTGGCAGAGGCCTGTGGTCATGTGAAACCTAAAGCTTTAAAGGATGATTCTTATCTATTTCAGACAAAGACTAGGAAGTAATGGTTTGGGCACTCCTCCAGCGAGCTGCAACTCTGTTATAGAGCTATGATACTGGCACTGACCTGACGATGACATACCAGAGGCCCCTCAGCTAAGCCCCTCCTACCTTGAGAGGCCCCTTTTAGGCCTTTTACAACAGGCTGCAAACATGGGCCAAGGCATGGCTCGTTATACACAGACTGTCTCCCACACCAAACTACATACAGGCCTAATAGACTGTAGGTTAGTGTGGGCCAGCGTCCAAAAAGCGGCCGTGTATTCAGTATAAGGGGACAATTGTTCTAAGGAAAATGCACAAACAGACAGAAATATGTGTATGTGTGTCCTTCTTGTTAGCTGGGGAAATACAAGCTAGCAGGCATGTGATTGGCCAATAAAGAGGGCTGTTACAAGCAACATTTGAGGTTGAGGTTAATTTCACGTTGGAAGAAAGGAAATTTGAGGTCAGAGGCCAAACCCCCCACCCCAAATAAATAAATAACTAAAAAGTGGAGCAGTTTTGAGTAAACCATATTCAGGGCAACGTGTCCTGGCTCTAACCTCACATCCTTTCATAGCCTTTACTTCTCTTATTTGCTCAAGTTTCTTGCCCTCAGGCGGTCAAAGATACCGTGTTGCCCGATGCTGCTTCAAATGAATGCATGCGACAGCAGAAGCAGTAGAGAAGTGAACTTGGAACACTGATTCGCATGTCTGAACACAGACAGGAACTTATGTAACACTGGCTGTGCCCTCTGTAAAAAAAAAAAAAAAAAAAAAAAAAAAAATAAAAGTCTGCTCCTTTCACTCTTCTTGTTTCCTTCTTCCTCCTTCTCCTCTTGATGCACCCTCCCCTGCCACCCACCCCCACTCTATTCAGTGTTCGTGTCACCCGGCAACTCGCCATATCCATCAAGGAGACCCGATCAATAGGCGCTGGCCTTTCTTCCCCATCCACCTCGCAGAAGCGCACAAGTGGTCTTATTGCTTATGTAATGATTGACTTATCGGGTCATTTGGCTGCCTACTTTGCTACTGTTCGCCAATTGGGGCCAGGGAGGGGGCATTGACTGTTTACGGATACATGTGAGAACGTCTGATTTGGGAGAAAGGGGGTAATGGTGAGCAATGGGTGGCAGCGTGAAGACCAGACTGCGGGTCTGAGGGCAGGAATCCAAGAGAAGGCAGGCAGTTTGAATGTCGAGGGGAGGTAAATGAAGAAGGCAGGCGCAGCGAACGATTAGCATGCTCGCCAAAATCCAATTAGACACCGCCCAAGAGAAAGACTGACAAGCAGACAGACAAACAGCCCAGGAGACAGCCAGAGAGTGCAGCTGCACCGGTCTGCGGTAATGAAGTCACTGGTTTCCAAATAGCAAACAGAGGAAGCCAGAAAGATGCAGCTGTCTGCCGTCTGTGCCGCAGCCACTGTGTCAACCCGGCCAGGGAGACAGACAGAGGAAGGCTGTTCTCTCCGTCTGACACTTCTGACTCGGGGCCAGCACAACGCTACAAACAAGGCTGGGGCAAAAAAAAAAAAGGAAAAGCAGCAAACTGCTACACCCACCATGTTGGGGCTGCTCATTAGCGTTAGGAGACAAGCCCAAAATATCAAATCAGATTGCTTCTGCTCTTTCCTCTCTCGCTTATAGTGTAAAAAAAAATTTTAGTAGCATGAGCTTATTTACACAATACATTTGAAAATGGCTTTAAAAATATGAGGAACCATTTTCAGTCTAAAGAATGAGCGTCTGTAACAAACCCTGAGGTCAAAATGAAATCATTGTCTGTCGAATACTAAAGTGACTCCGGTGATAAGGTTTCAGCTTGTTGCTGTGTGCGTTGGTTGTGTCTAGTAAACTGTTTACACAGCAGGGATCAGTAGACAGGCTAGCACTGCCTCCAGGCACAAAGCGCCTTTATGGAGCGCAGGTCCTGGAGTTTTTAACTGCACCTTTTTAAGCCAAACAGTCCGAGCAGGATTTGGGACTGGGGGGGACTGGGGGGGGATTCCAGAAAGCTCCCCTCTTGTTTTCTATGAGGTCCCAGAAATCTCTGTTAAAACTGCTTGTAAATGTGCACATTGACACTGTGTGTAAATAAGGGACATTGGGTAACAGTATACATTTGGGGTTAGACCAACACGCACGAAGGCGAGCCATCTTTCTAAAAAGAAGACTCAACTATGAGCTTGCCTGCCTGGCCGTCCACCAACTGGGATGTGGAAACTATGAGTCACGCAGCCAGTGCGGTGGAGGCGGCTGGACACAGAGAGTCTGGAGGATGTTCAGGGTGAGAGACACGTCCGTCTGTTTCGCTTCCTGTTCAGTTAACGCACACTTTCATTACAGGAATACACAAACAGAGAGTGGCTGAATGTGAAGGGAGAGCCCCTGTGTCCTGACTTCAGTACGAGGTCATCGTGTTCCTCCGGTCACTGACCTTTCACACACTCGTAAATCTGTTCAGGAGGGAGTGGTGTGAAGCTTATACTGGCATCCTCTATCAAGTCACCTGCTTCCTGGACACTCTCATGCAAACATCTTTCCAGGAATTTTAGCCATTTGTGACTTTGTCTGTCTCTGTCAACACCAGCATAACTGTTACATAAAATTTCACCACTGCTGTTAACCCTGCAAAAACCATTTCCACTGAAACCAAAACCCCACAAACACCATGTTCTGGTGTTTGTGGGGTTTTAACTAGAAGAAGAAAATGAGAGAGAAAAAAAAACAAAAAAAAAAACTTTGACTGAGAAAAAAATTAATAAAAAAAAAATCACCACCTCACAGAGGAGACAGCACCTGAAACTGTGGTGAGACACATGCTCCAGAGGGCCTGGCAATGTGTGAGTGTGTGAGACAGAGAAACAAAGATGTGTCATACTGGCCTACACACACACACACACAGGGGCAATGTGTCTCACACATAAACACACACACCACTGATACTGCGGGACTCATCAGCCCCCTCGACATTAGGTACATGGTGCAGTAGTTTGTGCGCTAGTTTCCCTCTGAGCTACAAAAATGTCTCTGGCTTTCAGAAAGAACGTCTGTGGCTTCCAACATGCATACCGGCTGGGAAGAAGCGAGACAGGAATGTGGTCAGGACGCTGGGCGAGACGGTAGATGCTATTTCCGATGCATTCGCAAAAGGCAAATAATTCCTCTGTCTCGCACACATAAGTTGTGTGTCTTGAGCCGTACAAACCTCACACTCTGCACAAACTCTGCTCAGTCTTGCATGCAACCAGCTGCCAAGTAGTGACATATAAATCCTGACAATGACAGCTAACTTCACCAAAAACATGCATATAGATTTGCGTGTGAGCTAACCAGCCATTCACCCAGAATACAGTGCAAACCGGGGTAGTCCGCTGTGGTCACAGAGAGGTCATGAGACGACATAAACCAGTTAATAGCAGTGAAACGAGCTGGAGTTTCTCCCCCTCCTCCTCTTCTAAACACTGACCTTTCAATAGGATCGCTGCCCTTGTGGCTTCTATATTGCACTGGCATGATTTTTTTTTTCTACACAGCAACTTAAAAAAACAAAAAAAAATACATAGGAGCAGTAAAAAAAAAAAAAAAAAAAAAAAAAAAAAACACACAATCAAATCAAATATAAACCCATTCCAAAGTGCTGGGAGTGACTAAATAAAGCTAAGTGGTCTGCTGAAAGTTAAAATAAGATAAATTTCTTTTAATAAATGTTGCCAGTCAAAACTATAACGGAAACTAAGCTTCAATTAACTGCACAGCCCTGCTTAACATCGGTTGATGTTCCACTACTGAAAGTGTGGCTTTCAGTACGTGTAGACTGTTCCAACATTCATTTTTTTAAACCAGCCAAAAAGCTCCTAAGCTGTGAACGGCACGAGATTTCCTTTCCATCAGCCATTATCTCAGACTGTGCTGAAAGAATGGAGATGAAGTAAACCTGGGTAAACTGGCCAGTTATTAGTCAGTAAAAAAGGGACCAGCTTATTTCCTTTTTAACTCTGTTTAGCTACAGTTAGTTTCCAGTGTGGGCTTCCCTGTTTCAGTTTAGTTTTTAATAGTTGAAAATGTTAGGTTTCAGTTTAGATTTTATTCATTTTACTAGTTAGGTTTATAAAAATGGAGGGCTTTTGCCATGGGCATCTCTCTCAGAAGTACAGATTAGATATTACAATATGAATAAAGCACTTTTTGAAGGCAGCTGACTCGGTCCCATAGACATGTACCCTCATACAGGTAGGTTCCGATACCAAATTTGACTAAACAATAATTCAAACTAAACATTTCCTCTACAGTTAGTTGTAAGTGCAATATTGTGTCACTTAGTTTTCTTTCTTTTCCCTTTAAAAGTCTTTGTTGGCTATAATAACCTTGGTGCTGACAGATAACTCCAGTACCAGAGTTTCAGGGTTGCTTCCTGAGCCTCGCATATTGGCCTTTTGTTCAGTGACATTCCCACCGACCTCCAGGTGACCCGGAGGACAAATGATGCACTTCCCCTTCAGCTGTGGCCAGCTGGCCTAACTTCGTCTGATCAGACCTGCCCAGGCAGATGTCACCACCTGTCCCAGGCCTCAGACACACACACTAGGTCAACACTGGTTTAAGAAAACACCAGCCATTTTATTCAAATGAGCCCAACACACAAAACACAAGTCTGGAAGAGGGCAGGACAGAGGACGTGTCAGCTAGACAAACAAATATGGAGACTTTAATTCAAGAGAAAAGCTTTCACCAGTCAAACAGCAGAATGGTGATGAATGAGGATTTATAGCAAGCAAAGACACACTCAGCTTACACGGGTATCACTAAACAGGTGCACTTACTTTGTCTAGCGACCTCTTGAGCTGATAGTGGAACTTCTCTTTGACTTCGTCCAGCAGCTGCTTGAGTCTGGGCTCCTCCGGGGTCCCCTGGTACTTTCTGGCAAGCTGCAGGTAGCAGGGCCACTTGGCTGAGTCAAAGCCCCAGTGGCAGGTCCTCTTATCAGGTGACTTGTGCGAATGCATGACAAACTTCTGCGGTGAAAAGAGCAACTGGCACTCCACACACTGGATGCAGGGCACCTCGGGCTGGGTGTAGAACTGGGGCACAAAGAGACCCTGGCACTTCCCCAGACACTGGTGCTCCACCTGGAAGCTGGCTTCACTCTCCTTCAGGAGGCCCTGGGCTGACAGCTTACCGCTGGGGTCAGCAGGCAGGGCTGCACCAGGACGCAGCAGAGCGTTGCAGAGCCGCTGTGCATCCGTCAGTGTAATGAGGCCACAGGAAGGCGCGTTGAACGGCAGAATGCCCAGCACCTTTAGGATGTGCAGCTGCTCGGCGTCACAGCGAGAGCAGTAGACGTACAGCTCGTCGCACACGGTGTTGATCTGCTGCAGTGAGAAGTCGCGGAGCACGGAGTTGAGCACCTGGGGCAGGCAGAGCCGCTTCTCGCCCCCAACAACGAAGCAGGAGATGGACTCTCCCTCCAGCAGAGAGTGGGTGAGTTCAGTAGAGCTGTCGCAAGGAACCAGCAAAGGGCCCCCTCCCAAAACAGGAGGGGAGGGCAGGGGGGGCATGCCGGCCTGGGAATGCTCATGGCCCGTACGCGCAGAGAAGGCAGCCGGGCCCCCGAGGGAGCTCTGACTGCTGAGGGTGAACTGGGCCAGTGTGTGTTTAAGCCCAGGGCTCAGGTCCAGGGCTTTAGTAGAGCCCATAATGTGCAGTTCAGCCCGGCCTTCCATGTCCATGTCACAGTCAGGGCGTGGGTCCTCAGTCTGCTCCCTCTTCACCTTGGGAGTTTTGGGGAGGGAGGGCAGGGAGTCCAAACTGCGACGCTTCAGGTTGATCTCTGCCATCACGCGCTTCTTGATGGGCGCGTCTTCCAGCCGCTCTCTGTACAGCCGTTTCATGTTGCCCTTGAATGAGGTCAAGTCTTTGAAAGGGGTTTTCAGGCTGGTCTGGGTGCTGGCCATATCTAAGCACAGGGTTATTGTCGTTTCTGCGAGCTGACCAAGTTCTCGTATTCCTCTGGGTCTCTTTTCCTCCTTAACTCTTCTCAAATCTTCTGGCGATGAGACACATGCATGATCGTTACTGAAGATTTCTATCGTCTGATCTGTTCCCTGAGCATGAAAACACAAGGAAAAAATAGAAATAAAAAATTAATCACAGTCTTTTCTACCTTTCCTGTAGACAGATGAACAAACTGAAAAAATATCTGGAGCATTAAAGGTTTAATGGTGTCCCTGCGGGGTTGTTGAACAAGTCATCGGCTGTCAGCTTGGCCCGCTATACCAAATGGCCATTACCATACTTCACACAAACACGGGGGTTTTCTTCTTGGCTCTTGTAATTGAACCCCAGAGGAAGAAATTTGCATCCACCAAAGGTTCAAACGAGAAAACTTCTCAGCGCTGAGTGAGAATTTTAACAAGCCAAACCAGTTGACCACACAAGACAAACAGAAATCCTTCTCCACCACCACAACCACCAACACCCTACCTTTACCCCCCTCTCCCCCGTCATTACATTGTTAATGAGCGGCTGATCCACAATGCTCAAAAACATTTCACTTTGCAAATGAAAGTGCCCTTCCCAGCCACATTGTGCGCTCCCGTAGGTGTGCTTACCCCACGCTGACCCCATCAACTCCGTGAAAAACAACTGATAAAAGCGTTAACAGCAGTCATCCCCTTCCCTCAATCCTCTCACAGCTTGACATTCAGCACTGTGGAAACCGATGTCCCCCCAATCTCTCTCTCCCTCCGTCTGCCTTTTTTGTTTTTAACTCTCGGATTTTACTAATAAGGTAAACACCGAGCGGCTTTACCGAATTTAAAACGCCTTGTAGTTGGTAATGGCTGCATTATGGTGCTGCAATATGACAGCAAGAGACAGCAGATTCCATGCACTTCGGCTCTGATGATACGCTTTCTGGTGTGGTAACGAAATGCTCTTTCTCTATATATACACGCATAGAGAGAGACACACACACACACACACGCACGCACGCACACACACGCCAAACGGAATTTTTGGCTTGTCAAAAAGGTAAACAGGCAGACTCGGTTAATTAACCACAAGACATGGTTTTGCATGCTTCTGCAAATTTTAGCATCCCGACGTTTTCTCTTTTTTTCCACCGACTGACGAGAAGAAGAAAAAAAGCTGTCGCGGTGCAAAACCTCTGAAACGGGTGGATGTTTGTGGGCGTAATAATGGCAAATACCACCGTGGGCCGACTGGCAAAAACAGCCATAAACACGGCAAAATTCAAATCAGTGGCTGACATAAAGGAGCGTTTGCCCCGATTTTTCTCGTGTTTTTTTAAACAAATCTATCTCGGTTTGCTTCCCCCAAGACACAAACCGTCTTTTCTCGCGCAGCCTCTCGCCCGAGCTGGACTTATTCACGTCACCCGCACTACTTCTTAGTACCCTTTTTTTTGGTGCAAGGACACCGCGTATAACGCCAACTATCCCCCTCCTCCTCCAACTCCACTCTGCAGCCTCTACCTCGCCTCCTCTGCTGGCTCGGCACTGGTATGCAGACAGTGCTGATAATGACATTCACTGTCTGCGATACAGTCTGCTGTGGTGTGGTGAAGGCACCGCGGTTGGGCATTTATGCGCACACGCCGATTTTGGTGAGGGCACGGTGAGGTTTAAACCCGTGGCAATCTCCCCTCTCCAATCCCCCCCAAACACAGGTAGAACACTTGTCACTAAGGGTCAAAACACTTGCAATAGGTGTTTAATATTAAATATATGAGTGCTAGATTATTTAAAATAAGAATATGTTCTGAGTGTAAAAAACTGGAAACCCGCTGAGAAGCAGCTCTCGGGTCCTTTAACACTAAATCATCATAGCGCTAGCTAGCCCGACCACCCCAGTCAGCCTTGCTCCGATACAGCCGCTCGTATAGCAGTCTGAACAGCTCAGAGGGCTGTGAAGCAGGCTAACCCAGCTCCCGTGAGTACAGACGGGCTCACTTTTGCCCAGTTCCCTCCCCCAGCAGCAATAACAACCAGAGTAAAGCAGGCAGAACCGACTTCAGCGCTCATATACATTGTAAGCATTGACCGCGACCGTTGGGGGGATAAACAGCCACCATATTAAGGCAGGCTAACCCCGCGCAGAGACTAATAAAGCAGGCTTACCGAGAGCACGGAAAGCGTTAACATCACGACTGGCTAACCCCAGATAGACACCGATACGGCAGGCTAAAGCAGATTAGCTTCGCTCCCCTTCACTCCGCTACTCACTGTCGGCCAAACGCAGGAATTCAACCATAATCGTTAATCACCGGCTCGGATTCGCTACTAACAAACCAACCTCCCGTCCCTCCTTAACGGGCCCATTTAACCGGCTCCGTCCTTTGAAACGGCGAGCACTTGCCTGGACGCTGTGTATCGGCCGTCCTCACTCTCCCGGGGTCCTCTCAGTACTGGAAAAGCCTGGCGGAGCGTCAACAAGATGCAGCTAGAGGCTCCACTACAGCGCCGTAACGTCACGCTGCACACGGCCGAGAGGCGGAGACGTCACCCGGCTGACGGAAACTATGCGGGGGTGTCTCTCGCCTGTCTCTCCTCCTGTCTGTCGGCTCGCGTGTCTGTCTGTCTCACACAGTCAAACAAACCTCACAGACTGTGTGAGACAGACAGACACGCGAGCCGACAGACAGGAGGAGAGACAGGCGAGAGACACCCCCGCATAGTTTCTGAAGGAAACAAATTGTTTCCTTCAGGAGCAGGTAACGCTGCAGAGGCGGCCCCAGCTTTTTAAAAGGGGGGCGTAAGAGCCGGCGGGGGGAGGGGGCAAATCTAACAAACAACTTGAAAAACACCCCCCATACAGATGTGTTAAATACATCCTTTTGTTAAAGAATATTAACAGGTCTGTTCAGTGTATTAAAAAAAGGAAAAAAGAAAGAAAAACTTGTACAACTGTTTTACAAAGTGACTAAACAAGTATTTAGACTGTGAGGTCATATCAGAAATGGCACTAATCTTAACTCCATGTTATCGCCATGTGTAATTATTTATTTTTTTAATTGTTTTTCCAAGTCTTCCTGACATGGGGCAGTTTTCCAATTTCACTGTACTATTGTACTATGTATGACTGTGCAATGACAATAAAGAGTTATCTTATCTTACGTAAAGCAAGTGCACTTGTTTTCAGAATCATATACGTTATTATATTGAATCATCTATATTAATTAATTAATGCTCATTTCACTTTATTGCTGCAGCTTGAGATCATCTTAATAACTAATGTATTATTATGTATTATTATAAATATTAATATTAATAACAATAATAGAGCTCAATGGAGCAGCTCTGTGGCCTGATACAGATGTAATACATATAAGGCAAGGCTGTACAAGAGTTTAAGCATCCTTTTGTACTGAATAACTTGAATAACTGTGGTGAGCATTTATACCCTCTGAGGTATCTTTTGTATAATTTAAAATAATCCAAAGCCATCAATGAAGTAGCTACCATTGACTATAAATACAACCTCAGTCTTTTAAATGCCTAAAATATAATACCATTATTTTTGAAAAGGAAGAAAATGTTACACACTAAATAAGAGAAATTATTTTAATACATATTTCTTTATTGTATTTTACTATAAGCCTTATTATAACTATTTGAAAGGGTATGGGAAACTTTTTTTAAAAGGAAACTGGAGTTTATATATCTTGATGCATTCTCAATCATCCAGGTAAGTAAATCTCCAAAGGCTGATTTTGTTCATCTGGACGTGAAAACGCTACTTCCAGATGAACAGAGTCAACCTTTGGAGATGGAGTTTATATATTTTTTAAAGTGTCAGCTTTATTTGTTATATAATGTAAGCCATGCTAGTTTGTTATTTCTTCAGAAATTGCACAGGGTTTTCTTTTATTTATTTTTTTTTTTCTTGAGTTATATGGATTGCCATGCTTGGATTTAAAGGAAGATTTTTTTTTCTGCAGTTCCCTGGTTTGACTTACATATATTGCACCAAGTAGACTGAAAGCATAGCCTGTATATAAATGATGGACATAGTCACTCTGCTGCCTTTCACTATTTGGGGAAATTTCATTATGAGTTTATGAGTTCAGCATTTTCATCACCACCTTGTTCCTTTGAAATTAGATGTGGTGAGAGAGGGATAGATGCAACTGTGAAACCACCCCCTTGTTTGCTAATTAGCATATCCTCAACAATCATACTTACAATTCAAAATAAGGATGACCAGTCTACAACAGTTCAGAGCAAAAAGACCTGAGGACAATTTTCACATAGACTTCTATATAATTGGAACTTGGGATCATTACTTGCTAGCTATAACGCTACAATCATGTTTCATACTATGTATGAGCTGATCTGTGCTGGACTACTATGTAAAACCAAAAACTTGGTGACAGTTGGAAGAAAAAACCCTCTTTTAACAGAACAGAAAGAAATACTCAATTCTGGCTTTCAAATGTCAATGCCTCTTGAGTATCTAAGAAGAATATTAAAACATAAACAGCAGGATAGCTCTAAACACATCTCAACACACCAAGTGGCAAAATGCTGCCTCCTGGATGTGAAAGTCTTAATTAAATTTTATGGAAGGTAATTATAAAATGTAACTTTAAGTAAAAGCCATAATTGGATGCCGGATTGGAGTCTTTGCTAGGCCTGTTCTGGCCCTCGAGCCTTATGTTTGACCCCTCTGAGCTAGACAATTGAAACTTGGACACAGTTGGGTGTTCCACTAGGACGATAATCTAAAACACACATAAAAACCAGTTTTTAAATGGATGAAAGAGACTCAAATTTAACATCAACCATATCGAAGATTTGTTGACTACGTGTAAGAGCAACTGTAAGATTACAGGAAGCCAACAAATTTAAATTAATTCTAGCAATTCTGCCAAGAAGAGTGGTCAAATATCCAGCCGGAATTATCCCAGAAGCTTGTTGATGGCAACCGAAAGCATCTGATCGAGGTCACACGTACTACGGGACATTTAAACAGGCATTACCACAACTTTAAGTCAAGAGTAGCAAAGCCAAAACTTTTCAGGATGACTTTCCTGTAGAAAATCAGTTCAAAAATTCTGTGCGGACATCTTTAAATGTCTTGCTTTTTCCATCCAGCCACCCAACAGGATACTCAAACATATTCAGTTTACAAGGATATAAAACGGATACAAGCAGAAGTCATCAGTTTCCAAAATTACATTTACAACAGTTCATGTGTCTGATTATTTATGGCTTAGATCATTTTGTGGTTATTGACGTGGCCTCAGTTGATATTTCCTGGCACGAAATGGCACTCCAGTTGCTTCATCTATCTCACTGGCTTCCCATCAAGTTTGCAGTAGAAAACACACACACACACAGCTAGAGAGAGGGGGTGGGATAATAGAGGGCAAACTCACTGGGTAAAAAGGGTGGTTTCCTCTCCCAAAGCTCCCCTCCCCCCCTTTTTAATACGGCCCTTTCTTTTAAAAAAGGTCAAGAGGTCATTCAGGAGCACCATTGTCCTTCTAGGCACTGTGAGAGTTAATGAAATCTGACTACGAGGATGTTTAGACGTTACATTTTCTAATTTAAAGACGGCCATGTTGTATTAACTTTAAATACTCTCGAATCTGAATCCACACTATCATTTATAAAAGTCCTGTTTTCTGCAGGAATCTGTGAAGGTTATCTTCCTCTGTCGACACATGCTGGCGTTTTCTCAGCTGGAGTGCACCGTGGCTGGCTGACCCACAATCTGATGTCACACGTCTGTGAGAACAGAGAGGCTCGATAAAGCTTTGATAAACAACACGGTCGGACGTTTCGCCGCAGCCTCTCTCTGCCTCTCTCACTGGTTCGCTCTCTGACAGCAAGGTCAGCAATTGCATTATGAGAGCAGATGTGCATACACCCCATCCAGCCCCAGAGAACAACAAGAGGGACATTGATTTTCCTGTAATAACATCACTCTGTGTACTGCAGGGAGTAAATTAATCTCATATGTGCAATAATGTGACCAGCACTGATTGTTCATTAGGGGTATGCAGCAAAAAGAAAAAACAAATCCGAAGGATGAAGAGGACAGTGGTGGGGGGAGCTTGAGTTCACAGACAGAGAGTAGCAGTCTTCTGCATTGATAAGCCTCTCCATTAGCCGAGAGCCTGTCTAACCGTTATTGGACTTTGTACTAAGTGGACCCTGGGGCCAGACACCTCGCAGTTGTTTTCATACATCTCATCTGGGATCAATGGCAGATATTGAAATACGTACTAAGCCGTTCAGCAGATGTTTGTGGAGCTCGCTGAAGTGGTGGTCTGAGGTCTTCGCGCCTTCACCGCAGAGTGTGAAGTGTCAGAAGGACACTTGCGAGGTTTTCTTCTCCGTGATGTGTCAGCATGTATCAGGTTTCTCCTCGGTATCAGATCGTCATTTGTCTCCTATAATTAAGCACGAAGCAGCGGGGAACTATGTAAAATTTTATGCAATTAGGTGCTTTAAATAACGTTGATATCAAATCCGACTGATTGGACGCTAATATGCTCCCTCTAAACCCTTCTAAATCACATGGCCCACTTTTTGGAAACTTAAATCCTATTTGGTACACAACTTGGAGAAATCTGAGAGACACCAGAATACTCTGAAACCCGATTCGAGTTTGGGAAGCAGAACAAAATCTGGAAACCAGAAACCATCGCAAATGATCCAAACCAGGGCACCTCTAACTCATGTAGCAGCTGCTAAAGTTAAAATAATCAAAGTACAGCATGAGATTCTTCCTGTCCTGATATCTCAGACCAGTCCGCCAATGGAATCTGAATAAACCAAGTATTGATCTGATAGCAGCGTTTGCTTTTCCCCAGCTCTATAATCAGTTCACTGAGTCATTTACGTAGGGAGCAGTGACTGAATAAATGTACTCTTCTGTGTTGAGTCTTGAGTCAACCCTCATTGCTGTATAAATGGAAATTGGATGTCAATATTTGGTATGACCACCTTTATAGTTCATCACACCCTGAACTCTCTTAGACAAGCTTTCTTGTCGTTTGTCAGGCTGCTTAAAGGACATTCAAAGCTCTTCTTTGGATGTTGGCTGACTTTTTGTTCTCTCCTCTGTCAGGATGATCTCACACCGCTTAAATAACGCTGACATCCGAGCTCTGGGGAGGCCAATCCATGACTGATAAAATGGAAAATTTGAAAATTCAATTATTTTAGCATTAAAAACATGATTTCAGGTAAAGAGCTTGCACATGCTTTATGTTTCTCAACAGAAACATAAATAATGAGTTTATTATTTACTAATGGGTCTAATAAACCTGTTAAGCATTGTATGCTTTTACTGCATTGGCAGTGTGTTTGAGATCAGTGTTACTCTGTCCAGATGGTCTTACACAGTGCAATTCCATCTGTTTTGAAAAGATCCCCAACGCCACAGGCTGAAATTCAGCCCCAAACCATGACACAGCCTTCACCGTGTCCTGACATATTGATGATGATTTGAACAAAAAAGTTCAAAATTGGATTCATCCCTCTGCAAGACCTGTTGGCACTGATTTTCAGTCCAGTTATGGTGCAGTTTGGTATACCTGAGCCTTTTGTCCCTTCCCTAAGAACAGCTTCTTGACAGCCACCAGCACTGAGATCAATTCTGACAAGGCGTCAGTAGAGACAAACAGTAGATCAGCTGAAGGGTCAGATGCATCTCTCAAGTCTTTTTTTCCCTTTTGCTTATAGACACCACTTTCAGATACTGTTCATCTACTGTAGATATTTATATAATTATTAACTAAAGATAACTAAAACAAATGATATGTATGTTACTGGCAGCCTGTTACAAAGTGCCATGTGTACTGTACTGCACTACAACAGTCAAGAGTTTTGTGTTTGGCCTGACCTATGAATCATTCAGTGTCCAAAGAAAAATTTTGAGAGACCTTCAGAAGCCTGGAGAGCTATTGCTCAAGACCATTTTAAAAATTACAAGTTTGACTTCTTAGAAACAAAATACAAGGAAATGAGGGGTGACTCAAGAGTTTTACACAGAGCTGTACATAATAATAATAATTCCACCTCGTATTGTGTCATATACACACCGTTACAGAGGTGTACGATCACGAGAAAGAGCTTCAAATAATGAGATCATTGTATGTGAAATCCTTGTGTGCGCTCTGTTTTTGACTCTGTTTGACTTCAAAGAAAGAGGATATCCTTAATGTGATCGTTGAAGGCACAGCCCTAGCTGTGTGCACAGAAACCCCACCCACCTGTTGGTAAAAGCTTCTGTTCGTGAGCGGCAGCAAACCACAAGACAGTTCTGCTTAAGCAAAGAGGAGCTCAAACAGCTTGTTTCAGACAATGATTGACCTGAGGTGCTGCAACAAAGCCAAGCATAAGACAAAGAAGCTTATTTTTGATACTTAAAATCATACAAAGCTACTCTAGAAGACTTGCATAAATGTAGAGCTGGAAATGAGCATAGATGGTTCACTTTAACCTGGCCTGGTCTCCAATACCTGAAAATCTTTATGGAGTCGAGTGCATCCTTTAATTAGACTGCATGTGAATATTATTGAAAAATGCACAATAATGTCACATGTGAACATCAAAATAATGTTATTCCTTCCTTTGTGCAAATTCACTGTAAGAGATGGTCTTCAAAATTCACAGTTCTTTTGATGCAGAGGTGCAACACATAAGAAAGGCTGCATCAGCAGTAGGGACCTGTCTTTAATAAGCAGGTCTGTACTGCCAGACTTGAATGACTGAAATAACATTCAGGTTCTTCATCACTGTCATCATAAATGTCAGCGTTTCTGCTGGAAGTTAACTACATTAACAGTCCTGGTCAGGATTATTAACTCTCGTACATAATCCCGTGTTTGAAGCCGTTTCACAGATTATTAAAAAAGACAGCGCTGCTCACTTTCATCAGATAATGTACTTTGAGTCAAGTTAAAATTAGTATTCGGTGTTGCTGTCTTCTGAGTAATAGCCTTAAACCAACAGCCCCTTATGACGCACAGCCAGTATGTGATTTATGTACTAAGAATGAAATAAAAAATGACAACACACTCTAAAATGAGAAACTGCTGTGGGGGGGAAAGAGCAGACAGAAATGTGGCAGACGCATACATCATCATACCGGGGGATTTCCAAATGCTACACCTTGTCTCACGCAGCTTAATAAGATCCACATCTGTAACTGTGACTGCTCTGATATTTAAGGGGAACTTAATTAACATAATTGATGCTACATGCAATACTGTACAAATGTCTTGAGTCACCCCTCATTTCTTCATATTTTGTTTCCAAGGAGTCACTTTTTCCTAATTTCTTAAAAGCAGTCTGGAGTTCTTCAGGCTTTCTGGAGGCTTTCAGAAGTTTGTCTTTGGACATTGGCTGCTTTTTCACTCATTTGCATTCCAGTCCTTGTACCTGACCATTTTCTTATTTTAAGCTACGTAACACTGACCTAAGAATAATTCTAGGATAAAAATTCACCGAACTCAAGGGATTATACACAATAACAGACAACTTCGCTAAGAACCAATTTCAAATTATATCTTTAATCACTGTGTTACTAGCAACCTGTCACAAAAACCCATTTTTGTTGTATTTCTTTAGTTGAATCAATTAAAAATTATAATGATAACATAATATATAGCATATAATAGTATTTTTGGAGCAACAAGCCGATTCCCAAAGCATTATTAGCTGAAAAACATATCTTGGCATGATTTACAGTTTATACTTCATACTACATTTGAGGAAACTGTTATTAAATTTGAGGAGGCTACTGACTGAATGCAGTGAGGACCTCAATGCAGACGCTTGGAGGAAATTGAAGACTGATATAAAGTAAGCCATTTATTCAACTGAACACACACACAGTACAAAATGAGAAAAACAGAACATTATACATTTACTTAAACCAAAAACAGAGTAACACTGGGTCAGGTCACTCTGATAAATAAAAGGAGAGATAGTGACCATAAATATACAGAAGGGCAATCAGTGGAAGTGGAGACAGCTGAGGACGACGAGACACAGGTGGACTAAATCACAGCTGACGAGACAGAGGAAGAAAAACTCTGAAGAAGAATCCATGAAGTAAATGGAAACACTGAACAAACCAGAAATTAAATAGATTATTTAAATAAACAAAACTTCAAAGTCCAAAAAATTAAATAAAAAAAAACCTTGGAGGACAAAAGAAGAAGTGGTAGGCAAAAATATCTATGGCAGATGTCAAGAAGCCATTCTTAAGGAAGGGAAAGAGGGAGAAAAGGCTGAGGTATGCTGAATTATGCTGAAAATTAGTGGAAACAGGTTTGATGAATGTAGATATTAAACTTTCAACACATTTTGGATCAATTTATCGTTGATATGTACGAAGGAGATCACAAGAAGTGCAGCAGTGAGTGTCTACAGCCATCTGTAAAACACAGTGGAGGCACTGTCATAGTTTGAGCCGGCAATGTTGGAGATCTTGTCAAAACTGATGAAATCATAAATGCAGAAAAGTACCATCAAATTTTGATCGAGCATTCAAAACCATCTGGGAAGTGTCTGATTGGAAACGTCTTCATTTTTCAGCCAATGCAATAAAACCATACCACACAGTGGAAACACACAGTGGACACTGTCAGTCATCGATTGGCCTCCCAGAGTCCGGTCCTCAACATTATGGAAGTTTGCACATTTCAATAAATCACTGCACCTGTTTCCTATTCTCCCAGCAAAATATGCAGAAATGAGGGGTGGCTCCAGACGTTTGCACTGTACTCTATGGTTATATTATATGTTGCTGTGTTTCTGGTTTCTTCTTGCTGCTGGGTAGAGCAGATTTAATGAGGAGGACATATGTAAGCATGTAGACACATGCAGACACCCAGTTCCCCCGACATGGATTAAGAGTATTGCTGAATTTGAAGACAAATTAAAAGTACTTTTAGTCTTTAATCTTTAAAGTGGAGTGTGGTGTAATATCCAACGACTAAATCAAACCAACTAAAACTGAAATCTCTGATAAGATTTTTTTTCACTTTTCAGTCATCGGTTTGCTGTCTTTACTGCAGCTGAGCACATTTGTCAGCCCCACTCATTTACACACAATATGAAGGTGTTCGTCCCATGTTTTTGTTACACTATGGCTCAAGAAGCTTTAATGGCATTGTTTACAGTCACTTAAGTGACAAATAAGAAACAAGCCTACATGTTTGACTGCAGATGTTAGTCACTCAGAGTAAGTCATTAGCGTTACAGTGAAGAGCGCCACTAAAAGCAGTGAGATGCACCTCACCGTGTGTTTTACTAAGTATAATTTTTGTGTTGCTTAATTAATCCCCCCAGGGACGGAATAAAACACCCAACAAGATAAGTGCAATTAGAACAGGATGTTTTTTTTCAGCCCGTTCCCTGTTTTACATCATTAATTATGCAAGGTTAGCCTTCCCCGTGTCTTCCACTGGGCGATGTGAAGCCACAGTGCCTGGGGAGGCCTACCCCTGTTCTCCACCAGAGGGGGCACAGGAACAATGTCAAATATGCCATCACGGGAATAGAGAATTATGCAAAAGACATTTATCCTTGGTGCTGCCCTGCTTGCAGCACCATGTCTTCTGCAGTCGCACAAAGGGAGCAATTTCTACAAAATTTCCTGGTTCATCCTCTACGATGGTTGAGAGGAGTAGGATGGTTCCCTGCCCACTGCTGTGCGAGCTATTGCAGCACACTAATCAATATATTTTATTATTTTTGACACACCATTATTTCCATGACCTAACTTTCACCTCTTAACGCACTGCGCTGTCTGTGTTCGTGACCTTTTAGCCCACTAGGGATGACAAGACCCTTCTAAAAGTCAAAGAGGAGTCATGTGACCATCAGAGCCACAGGGAGCTGGAGTAAAAGAGCACAACCTTGCACCTCGAGTATATTTCCCTTCTCTCCAGACACTCGTGTGGGTGAGAGCTCATGTTTGGGAGTGGGCAGCAGTGAAAAGTCCCATTGTGATGTTTCATGAGCCCAAGAGTGCACCAAAGAAAGAAAAATCCTCTTTAGTGCAAGAGCCACCCTGAAAAACTGCTCCAGTGTGGGTGTCACTGGTGCAGCATACTTTATTTATTCAATTACAACTTTTATTGCCAAAGTTTCACAACTACTCGATGGATTTAAACACACACACACACAAATCCCAAAAGGAAGAATCTACCTGTCTTTGCTTCTAGTATAACAAAGCATAACATAGTATTTCATATTCTCTCCCACATGTGAAATTGGTTATTGCATTAACATATTTGTCATTAATAAAAATAAATTAATTATTTGCAGGCAGATTTGGTTGGGACCATCACAAAAACACCAGCCGGGGTTTGATGAAGAGGTCCAGCTGTGCTGAATCCAGCGATATGAAATCTACGACTGCATAAGGTTGAGAAAGGGTTTCAGATTAAAAAGTCTACGACGTGCCTGCGAAAAATAAACAGGTGAAAAATGGTATTATTCTACTTCAAAGTATACAAGTTGTTCATCCACTTAAAACCACTTTAAAATCTGGAATTTGGTCACTGTATAGAATTTTTGAAAGTTTTCTCTTTTCACATCTAGTTTTAGTTTAATTTTAGATCACAATAATAATCTTGGTTCCCTGATTACTCAGTGACAAAATACGAGTTGATTTCAGGGTTTAAGCTTGCATTTGGTAAATTGTCACTTAAATTCTCAATGTGAGCTTCAAACAAATGAGAGCACAAGTGAGGGACGTCATCGTTAGGCTTAAAGACCAAAATAAATCAAATAAACCCATCAGAGAGAGAGAGCGAGCAAAAAAGAGTTCAAAGAGAAAGAGCTCAAAATCCTCACTTTAAATTAAATGTGTAAATTTTGTTATACATGTACAATATCAAATGTAATCGAATCAGGTCAAATAAAAGTTAGTTGATTGGTGTACATTGTTTATACGAATCACATTTTTCTTTGTCATTAATTATCTGAATGAATAAATTTGATGTTTGGTGTACGTTTGTAAAAAGAATGGACGCACTGGACAATTCAGCAACATTGAAAGGCCTGAAAAACCACAGAGGACGACTGAAGTGGATGATGACAGAATTATTTCCATGGTTAAGAGAAATAACGTTACATCTAACCAAGTCTAGACTCTCGATGAAGTAGGCGTATCATTATCAGTGTATAATCACCAGACATCTTCATTAATGGAAGAATGACAGGGTGCAGACCACCGGTTATACTCAAGAACAGGAGATTAATTTATAGCAGGATGATGGGAATTGTTGTATGCAATACTGAAACTATCAGTTAATGTGTGTGTGGGTGTGTAACCGCTGAAGTACACTCACTCACACTGACTGAAAGTGAAATGAACTAAATTATATGAAACAGAAAGTACATGCTTTACAGAGTAAAATGATGCACCTCCAAGAACCAAAAGGTTTATTTCCATCATTAACCAGGGTCTCTGATGTCTGAGTGATGTAATCAGAGGGACCAGTGAGAGACAGACTCAAAGGAAAAAAATGTAGAGAGAAAAGGAGCAGAGGCAAAGATACCCAGCGTTTCATCCCTGGCACAAAAAACCAACTCCCAACCGTGTTAAATTTTTTATCAAAACATCTGAATCCTCAGCTGCAAGGTGAGCAGCGGTGACGTTGCTGTGATGTCACCGGAGATCTACTTGCCAAAGCTCCTCAAAGGGAAATGAAAACTCGTACTGAATATTAATTATTCCTCTGAACCACATGATAACTATTCTGAAGATAACCCAAGGGACAAAAAGTGTTACATATATGTTTTTAGTGGCTGAATCAAACAAATCAGTAGAAACGTTGCTGTATTTTTAACCACAATCAATATCTGATGCACAAAAATGAAATTCTGAACCCTGTACTGCATTCACTCCCACTTCCTCTAGTTCTGTTTTTTTAATTCTTGCTTTTCATTGAACGTACTAAAGGCTTTTCCTCCTAAATAGTATCTTTATAATTCATTAAGAGCTCTAATTTATTTCCGCTTCTTTTGTACTTACTAGTGCCTTTTAAACCAAAGACAGAGCCACACCAACAAACACATATTACCACAAGGAGAGAAATAAAATGTTTATTTTAGTGTCTGTTTTTTCTTTTTTTCTCTGAACGCTAATAATAAAGTTCACCAGTGTCCTGTGGATGGCAAACATCCTCAAAACACAACAAGTACAACAAAAAGTGTTTCCATTGGGATCACCCAGTAACATTTTGGAATCAATGTAGTGATTAAAAAAAAAAAAAGAACAAAAAAACAATCAAAACTAACCATATCCACAAAAGAAAGAAACAACAAAGCAACAGTAACAAGTGTAACAGATCAGAGTGCTCCGCCAGAGGACCTGGAGGTTTGTGCACCCCCGCTTACAGTTTGCGGGTACAGAGCGAGTCTTTATTATGCTTTATGTTTTTAACAGTTTTATAAAATATCTAATTCAGAAAATAAACTGTGGGCCGAACATGGTAAAAACTGAGTCCAGTGGATATGGGTTACAGCTTTAAAACCTTTTCACGGTGCGGTCCGCTGCTCTTTTGAGCTCTTCTTTCTTTTAATATTTGATTTGCAGCACAAAAAAAAAAAAAAAAGACAAACATGGAATGAATACCAAAGAAAGAAAGACTGATAACAGATCATAAATTTTTAGAAAGTGTTAAAATAAGAGGGGGATCTAAATATATATATTTCTATGACAGCACATCTTCCTTACGTATTCTGTACCCTCTAATACGTACCAGCAAGACATTTCATGTGTTTAGTTTTTGGTTCTGTATGAATGTGAGCGTCACCAACAGCCCCCGCGCAGAAAGATAAAAACCCGTGCTCCAGCTTTCAGGTATCGTGTGCCATTTTTCCAGAACGAGCGTCTTCATTTCACTGTTTGAGAGCATTTCCTTGTTATTAGTGTTACGTTGCCGCTTCGGTTCCTTCACTGTGGAAGAAGGGACCTGAAGTAGCCCCTTACCGTCCAGACGTTGAGCATTCATGTTTTTTTTTGTTTTGTTTTTTACTCAGGGCTGGAACATTTAACACTTTGACAAATGGTAAACAAAACATGAGAAAAATATATTGTTTTTATTTATTTTTTCATTTCTACTCTTTTCCTTTCTTTCTTTTTTTTTTAAAGGCTAGTGTTATTATTTTTTCTACAGAGAAGGGCGGGGGACGTCGTGACAAAGCTAATTCCAAAAACTTTAAGATGTCAGTGCTGTCCGACTGGCTTGAAGCTAAAAAGTCGCTGTCTAACGTTTATCCTCATTAGTATTTTCATGTATGTACAAATAAAATATGGATTGAAAACACCCCACCAGCTGGAAGAAGAGGAAGCTCAGTTCATCTGTCGGGAGGGGGCCGTGCCTCTTCCCCCCCACCCCCCCACACATACAGCGACACTGGAAGAACTTAGCAGCCACTTTGGCCACCGACAAAGAGGCCCCGACGAGATATTTCTGATATCAGTGCAGATTTACATGATATAAAAATAATTAAGAAAGAAGGTAGGCTTAAGGACAAGTGGCTATAAATGGCAGAGTGTGAGATTCGATTTGGCAAATAAGCGTTCTACTTGTGCATGTGTGCGGCCCTCGAACAGAAGGTGGATGTCATCGGGTTGTCTCGTAAACATGCAGCTTGAAGACACTGAGACGCCACGTAAACACGTGCATGAGTGTGTGTGGGGTGTGGTGTGCGTGTGCACAGACGCCACGCCCCCTCACACACACTCTTCCGCCGACATGAGCAGAGGGTTGATGTACTCGAAGCCTTCAAACTCAGACTGGTCGATCTTCTTCACGACGTCCCTGAAAAAGGAAAAAAAAAATGGAGGAGAAAAGATCAAAAAGTTGGTTAAAATCGACAGAAAACTGAGGCTGCAACAGGAAATGAGCACAAAATGAAGCGCTGACTCACTCGTCATCAGGCGTGAGCTGGATTGGCTCGTTGGTGAACTGGGCGTCAAAGTTGTCCAGTCCGTATTCCCCCGAGATGTTGGGCTTGAACGGAGGGACCACCTGTTTATGTTCCAGCTGGAAGTAAAGCAAAGGACGAAGGTAGGACCCAGTTTTTAAATAATTCTTTAAATAACCAATTAGTTGCTTAATAGAAAATTAATCTGCAAGTATTTTTGTGATTGATTAACCAAAAAAAAAAAAAAAAAAAAGAGCTTTTCAGAGTGGCCAGAAAAATCTAATTTCAAAGCATCTGTTTGGTCTCTGAGAAACTGTGACTATATTTTTCATACACTAAGAGATGAATCTATTGAGAAATAATCTGTGAATAATGGAAACAATCCTTGTTTGCAGTCTTATTAAGAAGCTTCAAATAGTGACTGTATCAAGGTTGTATATGAGTTTGTCCAACAGGATTTCTGAGAGGATAAGCTCTCCCGCAGCTGTAATCAGGCCTGAGTGACGTCCTCTCCACTCAAAAGCATTTGATAAGATAAGATAAGATAAGATAAGACTTTATTGATCCCACAACGGGGAAATGTTTGCATCACCTCAGCTCAGGTACAGATATATGAAAAAATTTGAACACAGAGTAAAAACTTTTATTAGGGACTTCCACTCATTTCCTCTGCCTGTGGTTTCATTTATCACAGTGTACGTGCAGCTCTCTGTCCCGAGTGTTACTGCACTTGTTTGGAGGGCAATAACTGCTCCCTCTGCAGGCCAGAGAGCACACTGCGGGGCAAACATCAGCGTTGGGGGAAACGGGGTGGGAGGGTTGTAAGCTGATCCTCCAGACACTCTGACCGAGTGCTGGGTCTCAGCTCCAGACCAAACAGGGAAAAGAGGTCATGGTGATCCTGGCGAGCTGCCCTGTCTGTCTGTCTGTCTGTCTGTGCAGATAAAGCTGATGTTACGTGCTCTGTCTTCTTTAAAAGATTTAAAGCAGATTTAATCTGGATTAGTTTAACACTTAAATGACCATACTATAATTTATACAGTAATGCTTTTAATGGCTTTTAAGAGTTGTCTTTATCTATGAAACACTCTAAAATGTTCTGATGTACTTAAATGTCGTTTTCTCTGGAGAGAGTTTACAAATTTAGTCAAATATAAATTTCCTGTATTTTCTTTTCAATAACAGACTGTTTTAATTATTAAGGTGTGTTTGAGTGAACTGTGTATTACAGTTTGCTGGGACCCTAACACCAAACTCGAAACTAACTTTGATCAACAAATTACAATCAAGTCTTCACAGTCAGGGTGCTTTATTAATCCTTTGTTGCTTCCAGGCTTCTGTTTAGCATACACATCACTCCTGACCACCTCCTGGTATATCAATAAAGACGAGGGTTGGATGCCCATTGAACGGTTTCTGGGTTTTTCCATAGGCAGCTGCATAGGCAGAGACCCCTCTCCTTGACCTCTATAATAAATCAATAAATGTGAGGTCTAACACAGTATTGACAGAATATGATAGAAGCTGATCACTCTACAAAAGAGCTTCAAGGCTCACTCCTAACAGGCTTTCAAGGGGTAAAGATATCTTGTGTGTCTGTAATATATGCATGTTGTGCAGAGTAATATTTTGATGACACAGTTTTCCATTATCCATGCCACATCAATGGGCCAATTTCATATGAGAAATTTAAGATATTGGAGGTAGGTTAGTATTTTTACAATTTAAAAATGTCACAACGCATATAAACATGTGGCGGGGGTCCAAAATGACTCTAGAAGAGGTCACTTGAGAGTTAATTAAGTTTATAAATGGGTAGAAAATGTAAACTTTTTTTAGTAAAGTACGACGAATACGTGACAGCAAATTCAGATATGACAGATTTGTTCTCATCGCTAAAAATACCACAACAGTATAATTTCATTCTAATTAAGTAAAAAAAACCCAAAAACAAATAGTATTAAACACAATTAGCCCTAAACTGCAAAATTCACTTTCATCCTTTACCTTAAACAACTTAACATAAAATCAAATTATTTATTATTAAATTAATTAATTTTATTTAATTAATTAATTTTATTTTTCCTTAAACAACAGAGACAGGTAAGTAAAACAGATAAATTAAATAAAGAAGGTTCAATAAAAGTGTTCAGAAACAAAGTTTATCACACTAAGTCGTGTTTGCCTCATCTTTGTC
This sequence comes from Diplotaxodon limnothrissa, assembly GCF_057381915.1. Classification (NCBI taxonomy): domain Eukaryota; kingdom Metazoa; phylum Chordata; class Actinopteri; order Cichliformes; family Cichlidae; genus Diplotaxodon; species Diplotaxodon limnothrissa. The sequence continues at coordinate 12,660,580 of NC_140613.1, read as the reverse complement.
ATTACTTTATGTGATTTCATTTTTTATCAGTTGGCATATCAAACTCCGCCCCCCCCCCCTCCCCCTCCAATTGTTGTCATTTTCATTAACTGATGGCACGACCATAGCTGGACTGGCCATCGGCCCACCAGGCATTGTTGGTGATTTTTCGTTTTTATGTGCCGATTTTTTTTATTTTATTTTTTTTGTAACGGTATAAACAATGAGAGGTGGTGGATTGGCCAGATGCTGGTCAATGTGTAAAAATAGCTCAGTTGTTTGGTGGTGGCAATGGCGGCGCTTCCACAGAGGCCAGCAGGTGGATGAGAGAAAGGGGAGGCAGGAGGAGGAGAGACCAGAGGCGGCCGCCGGTCCGAGTGTCAGGTGAACTGAACTTCAGGTAAGAAGTTATGACCTGCAATCTATCTGGGTCAGATACATAACAAATTTAGGTTGAGTTTATTTTCGTTGTGCTGACTTTTAGTCAGTTACAATAACTCGTACTGCGAACTAACAAGCATGACGGAGTTTCTATACAGCTGGGTGGGTGCTATGATGTTACTGATAGTGAACTTTATTTTATTCATAAGGTTAATTAGTAGAGTTGTCAACCATCCCATTAAAAAACGGAATCGTCTGGTATTCAGAGAAAATATTACGCGTTTCTTATTGAGGTGAAAAGGAACAGTTTGTCCCGGACTTCAGCTACAATGAAAAAGACACAAAGCTGGATTTATTCTGTGTTTACGCTGCACAGCTGCCTCTTCTTCTCTCATATTTTCTCCTGTTTCTACTTCAATCATGAAACTGATCAATGATCAGCTGATCGTCTCTCTTGTTTGTTTATCGCCCACTTTGCGCCAGAAAGAGGAAACAGCGCTAAACAACAGCAGCACGTTTAAGCTTGATCAGCTGATGTTAGAATTTATTTAATATTAATTTCTACTATCAGCTGATGTTTGCTGGAGCCACAGCTGTAAAGCTGCTGGTCATGATGTCGGTTTGGATATGTGGTGAGAGGGAAACATGAAGATGAAACCAGGAGATGTCCTTACTGAACAGGTGATGGAGAAACAGGTTTACCTTTTAGGTGACATGAATGAGTTGAAGGAAAGCTATGAACTGTTTCTGAGAGACAAATAACCCCAGGATCTTTTTCTAAGTAGCTGACAGCTGGTAACTGTACAGGGGCGGGTCTAGCCAAGTTTTGCCAGGGGGCCAGGTAGGACATTAACAGGTAAAGGGGGGCACAAAGAAATACTTTCTTATTCTCATTTAAAATATCTAGCTTTTAATAAATAATTATCTGAATCTTACAACCAAAGTTTTTATCTGACATAAAATGTATAGAAATCATACATATACCAACAAGAAAGTGTACATCACTGTCACAACAGCGTTTGTTTTCATTCAAAGGCTTCAATACCTGGTGGGCCGGTCTCTAGTCAAAATGCCCGGGCTGTTTTTTTGTCCCAGTCCAGCCCCGGGCACGACACACAGTGAATTAATCTGAGAAGGTGCATAAAAAATAAATGGCCGCGCCAGCGGTGCACATCGCAAGTTAGCTCGCATAGACACATTAGTTGTGCCATACTGGCTTCTTAATGAGCTAACAACCCCAACTACCAGATTCAACTTGTAATTGGCTAAAAATAACTTAGCCTACCGGTGAGAGGGACGTTGCTAGCTGGCAGTTTTTTCAAGCAATGTTGAAATTTCCACATTCTGACACTTCAAAAGCTTCAGGAGCTCTCTGCTCAGCGCAGCAAGAACTCCATAACAGCAAATGAACTGTACAACAGAAAATGCAAATGCTATTTATGGTCTCCCCACAACAATAATAAGAAAAATAAACTGAGCCAATATGGCATGTTTGTTAATACAGAGATACACATGTTAATGTGACCTCTGGTCTCCCACTCGGAGACGTGTGTCTCTGAGTGGGAGACCAGAGATCACACCACGGAAATACATGGATACATCCGTAGACTCAAGACTGATCAAACCAGAAAGCTTTAATGAGCAGCTGGATTTGTCTCGCATTAACTGGCCGAGTTAATGCCAGTTAATTGAAATGCAGCTGATTGAACTGAAAAGCTCGACTCTGTGGGGGCCAAAGTTTGCAGAACTACGAACGCAGCTGGAATCCACAGCTGTGCGTGTTCATGGAGCTTGCATTTTCACCTGCTGGACATCATTTCCTGACAAGGTTAACTGTCTTCAGAACATTGCAGGGATATTATTTACAGTATTTGGCTCTACAGATTTTTCTCTCACAAGGAGAGTGTCCTCAGGTAGCCGTCTGAATGCTGGACACTCGGAGACGTGTGTCTCTGAGTGGGAGACCAGAGATCACATTAACATGTGTATCTCTGTATTAACAAACATGCCATATTGGCTCAGTTTATTTTTCTTATTATTGTTATGGGAAGACCATAAATAGCATTTGGATTTTCTGTTGTACAGTTCATTTGCTGTTATGGAGTTCTTGTTATGGATAAAAAGTGTCTTTTTTTGTTTCAAAATAGCTGATAAGTATTTGCTGATAGCTGCAAACATCTGCAAACAAATATAATTCTATAAAGTGGTTCGATATAATGTGTAACTGTTAATATAGGGCGTTATGATTGCATAACATTGGCACATTGACTTCTGAGGAAATTTTAGATGGCACTCATCATCAGAAAGGTTGCCGACCCCTGCTGTAGCTCATCCATGAGCACAGTTCGGGCCCCATCAGCTCATCAGTCCTTCAGTTGGATACATTAACAATACATACATTATTCATTCGTTCATGCGCTCATATGTAAGGTTGAAGCTAATATCAACATGAGGCCGTGAGTCTCATCTGACACTCATTTCATGGTTCTAAGGGTCAAAACAGGAACCTAAAAAGACTCCTGGGTGATAATTTACTCATCGCTGAAACTGATAACAGGAAGCAACAGAAATAACGAAGTATTTTTAGCCCTAGTTTAAATTTCACCGGTATTTTTTTTTCTACAAGTCATTTCGAGATACCAAACAAGTGACTAACATCTGTAAATACAGGTCCACATCTTCATTTCCTGCACTGCGTTCTACATTTGTATTCACACTCATACTGGTTTTCAGGCATAAACTATAAATAAGGATTATACACAGACACAAATACCAGTCATAGCAAGAATCCAGTCAAGCATGTGGTTTTCAGTATTAGTGGCAACGAGTGCAAACCGCAGCTTCAGAGAAAGCATCAGCGATATCTGAGCCAACCTACGAGCTTCTCTGAGGTTCCAGTAATCATGCCGAAATTTGTGAATGAAACGATTTGTAAACAGCGGCGCTGAAATTAGAGTGTTAATGGCTTCTTCGTCAACATGAATCACTGCTCGACAATCCGGACATGCAGAGATCGACATATCGGCCCCGTGTGATCCGTCCCCTCTCGTTTCCTCTCAGTCTTTAAACTTCCTGTGTGTGTGTGTGTGTGTGTGTGTGTGTGTGTGTGTGTGTGTGAGAGAGTGAGTAATCGTATCTGCTGCTGTCAGTCTTCTGCCTGGCCTGTCTGTTTCCAGCTGCCTGCTCTTCACAAAGAAACAAGTCTCACCCCACAGCTAATAACCTCAGTATTGACAGAGCGTCTATACCTGCAGGGCAGGAGAAAGAGCGCAGGAGACGGCGACCCTGCGCACTCAGATTTGACCTTCTGCGGTCTCGCGGCAGCTCTTGTTTTTCTCCCCCTTTTCCCCCGCAATCGATTGTATGGATTTATTTTGACCTATCCAACATGCACCAATGCTGATTTCCTTCATTTGAAAGAACTGACTGAGAAAAGCAGAGGATGAAATTGAATCACTCACGAGCTCCCAGTCGACGTTTCGGAAAAACGGGTGGCCCATGATGTCGGCAAAGCCCGTCTGAGGGTGGCAGCCCAGGCGCTCCTTGGGATCCTGTGGGAGTGAGAGCGAGAAGAGGGTGAGAGACGGTGGGAGACTATGGTGGAAGGGAAAGATAACAAGTCCAATACCCGAGAAGAAAGGTGGAGAAAGTGAGAAGAAAGAATTGGGAAGGAAAGTGGATACATTTCCCAAAAAAAAAAAAAAAAAAAAAAAAAAAAAAAAAATGCCAGTAAGAGGTGGCACTGCTACAGGCCTGTCAGACCCTCTCTTACCTTGTTGAGGAACCCTTTGAGGACGCTGGCAGCTTTGACTGACAACGAGCGTGGGATTCTGATCTGTTTTTCCAATATTACTGCAGGAGGTGACAGAAAAGGGGTCAAGGGGTGGACAAGAAGAGGAGAGGATGAGATGGTGCCAACACTGCTGCTGTTATGAGTTCAATCCTGCTGGGTATGCTCGCAGCAGCCCAAGATATGAAGCTTTTTGTTAACCCACCTCACTGTTAATTATAAGAAACAAACACAATATAAAACCCTATTTATACTAAAATAATGGGGTGGGGGTGGGGGGGGTGGGGGGGGAACACATGGTTTCACACTTCTCTCTGTAACAGATGGCATGTTCCTGGTATTGAGAGAAGCCAATAGAAAGGTGTCGACATGAAGGTGTTGCATGAACTCAGCAGTTTTTTTACGAACCGCAGAAGCACGCTGTTACCTTGGAAGAGGTAGTCTTCTGTGTTCTGGTCAGGGTTGTCGGAGCTGCCGACGATGTCGAAGGGCGACCGGCCCGCCATCATCTCGAACATGAGCACGCCTAGTGCCCACCAGTCCACGCTGAACCCTGGGACACACACACAAACGCACACACACATATCGTACGTTACAGCTCTGACGCTTTGAAACGCCAAAACACCACAAATGACCGACAACTGCAGGAGGAACTTTTAATTGCCACTTACAAAACTTCAAAGTACACCAGCATGTCAGGGTTACTATAGCAACCACCTTCACTTTAAAAGTGGGGGTTTCTGTATATTATCACACCTTCGACAACAAGAACATTATTCAGATTGCCTACTTCTCTCTCTCTCTTTCTTTTTTAGGCCATTAGGGCAGGAATGTCACAATCAGTTTAACTCTGAAAGAAAATGAAGGACAGATGCATTTCCAGTAAATTCATTTGTATGTCTCACACCACCTTCTCACCTACAGTTTGGTCCACATAAAGCTCTAAGCTAGTCTAGAAACAAGTACTGTAGTCTTTATAATACTTAGTCAAGAAAATAATGCTAATAGTGCTAATAAGATGCTCAACCTCATCCTCAGCTGAGAAAACGGAGCGAGCCAAATGTATTTAAAAATTAAGAGACATGTGGCCCGCGGGCCTTGAATTTGGCACATGTGCATTGGAACTGAACAGCTGCATCATTTCACCAAATCTTAGCTGTCACTTCACTTGTAACAGCACTTTCAAACATCTGGTTTTGCTCCACATCACAGATTTCAGAAGACTGTAGTGTTACTATGTGATTTAAAACAGGACAAGACTTGATGACATAAGCATGAAAGGAGAAGGGCAAACATGGAGATATAAGGATGTTTTTAATGTAAACTGCATACATTTTCACAATATGAATGTGAGGCGAGCAGCACAACATATGGGATATAACAAAGCTTAAGTAATCCTGATATGTTGCCAACCAGAAACTGGATCGAAAATGGAAGTGGCTACAGAAAAAACAACTTCCAGTTTCTTCTTTACAAGGAGGAAATCCTCCAATCACATTAAATATCCATATCTCCCTAATGTTAAGAAAACAGACAGAGCTGAAAAACAACTTAAAATTTAAAATCTACTCAGGGTAAATTTCTGTGAATTCAAAATTTCTGTCAAAACAACGACAGAAAAGAAGCCGTAATGATGTGAAAGTTGTAAAACAAGTAAGGCAGACATGAAAGAGAAAACAGAACATTTTAGATGCCATTGTGGCATCCTCAAACTGATTCCTTTGGCTATCGCCATCTTGATGTTTTGAAACCGGACATGATAAATGAGGGGAAGACCAAAAAACTGAGGGACAAGGTAGACCTTCCCTAAACTACACCCTCCTCTCATGTTCTGGATAAAAATATGTGAAGATCATATATACAATCTGACTTGTTTCTGCAGCCACACGAGTCGCCCCTTATATAAAAGTCCATCTTTTATATGCAGTCTTTGACTTCATTAAGTTTTTTTTTAACTTAAAAATAATTTAATGTATGTAAATTATTATTAAAATAAGGAAAGAAAACCCTGGAACGCAGTTTTCTGTGTAAAGACTAAAAATAAAGACCCAAAAAAAAAAAAAAAAAAAAAAAAAAAAAGGTCAGATCTGACATGACTTCCTCTACTCAAACAAACAACTGATGCATTTACCCAGTGAATTTGTTTTTTGCTGATTTCTTTCATAAGTAACAACCAAAAACCCCAAAAAGGGCCTGACATTTGTTTTTCTGTACACAAAGACAAGCAGGTGTGATCATCGTGGAGTCAGTGAAGTATAATCATCTCATTGATCGGGTTAACAGTTTGAATGATAAGGGATCACATTCAGAACAATGGTGGACCTACACTGGATCACACATGCCCCTGCTGTGACTCTGATGTCCACACAATTTGCCGTTTGGCCCATTTAAAAAACAAAAAACAAAACAACTTTCCCACTACAGCCATCACAGTATGAAGAGCGCAGGTGTTGTAAGCAGCCTCGGCAGCGCGACAGCTGAGCGAGCAGCTAAAATCAAACCCAGCCGTCATTAATTTCATTATTCACACGTGTGCTGTTCCTACTGTGTCTAAAAACAGCTGCTGTGCTCATATGTGTTGTTGTTTTTTTTTTTAAATAAAGGAGGGAAAAACAATCAAAAACTTTTTCTTTTAACTGTAAAATTTGTTGCCATGACACCACATTTGGTGACCAAGGAGGCTTTTCTATTTTTACAGCATTGCGTGTGTGGATAGTCGAACACGCAGCACTGAGGATGTAGAAACTGATATTTCACCGAGAAGCTGAAAGTACATCTGAACTACGAGATGCTTTAAGTTGCCAGCTTCACACAATTTGGACTCTTTATATGAGTTTAGATGGAGCAGTATTTATTTATGATTAATTCATCATTATGTCCAAATGTTGAGAATAAAGTAAAAATTTCAAGAATAAAGACGAAATGTGAGAATAAAGCTGTCCGTTCAAGTCGAGCTACTTCTGTTAGTGCACGGCTGCCTCTACAAAATGCCTTTTGTAGATGAACCAGTGTTAAAGAATGGAGTTAATGTTATCAAACAAACCCATTGTGTTAGCAACTGTTAGTACTACTGAAGTTTAATCAGCATTTCAAAATCTCAAACTTTTTCTTCACAAAATTGTTTTACAACTTAATTTTTTCCTCAATCTGCTTCTTTGTGATTCAATGAATATTACAAATGCCTCTTTCCCCCCCCCCAAATGTATCTGCACATTTTTACATTTTACTGCATTTCTTTTTGGGCTGTCTCTCAACTTTATAATTAAACCGCGCAAATTAACTGAATTAATGTAGCATTAACTGAATAGCTGCTGAATGAAGACAGAAATGGCTGCTAGGCAAGTAAGACATACACAGGCAGAGGTCAGCAGATTTAGAGAAACAGACAAGCACGCTATTTAACTTTAAAAACTACCGTTTTTAGACATTAAATGTCACCCAACTGGGTCTTTACTTTTCATCAAGGGGTGTGGATGCTATATAAACCATAACTTTGACCAAAAATCCCCATGTGGACAAGCTAACGGCACGGCAGAATGTGATTTCTGCTACATTTGAGGGGTTAAAATGACACCTCAGAAAGAAAGTTAGAGGACTACACGAGTAACAGAACATCTCTCACTCCTATTTTCCCCCTCTCACATTAAGCCCATCCTGCAAATAGGTGTGCCTCACCATTAGAGACATTAGAGGAGTCCTGAATTACCCAGATTAGATTAGTTGAGAAATCCCCAACAGCAAAGATGGTGCTAAAAGAGCAACTTCCAGGAGAAAACAGCTTTTTAAAACTTGTTTTCAGGGTGTAGTTAGGAAACTTTTAATGCACTTTATCATTACATTTGCTGAAAATAGAGCTGATTTAAATAATAACAGCTTCAATAACTGTTGGAAAACATTTAAAGACGGTTGCACACGCTTATATTGCAATGCAGAACCATACACAAATTTCAGCTAGGTGTTTTTGTTTTGTTTGTTTTTTTTAAACCAAGAAATAAATAACCCAGGGGTTGCAAAAAACTCTTCTACCAATCACTACCCACTAGTAGCCCTGGTTTATGGTGACAGTGTAAGATACCTGGCTTGTGTATTGTGGGGTATTGGCGACAGTGGTGACAGTTTTCCTTTGTGCACTAAGATCACTGCTGTATGTCGGGCACCATTTAAATAAATTACATATATCCTAAATTAAAAAAACTAATATGTATCCAAAGAAAATGTGTTCCTACGTTTGTCTACAGTTGTTGAATTGTTTATATATAATGTAGCTTGAGTGTGTTAGTGCAGATAAACCCAGTTTTGCCTCACACACTTTCTAACTGCAGAATTAGATAGCATTTCTGGTAAGTGCTTCCATGTCGTAATCCTCACCGTAATCCTCTCCTCTGAGTATTTCGGGGGCGATGTAATTGGGGGTACCGCAGAAAGTGCTCGTCGTATCGCCAGGTCTCAAGCCCTCCTGAAAGAAGAAAAAAAAAGAAAGAAAGATCATCAGCTGTGAGATCATCTCAGAGGGCTGTAAACCGACACGTCTGCAGCTGTACAGGTGCTTTTATCCAAAGTGCACTGCGGTATCATTACAAACCACATTAATCCGTAAACCACACCTTGCACATGCCGTAGTCTGTAAGCTTGATGTGACCCTCAGAATCCAGCAGCACATTGTCCAGTTTCAGGTCTCTGTAGATGATTCCCCGCTCGTGGAGGTAGTTGAGCGCCAGACTGATTTCTGCTGAGTAGAATCTGAAACCCAAAGAGGGAAATTACTGTGTTTTTAAATTCAGCTCCAGCTGCATAAAGAAATTAAAAACGCATCTGTCCCTTTAATCACACGTGAAGCAAACGGCCAGACTGTACCTGGCATGTTCTTCTGGGAGTTTCCTTTGCCTCTGCATGTGGAACATGAGATCTCCACCATTCACATATTCAATAACAAAGAAGAGTCTGCAGAAAGAAACAGAAGTTAATTTCTCTTAAATACAGAATTAGTCATCTTTCAATCATCCATAAGACATCTGTCAGGGTGGCTGGATGAGCGCTCTCATTTTTTTTTTTCCTGCTAATGTGCTTTACTGATTTTATTACACTCACTGTATAAAACTTGCATGTAACACAGTCAGCCTGGGGTGGATATTTACTACAGCTTCAATTAAATTTTTACTTCCAAAGGCGATAAAAACATAACAAAACATTTTTCCACTAAGCGATTACTTTTCTTGCTTTTATGAAGTTCTCGTGCACAAAAAAAGAACACATCTCTCCTTTACAGCTGCGTACTTTTGCCCCTCACTCAAATCTCAAACTTGCTCTTCAGTTCAGCTCAAAATGTTATGACGGAGAGCAAGCCTTCGATCACTAAGACCTATTAAATCTGCCTCTCAATTCAATTAAATTTTATTTATATAGCGCCAAATCACAACAAAAGTTGCCTCAAGGCGCTCTCTCAGAGGAACTTGAGAAATATTGATGACAGTCAAAATTCAGGGCCTCACAGTCCACCTGCAGGTTTGCACGAGTCTCCCATGAGTCTGCTGCTGCCTGAGGCTCTTTTAGCTCCTACCTGCACCACCAGACAGTTGGGTTATATGGTAGGGCCAAAATCCCTACCATATAACCCTGTATTTAAATTTGAAGTTAGTGAATAAGAGATTCCAACAATGACCAAAATTAACTGATTTTACTATAACTTAGCAGCCTGACTGATTTATACTTCAAACATATACATCCACCAACATTTCATAACTACACCGTAACCCGACCCGCGATACCTTTTTCGCCGCTGTTTTTTAATTTATCAGTGAGTGAATATTGATCGACACCTCAATATAAGGAGTAATAATTATAGCATTGATATAAAGGCTCACAAATGTCAGCAAATTCCTGGTGGGAGACAGATGAAACTACTGGAATGTAAGGGAATCAAAGGGGAATCTACAAAGAACTGAAAAAAAACTCGAGTGACAAAATCTGTCCACAACAAAGAGCGGCGACCCAGAAGGGAAAAAGTCCCAGCATTTTATTTGTTTACATCGTGGGTGTAACCGCACATATAACACCAGGACACGACCACAAGCTATTTAACACAGAACAGAGGAGCACAAACGTAAATGTCGGCAATGACGTTTGCCACTCATGCCGAAACTGTAGGTCCCACATAGATTCCCTGCAGAAGTCTAACCCAGGCCTTACACATGACCTAATAAAAATGCACTTAATAATTTTGTGTTGCTTGTGTTCTTTGTGCTCTCTTCGCTGCTTTGGGATTAAAGTATAATGAAACACAAGGGACTGTTTATGTGTTAGCTTCTAAAACCAAACTTTGTCATTTTAGTTACGTTTACTGTCACAAAACATGTTTTACCGCGACAGGGATTTTCCTATAACCTTAACCATGAACACGCTTTAATGACCTAAAAACAAGTGTTTTGTTTACATAGAAGTACCGTATTTTCACGACCATAAGGCGCACTTAAAAGTCTTAGATTTTCTTCAAAAAGTGCGGCGCGCCCTATAGCGCGGTGCGCCCTATGTGTTGTAAGGAGGACGTAGTAGAGAACACCATGAGAACGTTAAAGGGTGAAGTGTGGGCGTTGATCGTATATACCGGGACAATCGCACATACCTGTATAAAAGAACAGGTATGTGCATTATGCAGGACATCGTTGTTTTAACAACCCTGAAAATGGCAAAGAGACACGCTTACGAAGCACAGTTTAAACTGAAGGCCATCAGCTACGCGGAGGAACATGGAAATCGAGCAGCGGCGAGAGAATTTAAGATTAACGAATCGATGGTTCGCAAATGGAGGAAGCTGGAAAACAAGCTCCGGCAGGTCAAGAAAACGCAGCTGAGTTTCCGCGGACATAAGGCGAGGTGGCCCGAGTTGGAGGAAAGACTCGAGCGGTGGATCATCGAGCAAAGAGCGAGCGGGAGAAGCGTTTCGACGGTCACCATTCGGCTAAAAGCAGTTTCACTAGCTGAAGAGATGAACATTGAACATTTCCAAGGAGGTCCGTCTTGGTGCTTTCGTTTTATGAAACGGTGCCATTTTTCCATCCGGACCAGGACTACGGTAGCGCAGCAACTTCCAGCGGATTATAAGCTGGCCATCTTCCGCTCCTACTGCAGCAAACACATTGGCGACAAAAACATCCAGCCCAGCCACATCACAAACATGGACGAGGTCCCGCTCACTTTTGACATCCCGGTGAGTCACACTGTGGAGAAGAAGGGGACCAGCACGGTAGCGATACGCACAACGGGGTATGAAAAGTCTTCTTTTACTGTTGTGCTTGGCTGCCATGCTAATGGACAGAAACTGCCGCCTATGGTGATTTTTAAGCGAAAGACTTTGCCTAAAGAGAAGTTTCCAGCAGAAATCATCATTAAGGCAAATGAAAAGGGCTGGATGGATGAGGAAATCATGAAAGACTGGCTGAGGGAGGTGTATGTAAGGAGACCAGGTGGTTTTTTCCACGCATCACCATCGCTGTTGATCTGTGACTATGCGTGCCCATCTCACAGCCGATGTGAAAAAACTTGTGAAGCAAATGAACTGTGAGCTCGCTGTCATTCCGGGAGGCCTGACAAAGGAACTCCAACCGCTGGACATCGGTGTGAACCGCCCGTTCAAAGTAAGGCTGCGAGCGGCCTGGGAGCGATGGATGACCGGTGGAGACCACAGTTTCACTAAGAGTGGAAGGCAGCGCCGGGCGAGTTACGCCACAATTTGCCAATGGATTGTAGATGCTTGGGCTAACATGTCTGCTGGCACTGTTGTTCGAGCTTTCGCAAAAGCCGGCATCGTTTCCGAGGAGCCGCACAGCACGGAAAGTGACTCTGACGGTGAAGACAGTGAACCTGGCATGTTTGATGGAGATTTAGCGCAGCTGTTCAATTCAGACACAGAGGATGAGGACTTCGATGGGTTTGATTGATGATAAAAATGTGAGTACCAAACTCAGTTTTGCTCCTGCTTTATTTTTAAATATGCACACTTGTATGCTTGTGTGTTGTTGATGATGACGATTACCGGCAATAGAAATGTGAGTAAGGTACCGAATTCAGGTTTGCTCCCGCTTTATTTTTAAATACGCATACGGTACTTGTATGCGCCCTATGGTCCAGTGCGCCTTATGTGTGTGTTAAATACAGTAAGGGCACACATAACTGAGACTGCGCCTTTTAGCACAGTGCACCTTATGGTCGTGAAAATACGGTAATAATACCTCAACCACAGGAGCGGCATATTTAACTGTGTTGTTGTACAATGGTGTTTTGATGACCTCATCTGGGGTTTGGTACCTTGCCTAAAGATGCTTTCGAGTGGGCAGGAACTAGAGATGGACCGATCCGATATTACGTATCGTATCGGTCCGATACTGGCCTAAATTACTGGATCGGATATCGGAGAGAAATAAAAATGTAATCCGATCCATTAAATATCATGAAAGCACATGGCATAACTCGGCTCATAACCTTAGCAGTCGGAGCAGTATGCATCACGTGATAGAGCGGCTGTGGCGTGCGAGACCTGTCGGTGGTCTGGTTCAGCATTTGTAGCCTCGCTACCAACCCGGCATTTCATCTCCGAGAAAGTTATCCCAGAGAGAAGTAAAGCAAGTGTGTAAGTTCATCTCTGAATGTTTGTAAAGCATTCCAGCATTAAGCTTAACAACCGATATATGGAGCGACTGCCTCTTATTCTCTCTCTCCCCTGCTGCTACTTCAATCATGAAACTGCTTAATGATCAGCTGATCGGCTTTTCTGTCGCGACTCCGTCTCTCTTGTTTGTTTATCGCCCACTTTGCACCAGAAAGAGGAAACCAGCGGATAAACAACAGCAGCACGTTTAAGCTTGATAAGCTGTTGTTAGAATTTATTTAATATTACTTTGTACACCACGATCGTTTTCTACGTAGCTGACAGCTGGTAACTGTGCAGGGGCGGATCTAGCAAAGTTTAGCCAGGGGGGCTGATAGGGCATTAACAGGGAAAAGGGGGGCACAAAGAAATACTTTTCTTTCTTATTCTCATTTAAAATGTCGAGCTTTTAATAAATAATTATCTGAATCTTGCACCCAAAGTTTTAATTTGATGTAAAATGAATAGAAGTCCATTACTGTATATAGTAACTATTAAGTCTAATATATATACCCTAGTAAGCTATAGTACTTTTTCCTTTGGGAAGGCACCATCTGTGCAGTCTGCAATTCTGTTGAAGAAAGATGTTGAATCCATTTAATATTTCTTGAAAAATAATTGATTTCTGTGCATTTTTTTCCACATTGCATCAAATTAAGGTTGATTACATCGATTAAGCATCATAAGGTGGAGCGTGAGGGGTGGTTTCCTTTTTTTTTTTTTTTTGTTGCTGGGAGTTGGAACCCTATTAGTTAGGTTGCTTAGTATTTACGCTAAGTACTTTTTAAAATACCAAAATAAGGAGGATGGAGTAGGTTTAAGTTTTTTAGATTGATCAGTATTGCTGAATTATGGAATATTTTGGGTGCAGTGTATTTTTTACATACAGGTATAACAGAATAGCTTTAGTGTTTTTGTTTTTTTAAAACTTGAGTATGAACTTATACAAAATGCAGCAAGATATTAAAAAAACAGTTTTATTGATTAAAACAAAACACTATAATGGATTCATATCGGTATAGGCAGATATCCAAATTTATGGTATCGGTATCGGACATAAAAAAGTGGTATCGTGCCATCTCTAGTAGGAACCACCAACTTTATACTTGTAGAAGACAAGCCAAGTCTTGAACCCCAGGACCAATCACTCATTCACACAGCACTTTGAGCTAGCTCACATCCTGCAGCCACTGTAGAATCACCAGTTCACCTAACATGCTTGTCTTTGGGCTGCAGGAGGAAACGTATGCAGGCACAGGGATGCATTTATGTATTTACTCCAACATAGTTACTCACTGACTGTAACTTTACTTTTCTAGGGTGGGTGTTGTCCAGGTGTATTAACAAGGGTGCAAATTATTTACTAGTGAACAATCCCCTTCAGCCAACCAGGTAGCCCCAGCCCTTCCCTCTTGTGCATCCCTAAATTGATCAGGTTATGTTCATACCAATCCCCAAAAAGCCTAATCTTCAGAAATTCTAACGCCATCGTGGTGTAATGCTGCTGGTGACAGAAGTCCTGCAGAAAACTAGAACCTGCAGCCGTCCATTACGGCTGGTTCACCATGTTTGTCGTGGTGATGAGGAACTCAGTTGAAAGACAGCTGATTGTCCAACTCTTATGGGGATATTTAATGATATTTATTAATGTATTTAAGAAAGTGTGGTGTCCCTCTTTTTGCACCCTGACTCCAATACTGCCACAAGCACAGTGCAATTCTGCGAGAAGCCATGCAATGCATTTGTGAAGCTTTATTTAGAAAATTTAGAAATATGTAACTGTAGCAAGAAATCTGGGTCTTTAGATTCATTTCATTTGGGACGGTAAAATTTAAGGTATGGTATGCTCTGGATTTATATCCCACTGACTGCTTTCTCAATCATTTTGTTTGATAATCAGAAGAAAGAAAAACTGTAACTTAAAAATCTGAATAAATGACCAGAATAACCTGATTCAGGCAGCAGTCCCTCCTTAGACCTGTAAATTGGTGTAGCTCTTATATACAGAGGATTTTTCCAAAGCCTAGTGAAATAAATAAATTAATAATAATAATAATAATAATAATAATAATAATAATAATAATAATCACGACTCATGCAATAGCAAAGCTCACCTGCTTTCTGTCTGGAAACAGGAGTGAAGGCCGACCAGGAAGGGATGATTAGAGGCCTGCTCGAAGACATGCTTTTCTGTTTGAACCCAGTCGATGTCCTGGAACAAAAACACACAAAGAAACACCCAAATGTCAATCAAGGGATGTTTGTGACATAGTGCCCTTGAGCTAACTAAAAGCTGAATAAGGACAGGGCTCCATCGACCATCCTACAAAGCCTGAGAGTTACTTGTGTGTAAGGTGGACAGCGGTGGGGGAAAACGGCTGAGCCAGTAGAAGCGGGGGCTGGCCTCTATCGGTAGCTGGATGATAATATGTCTGGACACGGATGCTGCTCACGCTGACAGGGCAGGGACGGCACAACACTTTGCCATTGATCAAGAAGCACTTGTCAATCTGTCAATCACGCTAAGTGCGCCTAATCAAGGCTAACTACTCCCGCTGCCACCGGCTGTGCTGCTACATGTGTTCACGGAGATCAATTTTCCATGACGTGATGGTTTATCTGCACGTTCTTAGGCTGACAGATCTCTTCAAAGCCGCCAGTCTTTCTAACTCTGAGTATTAAGGGATACATAAGAGCGATGCTGGATCACATGACACCAATCAGCGTGTTAGCAATAACAGCTCCCATTGATTGTTCTAGTCATATTAATTAGACTGACAGGAGACTGATTGCTTAATTATTAATTAACCTCACAGAGCGAGTCCTGGCGTCTTGTCACACTGTATGGACTTTAGTGACAGTGGCACCATCCTCGCAGATATACAGCTTTAGACCTCTGGAGTTTGCTGGTCTGAATAAATCAAAAACAGTAAAATATCGAGTCAGTTGATTATCTATTAAAGAGTCAGTAAGAGAACATTAAAATCTCAAGTGATTAGTCAACTATTAATGATGTTTTGACTAAAAATAATTGCACCTATTTCGATAATTACTGGCATTCAAGGCCATTAAGAACAAAAAGCCACTTTGTGCTTGAAAAGCCTTCCATGTGAGCATTAAAAACTGAAACACTCTGGATCTTGGACTTCTGAACAGTCAAAACAAACAAACTGAAGGTCCCACTTTAGTAAATTAAGAAACTTTGCTGTCAATTTCTTGTTTTTCAAACATTTTACTGTGTAAACAGTTAACCAAAGACAAAAAATAATGAGCAACTAAAACAAAAGATCATTAGCGGCAGCTGTTAAAACGGCCTTACTGCCTCCTCTTTACATACGCCTACACAGAAAGGAGCAAAAACACTGGTTCAAATAATCATTTTCCATGATGTTGTGTAAAAATGTGTTTCAAACCACTGCGTAGGACAACAAAAATCACCCATTTTGGTGGAAACTACACACTTTAAGAAGCCTTTATTATGAACTCATGCTCACCGTATGTGTAAGTAGATCGTGTGAGCCAAAAGCTCAGGCTTCAGATGCTCTAAATCCTAGTTCACCAACAGGTGGATTGCGGTCTAGATCAGGACATGGATCTATTACTAGATTCTGACGGGCCATCTCCATTTTACTCTGCCCACCTTTTCTCATATTTACGGTACAGTTCTGTTAATTTGAGACAAAGGATGATCTGAGGGAGTCTCGTATAGCATAAACCAAATATTTTGAACTGAATCATACAAAGCTATTCTAGCGACTCCAAAGAATAAAAATATGGATCTTAAAAAGAATATAATAGATCGCCCTTGATACACAAGTACAAAAATTTCATCAGATTTCATCCAGATTTCTTTGATTTCTTTCTTTTCCTTTATTAAAGGTGATTTTATGTCTGGTAAGCATGTCAGGCATCAGCAGTCTTTACACCTCTTCTGATTTACCTCGTCATCGTTGACCAGCTCCTTCTTGACGACCTTCATGGCATAGATGCGCTCAGTCTTTTTCAGCTGTACCAGCAGCACCTTGGCGTAGCTACCTCTGCCGATCACCCGCAGCAGGTCAAAGTCGGCCAGGCCCAGACTGGAAGTCGATTTCCCTGTGTCTCTGCTACTCCGTGCCTACGAGGTGCAATGTAAAAAATAAAAAGGTAAGGAACCCCAGTGATGGGGCCAAGCACAAAATACTATCGTAGCAAAAACATAATGAATTCAACTCTGAGCCGATTAATCACGCATCGTTTTGGCTCTGACTTTCTCAAGATAATTTTTTTCCACTGAACTATTGACAGAGCTGATGAGTTGGTTTGAGCACAAGTGTGATTTCCTTTGGGTGATTTTGTAAATGATATTAAAAAAGCTCCCAGCACCACTTTTAGGCAATAAATCTTAGTAATGACTTTCTTGTCTCGATTTAATACCATCATGCTGCTACCATTAGATCAGGCCCTGGCTGTATTATAGTCCTCCTTCTCTGTAAACATGACTCCCACCTTCACCGTTTCCTCGCCCGCCTTCTCTGCTCTCTTGTAATCTATCCTGTAGTGAACCGTTTCGACTACCTATCTATCTAACATCCCTTCACGTGACAACCCCATCCCCAGAGTCACACATGGAGCTGAAGATAAAAGAGGGCAGGCCGAATGATGTTATCTCAGTCTATCGGCGTCCAACTCAATTCAGTCTTTATCCATTTCCAGCTCTCCTGCCTCATCCAACAATCCTCCCTACCAACCTCCAAACTGCATCCCTGGCCATTAATCAGCCTCTGGTGTTAAGAGCTGTGATAAAAGGTTACTTTATTAGCTCTACCAAAGGAAATCAATACCAACACCACTACACGGGTGCCTACGTCTCCACGCTCTCTGCATCCAGCATGCACAGCAGGTGAAAGAAGGATCACCCAAATCCTCACAGATGAAAACCTGCTTCCAATTACAGATGATCTTTCTCCCTCTCACCCAAACAGCACCAATTTCTAAATATACATATATCCATCTAGTCAGCATGACAGGTTTGACAGATTATGAGTCACGTATCAAGAGCGTTTGAAAAGATTTCTCTCTCACCTCTTTTTCTTCTCCATCGTAAGTCAAGCTTTCTCTGGAGTCTTTATTCTGAGGGCCTGCAAAAGAGAGGGGGGGGGGGGGAAGTGACAGACAGAGTGACAGACAGACAGAAGGCGAGGGGGAGGCAGGAGAGGAAAAAGGAAAATGGGAGAGATGAGAGAAAATAGGTGAGAGACAGTCACACGCTTTGTTCACAGCTCTGCAGCACCAGAGTAATTTCTCTCTCCTTGGTTCGAAAAGAAAACAGCCAGTTTGTATTGACCCTTGTTTAGCAATACAACAAAACCAGACCATTTTGTGAATACATAAGTAGGAAAGTATGCCTTTACACCTTATAAATTATTTTAATGTTAATCAAGCCACAATATCAGTAAAGCAAGGACATCTGCACTTCAATAATGGCAAACTGAGCTTTAGGTGCCCCTCTAACAGCAAACAATGATCCTAACCTCTTTCAAAGTTCTCAACCACTCGACTGCACCTAAATCTGGAGCTGCTGGTAAGCTCCCAAAATCAGCTGATCAACGTGTAGTCCAGGTTTTCAAGCTCCTTGCTGAGTTTGGTGTTATCTAAACACTGGCAATAAAATAATGGGCACTCAAAATCAGTTCCACATTTTGTTCCTAATCCCCGGGATTACACATGGTGCGAGTCTGTGGCGTGTTTGATTTATGCTTCAGTGGGAAATTAAGATTAAAATTAACCTTCTGTAACGTTGGGTCAACTTAGCCCGCAACTATTGTGACTGACCTGCTCCGCATTGTTGATTTCTCCTGTTCATTTCACCGCAGTTTTTAAATTTATCAATGAAAGAAAAAAAAAATCATCACCCTAGTATAAAGAATAACCATGGCATCAATATAAAGACTCACAAAACTCAGCAAATTCCTAGAGGAAGACTGCTGAAACTATCAGGATTGATGTAAGAGAATGTACAAAGAATTAAATGAATGCATTTGCCCCCGGAAAAACCTGACTACCACAAAGAGTGGGGATCCAGGGAAAGCCCTAGTATTTTATTTGGCTAGCACCACATATAAAACACTGGGGACACACCCACACGATAAATAACATGCAATACACCAGTATGTGTAAATGCCGACGACGCCGGTCACTTACTAAGGCTACATCGTAGGCTCAACAAAGACTACACAGAACTCTAAATCAGGTCTTAGTCTGCATGAGGTCTTTTATTTTAAAAACAAAACCAAACTGACTTCCCCTCGTGCTAATTTGCACACAGGCTTAATCCAAAACTGACTCTGTGTACATCTTTCATGACGCAGAGCGGAAAGACATTTTTGGGATGCTTCTGAAATGCCCTGCAGTGCTTCTGGTGGAGTACAAGTGCTGTCTTAGGGTGTGTTGCTGCACCCACTGGAATACAGGGTGCTCTTACGGGACCACTGAACTGTGGTAAAAATAATAATTACTTTAAATCTAGTGAGTGTTAAGATTATTTATCACATACCTCAAATTCTGAAACAACAGGCATTTACTGTTTGGTAGTGTGCTTCAAACCTAGTCTCTACCTGAGCTAATACAGCCTGTGCGTGGGTGCATGTTCGTGCATGTGTGTGTTCGGGTGGTTGGGGGTGGTACTGCTTTAAAAAATAAATAAATAAATAAATAAAAATCTAAAGAAAAATTGTTTTATCTCAGCAGTCTTATTTTCAAAATTACTGCAAGTCGCAGCTGGAGCCGAAATTAAATTTCGGTTAATTGCAGAGCCCTACCATTGATGCATTAAATTAACATGATCACATTATAACATTTATAGTTTCATATTGCATCTCCACTCATAACCGAGTTGGGTGGATAGTGCTACTCTAACAGGCGCAACCTAACATAACCCAACTTAACCTGCCCAATGCCCAGCGGTGATGGCGTCAGTCATCAGTGATAACGCACGAACGCACTGTGGAGCCGTCTTACATAACTGAGCCTCTGAGGCTAATTTCACAGACTATATTATGTAAATTAACAGAGAAAACTGTGCTTTAAAACTTGAAATGATTTAAATGTGTGTGTTACCTGGTTGTTCATGTGGGTCTAGCTGACTCGGCTGTGTGCTGGGCATCATTGGATCCTACAGAATAACATCCATCATTAAAGTACAATCAGCACAGAGACAAACATTCAGTGTGTATTTGATTAATTGATGGTAACAGATCTCACATGGATCATCGGTCTGCCGCACTCTACTGTCGCCAGTTTATGGCACTTCTTGTGAACCAGCAGCTTGCAGTTGATGCATTTGTAGCCTTGTCTTCCCAGACCCCAGATTCGGTCTGTACAGATGGCGCAGTGGGCTCGCTGCTCGGGTGGGCGAGAGGAGCAAAAATCATTATCATAATCAAGTACACAGAATAATCCAAAGAGTGGCACAGAGACAACAATGACTTCTGAAACATGAACGAGTCTGCTTGTCTAGAATCAACCCCCTTACTACTTTAAAATCACTGAGGTTTAAAACTTCCATTAAGCCACTGCAATATTTAGACACTAATGTACAAAACAGAAGGGAAATAAAGGATGTATCAAAAAGAATGACACAATTACATTGAAGATTGCAGTAATTTTAAAATACATGGTTGTGCTCAATGTGCCCCCCTCTGGACACTCGGCATACGTCCATATGATAGTCCAACCCGTCCCATACGTTTGCAAGCATGTCTGGAGTCACTGCTGTTGTTATGCTACCTACCAGCAACCACATGAAAGCTCCTCTAAACAGTATGTATTTCGATTGTTACTGGTGAACTGCTGTTGAATTAAAGCACGTTAGATGATCAAAAACAAAAAAAACCACTTAAAAATACGCATAGCAGTGCAGAGAACTACACAATTCATTACGTCTCACCCTGTTGAAGCGTTTGGCCTGAAAGGCGTGACCGCTGGCATAGTAAAGCTTTCTCCAGCGTCGAGCTCCACGGCGATATATCGACTCTGTGGAGGGAGGGGAGAAAAAAAAGCATCCAGCTTCACACGTGTGATCGGACAAAAATGTAAACTTTCTAAATTCACAACCATATTTGAAACACCACCATCACAACACTTTCTGCAACGTTTTGTGGATTTTCTGTGTAATCTTGTTTGTTGAAAAGTGCTAAAACTGTTTGAGTTAAAGTTTATAAATGTGGTTCGATACTCTCTCTTTGATTTTTAAAAAGGTAAAAACATTGAATTCATTTCTTGCATGTCAAGTCAAAGCTGTGAATCAATTGGCATCTCTTATGACTTTTAACCATCAATGTGTCTTTACTGGCTCTCCTGCATGAAATAAACTTCAGTGAATTTGAACCACATTATTCAGTGTGATTATTCCACTTCTTCACTCTGGAAAAAAGTGGCAGAGGCTCATTATGGCACGTTCTGCGGTAGGACTACACCTATGAGAGGAACGTGTAGTCTGTCATGTCTCTTGGTGATGAAAAGGAAGGATTTTATGAGTGTATAATCACCTAATCTCACACAGTGACCATGGTAACAGACAAAAATATCATGTAGTGTGAGCCTGACACTGTCTCACAGCTTCATAGGCAGCCATTGAATCACATTGTTTGTAATGGAGGTGGATGTTTTTCTAAATTATAGAAAAACAGAGTGGCTCTGTGGTGTAGCAGTTAACCCATTTGCCTTACATGCAAAGCAGACTGGAAGGAGACACAAACCCAGCCTTAGAGGTCATAAGCTTTCTCCTTGTGCTGAGCCCAAGCTTGTATATATCGGAGGGTTATGGCATCCGGTATAAAATCTAAATCAAACCACCACAGGGATCATTCTGCTTTGGCTGAAAGTATCTTCATACAGTAAGGACATCCCATCTCCTGCACGCATGTATTGCTTTTAATTTTCAGTTATGTAACTGTTGTGCTGTATTTTCACTTGGATAAACCTACAGGCCTTTCACTGTACACCGAGGTTACTCAAACATGACTTCCTGTCCTCAGGAGACAATTTGTGCACACATCATATTCAAATGATAATTTATTTTCTGCAACTGTACTTCGTTTCTATGCTTTTACAAACTTCTGTTTCTCTGCACAGACTCGTTAAGCGTCCTTACTTGGACCCAGACATTGAACAGTCTCCATTACACCACTGTGCCGTTTTAAGGTTTCCTTGGTGTGTGATAGATTTGAAATACAAGTTAAATGCAGGATTGTTCAGCTGCTAAAAATGAGGTAAAAATAAAGAAAGAAAAGGTTCAACTCACTGTCTTCTCCCGGACAAGGCATGCCAGGTTTCTCTGGTACACAGGGGAACACTGGAAAGAAAAAGGATGACTAACTTTAGACAGTCTTAAAGTCAGACATTTCTATCATTGTCACGGTGAACCTGTAGCAAAAGGAAAACTTCTTTTCAGGTGTGTATGATGTGTATTTGTGTATGATACTACACAAACTGGGAAAAGACCATTTTTATCAAAGTCGACAGCAGAGACCGCTCGAGTTAGACTGGGGGCAGCGTGAGTCAGAGACGAGGCGTGGGCTACAGCCAAAGAGCTCGTTAACAAGCAGACCTGGTGGCCCCTCACGAAGCCCTCAGTTCCTCTCCTAAACATCCCCCTTCATGTCTCACTCATCCTCTTTCAGTCATCACACTTGAATCTGCTGCACTCTTGACCTGCCACCTCTGATTATATTAAATCTTTACATTATCCACAGCCCCAGGTTTTATACTGAAACACACACAGCCTGCCAATCAAATCTACCCACATATACAACCTAGAGATGGCACGATACCACTTTTTTATGTCCGATACCGATACCGATATCATAAATTTGGATATCTGCCGATACCGATATGAATCCGATATAGTGTTTTTTAATCAACAAAACTGTTTTTTTAAATATCTTGCTGCATTTTGTATAAGTTCATACTCAAGTTTAAAACAACAACTACACTAAAGCTATTCTGTTATACCTGTATACAAAAAAAATATTTCATAGTTCAGCAATACTGATCAATCTAATAAACTTAGACCTACACCATCCTCCCTATTCTGGTATTTTAAAGAGTACTTAGCGTAAATATTAAGCAACCTAACTAATAGGGTTCCAACTCCCAGCAACAACAAAAATAAATAAATAAAAAATAGGGAACCACCCCTCACGCGCCACCTCATGATGCTTAATCGACGTAATCAACCTTAATTTGATGCAGTGTGGAAAAAAAATGCACAGAAATCAATTATTTTTCAAGAAATATTAAATAGATTCAACATCTTTCTTCAACAAAATTGCAGACTGCACAGATGGTACCTTCCCAAAGTAAAAAGTACTATAGCTTACTAGGGTATATATTAGACTTAATAGTCACTATATACAGTAATGGACTTCTATTCATTTTACATCAAATTAAAACTTTGGGTGTCAGATAATTATTTATTAAAAGCTCGACATTTTAAATGAGAATAAGAAAGAAAAGTATGTCTTTGTGCCCCCTTTTCCCTGTTCATGCCCTATCGGCCCCCCTGGCTAAACTTTGCTAGATCCGCCCCTGCACAGTTACCAGCGTCAGCTACGTAGAAAAAGATCCTCGAGTAGAAAGTAATATTAAATACATTCTAACAACAGCTTATCAAGCTTAAACGTGCTGCTGTTGTTCAGCCGCTGGTTTCCTCTTTCTGGTGCAAAGTGGGCCAAAAACAAACAAGAGACGGACTCGCGACAGAAAAGCCGATCAGCTGATCATTTAAGCAGTTTCACGATTGAAGTAGCAGCCGGAGAGCGAGAGGCAGTCGCTTGTTAAGCTTAACGTGGGAATGCTTTACAAACATTCAGAGATGGACTTACACACTTGCTTTACTTCTCTCGGGGATAACTTTGTCGGAGATGAAATGCCGGGTTGCTAGCGAAGCTCCACATGCTATCCAGACCACCACAGGTCCGGCATGCCACAGCTGCTCTATCACGTGATGCATACTGCTCGACGTGCTAACGTTCTGAGGCGAGTTACGGCGTGTTGCAAGTTTTGCGAGGTGCTTTCGTGATATTTAATGGATCGGATTACATTTTTTATTTTTCTCCGATATCCGATCCAGTAATTTAGGTCAGTATCGGACCGATACCGATACGTAATATCGGATCGGTCCATCTCTAATACAACCATCGCCCCTCAGCCTGGACTCATGAGGTTGTGTCTATGTCAAACAGATTAAGCTTAGACGGTAAACTAGCTGCGGGGCCCATAAACAGTCGTCAGCAGCAGAAGTAATGCTGTTTCACAGTTCAGCGGCACATTAAACATATGTTTGGATGCCTTTTTGTTGTATGCATTATTTAGCCATCTGTGATCAGACATAAGCAGAAATGTACATGATTACTGATGCATAAAAAGCAAAAAGAAAAGAAAGAAAGAAAGAAAGAAAACTACAAGCCACCGGACAGATGTTTAGGTTGACTTTTTGTTATGTCGGTTTTAAGCATTGCAGTTGCACTAGTAAATTTAATTAACATTATCACTTTACTGTCAAACACTGTCTGCAGTCAGGCATGCTCTGCTGGACAAACTATATGATTTCTTTTTCTTTATTATGTGCTGCAAAAAATAATAGTTCTCATAGAAATGTGTTGTAGCCATGACTACAGCCTGTTTGATATGGGATTTTTATTGCAGACACATAGATTTTTTCCTCAGAGATGCACTAAACAGATTTTTCTAACATTTGTTACGTGTTGTTATTTAAAAGTCCTTAAAATAGAAAATAGGATCATACACTTTAAAATTAATGTTATTTTATTATCACAACAAGTCATCGATTACTCATTTACGCTCCACCCAACTCTGCTTGCATGCTGGTTGTTTCCAACAGGGAAGGTGGAGATCGCAAACTACACAACATCAATACTCATAACATGGTTGACGGCCGTTTCTTCTGTCTCATTTTTACCTTTTACTTTAATTTTCCTTTTACTGGTTGTTACAAATGCCAATCTATCAGCAAATAGATCACATCGGCCGATGTGGTGGGTGGCTGGCTCTTCGAAGATCACCCCACCCAGCTCGAAAATAGGAAAGAATCTCAAACTCCAACACTGAAAATTAACAAATAATGAACACTGCTGCTTGTCAGAAGATGTTTGCAAGGCTTTTTTGTAAAAACGTGGGAGGTTTCTGTGAATTCATATCCAAAGACAACATAACTTGATATGGACCGGATAGTGTGTACTAGATCTTTGGCAAACGAATATTACACAGTAACTTATTGTGCAAAATCACTTTGTCAGTGTCTTTCACGTCCCATGGTCTATTTTGATGTTTTTATATCTAAATCGTTAAAAACTCTGAAATGCTAAAAAGGAAAAAAAAATGATATTGCTTGCAGATAAGTGAGTAAAGCAAGGAAATGTTTTTCATTCTGACAAGAAAAAAATCTAAATATATTAGGATCTATTATTGCAGTGAACACAGGCTCACAATAAAAAAAGGTAATTCTGTTCTAATTCTGTTGTCTTGTGCCTAAAGTGCTTGTAATTATAAACTAAAAACAACATTAAGGACTGACGCTTTTCACTCTGTAAAAGCAGGAGAGCCTGATTATGAAGGAGGACATTAACTACTAATAAGTCAAACTGTGGCAGTCTGTGTTGGTACTGGCTGTCAGCCACGATCCAGGCCTGAGGGCTGTTCTACTGTAGCTTAATGACCAGAAATGGAACAAACAGTAATGCTGCCAGTTTGGCTTGTTATAAAAAAGCCCAACAGGGAGGTGAGTAGACCACTGGGAAAGCAAAGAGTCAACAATAACAGGCTTTTCTTAGAGTTATTACAGAACTGGTCTGAATTAACATATTTCTAACAGCAGCATACAGGAACACGCGCTGAAAGTGTAGATGTAGCCGAAAAAAAGAGAAAAAAAGGACTTGTGTGAAAAGCAGAAAGGCTCACCATGGATAATGAGCTCCGAGTCTTTGTTGAGTTCATAGAGACGCAGAGCTTCCTCCAGTTCCAGTTGCGACGATACAGTGCAGGGGTCACCTAGCAGCGGAGGAGAGACCAGATGTCATTCACCACATTTACATGAACACAAGAAACCAAAGTTACTGGGAGTAATCACACGTGGGAGGACAATAGAATATTTTTACTTCCTTTGCAGTAAAACTACTTGCAGAAAGAAAAACAACATTTATTAAGTTTCAATGAGCTTCCTCTTTAGAAAGAAAGAAAAATAAAAATTATGGTGTAGAGTACATAATGTACACCTTTTTTTCCTATGTTTCTAGAATAGATACTAGCAATAGAGATTAGAAACACAGAGACACATAAAGCCAATCTCAATCTCCCGAGCCATCAAAAAGGTTTTTGTAGATTTTGCACATTTAAGTGGATTTCTTTTTCTAATTTTACAAAATAACCCTGCTATAGTCTGGCAGGGAGTAAATCTGGTGTTTTATTAAGAGACAAAAATGTTTATGAAGGGGCAAAAATTAGCACATTTGTCTCATCACAATGATCTTGTTTTAATAATTAGTGGAAGCCAAAATTGTTACTGGAATTTAATTAGTTAATAGGTGTGTCTGAACGCCCCCTCTCCTTTGTTCTTTCAAAAATATCAGCATTTCATTTTCTAGATGCAAATATTAAAGCCTGCTTAGAAATATAAAAAGGAAACCACGGCATTTAAGATGTGGCCGTAGGAAAATCCACAAAGTGGATGCTAATTTTTTTACATAGAACAACAAGGGAAGCAGCTGCAAAGGACAATTAAGAGGTAGGTAAACTGTATTTCCAGTAAACGGTGCAAAAGGCTGTAAGAGTTAAAGGTGAACGAAACAGCGGGGCAGTGTGACATTTAAAATACAAAAAAATTCACTCTAATCGTAGGTGTGATACAAAACGCAACACATGAACTTTTAAGTAAACACTGAAAGTGTGTGGGTGTGAGCAGACGTCGATGATGCCATTTCGAACATTTTTATTTTTAATTGTACATGCCTATTTGTGCAGTGATCAATAATTAAAATGCCACTCAAACACAGATCTAATTACTTCCTCATCATTTACAGGAAAAGTCCAGGGTCACTCGTGAGGAGGCTGGGCAAGGCGACGCTCAATTCTGCTC
The DNA here is from genome assembly GCF_057381915.1 of Diplotaxodon limnothrissa. NCBI lineage: Eukaryota > Metazoa > Chordata > Actinopteri > Cichliformes > Cichlidae > Diplotaxodon > Diplotaxodon limnothrissa. The sequence continues at coordinate 12,633,655 of NC_140613.1, read as the reverse complement.
TTACTGCTCGACCCGACCGATCACCATAAAAAAATTTTTTTTTTTTTTAAATGCTGATAGTATAAATAGCACAGGAATGGAAACTATGACACATTGTGCAAATTTAAAATGATACAAACTGCTGGAGGTGGATGTTGAATTAGTGGGTGGACTGCAGCAACTATTGTGTCAAAGGTAAACGTGACAGTCTGGTTTAATCAGTACAGACAAAGTTTTGGTTTCAGGAAGAGGACAGAAGTTACGCTTTGTTTATCAGGTTTATTATGGGGTTGTTGTTTTTTTAATGGGTTCATCAGGTTTATCATGTTTCCTGAAAATTTCAACTAATCTGGGCTTTAAAACATAGTGAAGAATTTTCTGCTTTTCAAGTTCATGGACAAAAAGGTGACGTATTAAAATGCTTTGTGATATTGAAAGATTTAATTGTTTAAGCTTATTCAAGCATGTCTTGTACAGTGTATGTAAGGAGCGCCCTTGATATTTATGGCTGCAATTAAAATATTTTCATTACTGCTTCACTGGATTGACAAATGAGTCATTTGTTATAAACACAATTTCCCAAAGCCCAAAATGATTTATTCAGGTTGCTGGCTCTCAACTCTTTATCTCAAGATCAGCCTACTGGTTTAAGTGTAATTGTTAAGAAGCCATTTTTGTGTTTACAAGAAAAGCCACCTACATACAGAAGTCACCTTAACTTCTGAAGCCCACTAGGAGCAACCCTTGGCGTTCTTTTCTGAACTGAGACGTTTTTATCATATTTCAGGTAGGTCTGGGTGATATATCCAATATACACGATGTATCGCAAGTTTTTCACGTACAATGGTGAAAAAGACTATCGTAACCATTGAGTATAAAGTGCCATGGCCATATTAAACTTTCTGAAAGTAATTCACTGAGTTTTGAAATTAAGGGTACAAGGGAAGGTTGTTAGATGTCGTTTTTATGGATTAAAGACTTAAACTAATTCAGTACTATATTTTGTTTATAGGAAAACTGAGTGTCCGAAGTGGAGTATTTTTAAAAACACACATCAGCAGCAGGCAGACATACAGACAAACTCCAGGTCTATTCTGTAATTATAGCGACGATGACCTGAGTTCATGGTGTGCACTTTGGGGCAGGAGGAGAGACAGCAAGCACAGAGTACGTAGTAACAACATCAAGCAGCTTTTCTGCCTCGCACAGACTAATGACTCCAGCGACTTTACGTGGGTGGCTATCAGTGGGAGCTGATCCGAGTCTAATGAGTTTGAGCAGGCCGACCTTCTCCTGAGTGGAATGATCTGATGGTTCCATCTCCATCTTTCCTATGACACAATGACTTCTGCCAAATAACCCGCTGACAAAGGACTGAATCAGCCTGCATACATCTGGACTGACAAGACGTATGCAATGGTAATGGAATGCAGTGGTAATGACATATGTGCTGATGTGAGCCTGTGCTCATCATATGCTGCCAAATTCAACCCGTGGCTCCTAAATCATATTTCTATAATGGTTGTTTTTCCATAAGTTAATTTGTGAAAAAGCCCCAGCTTTGATGGCTGTTCACCTTAAGGTGGAGGCAGCAGTCTGATTAGAAACGTACCTTCCTCATCAATCCACTTCATCGTGAAGAGCTGGTCGTTGTCCATGGAGCACATGTCCTTCACCTCCCCATACAAGCCTTCGTACGAGATGGACGGTTCAAAATGTGTGATCATGATGTCCCTGCAGGAAAGAAAAACAAGTATATTATTTAACTTGAAACAATCAGACATACTGGATCAATACCAACCACAGAGTCAATATTTGACTTTCCTGCCACTCTAACATTTTCTATTAGACGCATTCACAGCCAATAAAAGTCATTCAACTAGATTAATTTCAGTATTAACTATTTAGACCAAGGCCAAATAAATAAAAACAAATACAGCTACAACATATCACTTTTAGGGGTGTGATGTGACCATCATACATTGGTTTCTGAAGTCCTATACTGAAACCCCAAGACTGGCATCTCCATATCTACTATCCTCATCTTTTGAAAGTGGCTGCGACCAACAAAGGGCAGAGCTGACTGTACTGCACTCTCAGTAGTTAATGTCTTTGATAGCCAATGAGTATGTCCTGGATAATCATCTCTGATGCTTAGAATAAAAATTTACACCATAAAATATCAGGAACATATTTAGAGAAGTGAAGCTTTCAAGTTCTTTTTGCAATTATAGCTATCGCCCCCTGGTGGTCATCAAAAAGAATGCAGGTCTAAGGTACTTCTCAGATGCCTTCAAATTTCAGACCCAGAAGTTGGGCCCATATTTTATACAGCCGAGAACCTCTGGAGTTAAAAGCGAATAAAGAAAATGATAAGCCAAAAGCTGTAGTACTTCTAAAGGCCATATGAGGGTGATTCCAAATGTGAGCCAATCACCATAGACTCACATGTTAAAATGCCTAAACTTACAGTATTAGAAAGCATGTCTACAGCCTACACGACATCTGCCCCCTTCATAAAACTATAACTCATCCATCTGGATACTAAATATATCTGGAAAACAATGTATGATTTGATGTAGAGAATCATTACGTTGCTACTTTGTACAGACAGTGATGCTGAAAACATGCAATGTAATCTTATCTATATCCATCCATAACCAGCACAGTACACTGTTCTGCACTGTTCTGTATTGTTTAAGAAACAAGTTTCATAAGCAGAGAGGAAAAAAAGTTGTGGGTGCAAACCGAGTGCAGACACTATTTATTGCTTATTATATGTCATTATATACCTCTTGTTAATTTCCACAAACATACAAATGGCCTCCTTAGTCAACAAATCTGAATGACTAGCGTTTCAAATCTGAATATCAGTACATGCATAGATCCATTCTCTGCAACATGGATACAATATTATGATCCACTTCACAGACATCAAATATTGTTACTAAGGCTGCTGAAGAAAATGTATTGTTATTATTACATAATCTGCTGATTACTGTTTGTACAAACTTTTCAGTCCTTTAAATATCACAATGCAGAACAAAAAATGTCTATCATAAACTCCCCAAGGTTCAAGATGACATTTTGTCTGGCCAGTAATCTAAAATACAGTAATACTCAATTGAAATGTAAGAAACCCTGAAAGATTTGAGAGTGTGAAAGGAGAAAAGTTTGACATTTTTATTTAATAACTGGCTAATCAAATGATAAGTGATTGTATCAGCACTAGTCATTACTCATAAAGATTTGTTAAACACTCTACTCCTCCAATCTGTCCCCCGCTCTCGCTTATGTCGTCAAACAAAAACTCTGGAGAATGTCAGACTTATGATGGGGAGAAAAGAGGTGAGAGAGCACTTTTTTTTTCTTTTTTCTTTTTAAACACTGTGAGTCACAGTCTGTCACATTTGTGTGTGCATTCATCTGTACAGCATGACTGTGGGTGTGAGAAAGAGCAAAAACAAGAGCGAGAAAGCCTGCCATGGACTGAGCGAGACAGCTGCACACTCAAACAAAATGGCACAGCTGATAGTGGCTGTTCTTGGACCGTGACCGCTGTGGTTTAGGGCTCACTGTCCACCACTGCAGTCCCTTTATGGAAAAGCAGGGAAGCTCAGTCAAGAACAAATATAACTTCTGACAATGCTAGACCTCACTGATCAAACCTTCATCTCATGTATGATGCTAATTTGGCCTTTAATGTACTGGGAACCTGTCCAGAGAGTAACTCTGCTTCTTGCTTCCAGCTCTCCTGTAACCCTGGAAGGATGGACAGACGATTTGGGCTTCTAATGATTATGAAAACAATATAAATAGCATAAAACAATTATTCTTTTGCATTTTTGGCTACAAAGCTCTTGTTTTTTTTTGCACCCTCTTTCATATACATAGATGAGTTTCCACGCCTCTCTTAAAGCTCAAACATCTCCAGACATCTCAAGGAGGCTTAAAACATCCATCTAGATCACTCGATATGACTGCCACCCCATAGCTGCCCCGGCACACAGGTTCATCATCTGTTGTTCATCATTGCAACACTGAAAATCCCTGAAAAGCAAAAATATTTTGCCATTGCTGAACACCAGCTTTGTTTTTGTTTTTTTGTAGTTTTATGAGCCCCATCTAGTTAGGGGTAAAGGGGGAGTTACCCTAAAAAGTAGGCAGAAACAGATAGATGCAAAGATAAGATTTTTTTAAATGGGTGACAAATTAAAAACAAACCAATTAGCACAAAAAAGTAAACTGGAAAACGTCCTTACAGGATTAGTCACAATGTAAGAGAGGAGAGAGGGGAAACGACTCAGGGGCAAAGCACTATACACATGGTATAGGACGGCCTTTTCCCACTTCCTTTAAATGAATTTGTTAGACAAAAGACTGTCCCGTTATTTGCACAAGTGTCACCACTAGAGGGGACTGTGTGGTCCCATTCAGGCACATCACATTTGGAAAATTAGTCATTAAAGGGATGTAGGTGTTGGATGGTTGTTTAGATTTTTCTACCTGCTTAAATGAACAATTTGGCTAAAATGCAGGATTTTACTCTTTAACACTGCATGGTGTTGTACCTGTTAAATTTAAAAAAAAAACATAAGAACTGCTGAGCAGTTATCCCCATGGAAGCAGTCAGCACTCCACTCATAATTTCATGTTAGCGCCAGGATAGACGTTACCTGCTGTCTGTGCTTACTACACAATAAGATGGGGGTAGAGATGTAAAACACAAGCTTTTACAGGTCTGCAGGCGACAAGAGATCTGATCTCAGGCGGCTACTGGAGCAGGATCAGGAATAAGAGAGAAGAGGGAATGGGCAAAAACAAGGAAAAAGGTAGTGATGTGTAAATGCACTCCCCACCTCCAGCCGGGGACAAAGCCCTCTTACTCCCTTTACAGCCTTCATCCCAGCTGGTTCCAGATTTTCATCAACTTGAAAGCATTTTATCACAATTATAAAATCCCAGTCTTTTAAAGGCAGCTACTACACAAGTTCAAGGACAGACTGAGGTGTGTGGGGTCAATGCAGGTTCAGTCCTCAAAAGGGAACAAACATAATTAATACCAATAAGCTGGTGAAAGACATTAACAGGAGGATCTGAAATGATTCGTCAGCGCACAGCTTCCGCACAGCAGGTATTAAACTGTCTGCGAAACCACACATCAAGAATGAATAAAGCAATAATATGCTGACGTCAAGAGACAAGTCTGATGCCTTCTTCTCCTTCCCTTCCGCTCTCTATTTTCTCACCCTCTTCCTCCATCCTGCTGGTGTTAATCATTACCAGTGAGAGGAGGGGGAGGAGAAAAAGACTGGAAACAGCACTCCTCAAGTCTGATCTCTCCTCCAGGACCAGCATGGCAGCTCCACTTCCTACTAAAACCCTGATAACATCAAAGGTTCAAGAGTATATGAACACACACACGCACTACAATTCCAACACCATGACTGTACATGATCCAAGCGCCGTTTTGATGCCAGCGAGTGACTAACTGAGTCACGTGTGACTGGACCGGAGCTGAGGGTGTTCATTAAATACTGTGCGGCTATGCTGTAGTTAAAGTTTAGCCAAATCTCCAGTGTTTCAAACAACTTCCTCATTAACACAGATACGAGCTCAGCTAAAGACTGCAGCTGATACAGGAAAGAAGTAGAACACAGTGATCAAAAATAGACTCACTGGCCACCTCATTAGGTACACCTGTTTCAATGATTGTTAATGTGAATAACTAATCAGCCAGTCACATGGACTGCATCTAGACATGCCACTGAAGTTCAAACTGAGTATTAGAATGGGAAAGAAAGGTGTTTAAGCAACGCTGAATGTGGCATGGTTGTTCAGTTCAAGTCTTTCAGAAACCTACTGAAATCTACTGGGGTATTCCCAAACAACCATCTCCAGGGTTTGTCAAGAATAATCTCAGAAACAAACTATCCATTGAGCAGCAGTTGTCTTGGTGAAAATGTATTGTTGATGATAGAGGCGGATCACCACACTGCTTATAGGCTATAAGAAAGGCAACAGAAACAACTCAAGTAACTGACATTGTATTGTATTGTATTGTATTGTATTGTATCTTTATTTGTTTCAGACATATAAAACAAAAAACAATATATACACACTACATATATTTTCATTTACAGATACGAATATATATGTAGATATACACACACACACACACACACACGTATGTGTTCAGATAAACAAAAAATATATAATGAAATAAAACAAAATCGTCTGACATAATGTAACAATGTTTGGTCTGAAAAGGAGTAGGAAGAAGTATGAACATACTTATTAATTCCTACCCCTGCTCAACATCTTATTGATCCCACATAATTCACCTAATTCCCATCATCACATACTCCACACGATACACGAGGAGAACCTATATAAACTTGGCTACCGTGATTGATATAATTTGGATATAATTTGATATTTTTATACATACAATGGGTGATCATCTTTATCGGTATCATATTCTTCCAAAATCAGTTTTCGAAGTATTTTCATGAACTTACTAATTCCTGAGCATTGCTGTAGATCTATAGTAAAACTATTCCACAGTTTTACCCCATAAATAGTGACACAAAAGGTTTTAACCTTTGACCGTGCTTTAAGAATCCTTAGATTCAATTTCCCCCTCAATTCATAGTCTCCTTCTCTGTCATAGAACATCCTCTGTATATTTCCTGGTAACATATTGTATCTGGCCTTGTACATAATTTTTGCAGTTTTATATTTTATAAGATCCATAAACTTCAGTATTTTTAATTTCAAAAACATGATGTTAGTATGGTCTCTAAATCCTGCTTTATTAATCATCCTGATTGCTTTTTTTTGAATTTTACATATTGGTTGAAGTGCAGTTTTATATGTGTTTCCCCAAATTTCCACACAGTATTCCAAATATGGTAATATAAGTGAACAATAAAGTACCCGGAGTGATTTGGAAGGCAAAAAATATTTAACTTTACTTAGTACGGAGATGCTTCTTGACAGTTTGGCTTGTATATGCTTTATGTGAGGTTTCCAGCAGATTTTGTTATCTATTATCACACCCAGAAATTTTGTATCCGAAACTTGCTCTATTTCAACATTGTTTACTAATAATTTTGCTCCTGCATCTTTTTTACAATTTCCGAATAACATAAATGTAGTTTTTTTTCAAATTTAATGATAGCTTATTTCTATCAAACCATGTTTTCAGTTTAATCATTTCTTGTGTGACAATTTCCAAAAGCTGCTGTAAGTTCTCTCCAGTACAAAAAATATTTGTATCATCTGCAAATAGAATAAACTGTAGTATATCTGATGTTCTGCATATATCATTGATATAGAGGATAAACAGCTTTGGTCCCAATACTGACCCCTGCGGAACTCCACAAACAATGTCCATACACTCTGATTGATATTCCCCAATTTTCACAAATTGCTGCCTGTCTCTCAAATAACTCTTTACCCATTCTAACACCACTCCTCTAATGCCGTAGTACTCCAGTTTATCAAGTAATATGTCATGATTAATTGTGTCAAAAGCTTTTTTTAGGTCAATGAATACACTAACTATACATTGTCTTTTATCTATATTGTTGGTGATATTTTCGATCAGTTCCATTAATGCCAATGATGTTGATCTATTTGATCTGAAACCATACTGACTATCCATTATTATTTTGTGTTTATCTATAAATTTGTCAAGTCTATTACTAAAGACTTTTTCCAGTATTTTTGAAAATTGAGAAAGTAGAGAGACAGGCCTATAATTTGTGAATTGGTGTCTGTCACCATTTTTAAACAGTGGTGTTACTTTAGCTGTTTTCATTTGTTTTGGGAATGTACCAGTTTGTAAGGACAAATTGCAAATGTGTGTTAAGGGTTTGGAAATGCCCTCTATCACTCTCTTAACGATTTCCATATCAATGTCGTCAGAGTCTGTAGAGTTTTTTGTTTGTGATTTCCCAACAATATCAATGATTTCCATTTCTTCCACCACCGTTAAGAACATTGAATGAGGATTGCGGTCAATGAGTCTAGTTTCTTTCTCTACAGAATCTGTTATATCAGGAATTGTTTCAGCCAAGTCTGGCCCAACACTTACAAAGAATTTGTTGAAATCATTTACCACCTCGCTCATATTAGTAATGTTTCTATCATTATTTGTGAAATACGAAGGATAGTCTGCCTCCCCCGAGCCCTTTTTGATGATGGTATTTAATGTTTTCCAGATCCCTTTAATATTATTTTTATTCATAATCAGTAATTTTTCATAGTATTCCTTTTTACATGACCTTAAAATACTCGTTAATTTATTTTTATATTTCTTGTATTTATTTTCAGCTTCTGTACTTCTGTTCATTATAAATTCTCTGTATAAGGCATTTTTCTTCTTACATGCATTTTGCAATCCTTTTGTAATCCATGGGCACTCTGCATATTTTTGTTTTTTACTATATTTCTTTACTGGGCAATGACTATTATATAACAGTTTAAATTTTCCTAAAAAAATCTCATAAGCTTTATCAATATTTTTTTCCTTATACAGCATCTCCCATTCTTGCTTGAGTAAATCACTTTTGAATGCGTTTATTGACTCTGCTGTTCTCACTCGTTTGTATTTTATTGTGTTTTGCTGTTTAACCTTCCTGTAATTGCTGTTATACACTATAAAAACAGGTAGATGATCACTGATGTCATTAATTAGGAGACCACTTATGGTTCTATTTTCTATTTCATTAGTAAATATATTGTCTATTAGGGTTGCCGACTGTGCTGTAATCCTGCTGGGCTTAGTGATCACTGGAAAAAGTCCCAAGCTATACATTGTATTAATAATTAATAACATTCAGATATGTCTTCTGCAACGAAGGTATGCAAAAGAGCATCTCTTAATGCACAACATGTCAAATCTCAAAGAAGATTGGCTTTAGCAGCAGAAGACCACATCATGTGCCACTCCTATCAGCTAAAAACAGGAAACTGAGGATGAAATTCACAAAGAATCACCAAAATTTGACAACAGAAAAACAGAGTCTGGTGACTCTCAAAACAACATGAAAACAGGGATCCAGCTTGCCTTTTATCAATGGTTCAGATGGTGGTGTAATGGTGTGGAGGATATTTTTTTGGCACACTTTGGGCATTGCTTAATAGCCCTTTGCCACTAGTACCTAGTCGGATCAGCTCGGAACAGTTCGACTCAGTTTTTAGGGGTTTCCATTATGTGGTAGTACCTGGCCAGGGTTCCAAGTGATCTGAGACTATTCAAAAATGTGATTTCAAGAGAGTACATGCCACCAATTGGCTAGTCAGTGGCATAACTCAAAGAGTCATGAGAATCAAATCCACCATGTTTTAAACCTGGCATTAAGAGAAATGGCTACTCTAAAGCCATTTAGAGTAGCCATTTCTAAAAAAAAAAAATTTAAGCATTAAAAAAAACAAACAAAAACAAAAACCCACACAGCAGTCCCCAAGTCTGACAAAACGCCACTCAACGGGCACCAGGTATACCGTCGCCTTGATGTCCTCCATTATTGTGGCATTCATGCCGCATACAAATGATATCACAGGACTTTCCGCCGTGTGCTACAACAAATCCACACACATTAGGTTCTATGACCGAAACAGAGTTGAGTGAAGCCGCATTGAGTCGAGACAAGTAGGTACTAGTGGGAAAGGACTATTTGACACCACAGTCTACCTGAGTATTATTGCTGATCATGTCCATCCCCAGTGCACCCATCTTCTGAAGCCACTTCCGCAGACACAATACACAAAACAAACAAATTTCCCTTGCACGTGTTATGTGTAGTTATTTATGAGTCCCTAACAAAACAAAAGGGAGTTTATTCATTTGGGTAATACATTCCAAGATGGCGCCGGTGTGCATGGCTGGCCGTCTTCGACTCCGTCTGCGCCTCGGCGTTGTACTCCTTGTGTCTTTATCTTTGGCACTTTGTTCTCTAGGTGATTGTACGCTAATAACCTATGATAGAAACACGCTCCTGAATCTTCGTTTCTCCTGTTCTCAACGACCGAACTGTCTTGGGACCGCGGGTGATGCCATTCCCCTGATGCCCGTCTCTCCCACTCATCTGACCGATTTACCTCTTCCCATGCCCCGCAGGATACGCCCCAGGAGACGGGGTAGAAGGAGTGGTGTCCGTGTCCGCTTCAAGGCTTATATCAGAGCCATGGCTACGGATTACCCCCCTACTAGCTGTGAATTTTCTCGTTTCATCCACCATCTTGGTAGCCGCTTTGCGACTAAACTGCTCAACCACCGTTGGATATGTCCCGTTGGCCCTCAGTCCTATCCTGCCTGCCCAGTGGCCTTCCACTCTGCTCGTTCTTGGATATCACTGCCTGGCCGTGGTGTTCAACAAAACAACCTCAGTACCCTCAAACGAGCTACTACTAAGGACAGGACTCCTCGGACTCGGATGGCCTTGTTTAATGTTAGGTCTCTTTCTAATAAGGCCTTCCTCTTAAATGATTTTTTTCTCTCCTCGGGTCTGGATGTTTTATTTTTGACTGAGACATGGACCTCTCCGGGTGAGTTCATCCCCTTCTCTGAACTTCTCCCTTCTGACTGTGCCTTTTTTAGCTCACCGAGGCTTACTGGTAGAGGTGGTGGCTTAGCCTCGGTTTTTAGAAATAAACTTGAGGCACGGCTGCTACCCTCCCCAACCTATTCTAGCTTTGAAGCTCAGCTATTGGAATTGACTGGCCCTCGAACTACTCTGTGTGTCGTGGCTTATCGTCCGCCTAAATATCATAAGATGTTCATTTCTGAATTTGCTGATTTTTTGGGTTCTATTCTTTTTAAATATGATTCTGTAGTTATTTCTGGTGACTTCAATATTCATGTTTGTTGTATGGATGACCACCTGTCTAAAGATTTTTCTGCACTGACTGACTCTTTTAATCTTACCCAGTGGGTAAATGAACCTACTCATGTTAAGGGTCACACCCTTGATCTGGTTTTTTCATTTAACGTGGATATATGCATTAAGGAAATTAGAAATACTGGACTTTCTGATCATTCCCCGGTCATCTTTGACGTTGACCTGGGTATCACTGACCCTTACTTGGAGGTTCCTCTCCATCCTACTCGGACTATTAACGCCGATACTGTGGTCAACTTCTCTACATCTTTTGTTAATTCTTCATTTAATATGTCGGACTGTTTTATCCCACACACACTTGAGAATTTTACCAATACTTTTTTAACTACATGTTCTTCGATTCTTAACACTATTGCACCTATCAAACACAAACGCCCCAGAACCTACTCGCAATGCTGGTTAAACGACTCTGTCCGTGTTCTACGGCGTTTGTGCAGGCGCGATGAGAGGAGGTGGAGGAATGATAGACTCCAGTCATCATATGACATTTTACGTATTAGCCGCTCGAAATTCCAATCTGCTGCCAGAATGGCTAAAGCAGCCTTCTTCGCTAAGATTATTACTTCTAATGGTGACAATCCTCGCATCCTATTTAAAATTTTTAACTCAGTGGTGAATCCTCGTCCCTCTATGCCACTCTCGTGCTCCCCAGGTCTCTGTGAAAAATTTTCAAACTACTTTCTAGATAAAGTTTTATCTCTTAGATCTACGCTTCCTTTGGTGGCTGACAGTATGTCTAATCCTGACTGTTCTGCTGCCTTACATCAATTTGAATTAATTTCACTTCCCACTCTGAAGCGTATAACTGAGAAACTAAACAATACTAATTGTGTACATGATGTTCTTCCATCTCGTATAGTCAAGGATTGTTTTAATGTAATTGGACCCTGTCTATTGTCTATATTGAACCTCTCCTTGCTTTCTGGTTATGTACCTTCAGTTCTTAAACATGCTTTTATTCAACCCGTTTTAAAGAAAAATAATCTGGATCATAGTGATTTTGCCAACTATAGACCGATTTCCAAGCTTCCTTTCTTGGCTAAAATCCTTGAGAAGGTGGTTCTACTTCAACTGCAGACCTACCTGGACGAGAATAATATAAATGATAAATTCCAATCAGCCTTTAAACAACATCATAGCACTGAATCAGCGCTGCTTCGTGTTTTTAATGATCTTTTACTTATGGCTGATAATGGTCGTCCTTCTGTTTTAGTTCTATTGGATCTTTCATCTGCATTTGATATGGTTGACCATAACATCCTAGTCGCAAGATTAGAGCACTCTGTTGGCATTAAGGGCACTGCCTTGGACTGGTTCAAATCTTACCTCTCCAATCGGCTTTCTTCGGTACATCTGGCCTCATCTTCCTCTTCCCCTGTACCTGTTTGTTGTGGTGTCCCCCAGGGTTCTGTGTTAGGCCCGACCCTTTTCTCACTGTATATGCTTCCTTTAAGCGCTATCTTTGAGAAATACCACATTGCTTTTCACTATTATGCGGATGACATCCAGATTTATTTTGAGTTACATGATGATCTCGCTTTATCTTTAAATAACTTTCGTGAGTGCATGAGTGAGGTCAAGAAATGGCTGTTGGCAAATACTCTTATTCTCAATGAAAAGAAGACTGAAATCATGATTTTTGGCAGTAATGCCCTTCGCGCCAAACTTCAAGATGCCTTTGGCTTTCTTACTAGTTCTTTCTCTGATACTGTCAGGAATCTGGGTGTCTTGTTTGACAGCTCCTTTAAACTTGATAAACAGGTGTCTGCTGTTGTCAGATCTAGTTTTTATCAGCTTCGTCTCATCTCCAGGGCCAGACACTATATCCCGTATAATGACTTAGAAAAGCTCATTCATGCTTTTGTAACGTCAAGACTGGATTACTGTAACTCACTCTATTCTGGTCTCCATGTTACCCTCCTACATAGATTACAGACAGTTCAGAATGCTGCGGCACGTATTCTAACTAAAACCAAGAAGTTTGACCATATTACTCCGGTTCTTGCTGAGCTGCATTGGCTGCCTATCAAATACCGTATTCAATTTAAAATTTTGCTCCTTACTTTTAAAATTATCAATAATACTGCACCAACCTATCTTAAGGAACTTTTAAACCCTTATGTCCCTGCCAGGGCTTTAAGGTCATCCTCGCAGTTATTGTTAGTTCAGCCCAGATCTCGGTTGAAATCTAGAGGCGATCGATCGTTTGCCTTTGCTGCACCTGAGTTATGGAACAGCCTCCCGATTGGCATTCGGGAGTCTGATTCTATTTTTTCTTTTAAAGCACGCCTTAAAACTTATCTTTTTGAACTTGCCTTTTCTACCCGTTAAATGCTGACTGTTAACTGCGACCTATTGCATTAACTTTTTACTATTCCTTCATTCTTGGTGTTCTCTATCATGCGGCACTGGGTCTGCTATAATCTATGTGCTGCAGTCCATTTTATTAGTGGCTTTCTACTGTGAACATTGTCTGCTGTTCTTATTATATTTGATATTAATGCTCTTAACTGTATTATTTTATTGTTTTTTTTGTAAAGCACTTTGGTATGCCTAGGCTTTTAATGTGCTCTATAAATAAAGGTTGTTGTTGTTGTTGTAACAAGATAACATGACAGCCTAAGAATAATCGTGCTTCATAGTCACAGCAACTCTTGGATTACTTGACTTCAATCAGCACAACTCTGCTCCGCTGGTTGTTGTGTTTGTTGCGTTCCAAACGTGTTGCCAAGAGTGAAGTTGCAGAGTGGCCTCTGGTGGACAATGCAACACTCAATCAACACTCATAACATGATTGAAGGATGTTTCTCCTGTCTTTTCTTATTAACCATCATTTTTCAGTCATTATAAATGCCAATACCAATATATCATGTTTCTGTTACTTGTTTTTAATGTAAAAACAAGTCCTGCTAGAAATACTTTTTTTCCGTTTCAAAGGTTTTTATTTTAAAGATGCAGGAAAACCCTGTTACTTCTCACATTACAGAATTCTTTGTTTTAAAAATATGATGCAACAAATTAAAAAGACCTCACCTTGGATTCTCAGAGTTTAGACATTTCCAACATTTAAGGTAATTTCTCACATAAACAGTTAAATATCAGTTAAATAATGAACTAAAGAAAACCAAAAGACTTGTGGATAAGGAACATGACTGTTATTGAATGGTTTCTCTTTTTTAATCTCACCAGGACTGAAAGTAAGGAAGCACAAAGGTAATGTGTTTTCACACTTGACACAATGAGCCAAGATGACACTTACAATCACTCAATTCACAAGACGGTCGACAGAAAATTTACAGCATTTTTTTTGAAAATCTATTAAACACTTTTGGTCATTTTCCCTTTTTGTCCTCATTAAGTCTAACTTTAATTGAAAAACTATTGATTGTTCCAAACCAATAATGACTGTGCTGAACTTAATTGAAAGAGGTTGTTTTTCAAGGCCACCAAGCAGGCAGCTGTTTGATGACTGACGTGCTGCTTCTTTTGATTAGGATTCTTCACTTGTAAGTAATTCAGCAAATTCATAACAGAAACCTTCACATGTTAACTAACAGTTTTAAGTTTTAAGTTTGCTGTGGAGTTAACTGCATTAGTAATTTTCCCATCTGTGCTGATGTAAGAGCAAAGCACTACAAGAAGATTAAAAGCTAAAACTGGTCAGTTAGGTACATTATTACTTTTTATGTGTAACATAAATAAAGAAACCTATGATGGTTTCAGTTTAGTTTCCACAATTTAAAATATTCAGTTTTGTCTTTATTAGTTTAATTATTGTAATACAGGTGGCATTTTTCAAGAATGACATTTCAGATGTCCAGAACAGATATTACACTACAAACATTTCACTTTGTGGAGACAGATGACTAAGTAACATAAAAGACACGCCAGAGTGATAAAATAAAACACCAAAGCCCCCTCAGGCTTTTCAGTTTGACCATACTGACAAAGGATTAAAAATAAAGCAGTTTTACTTTTACTTTTTATTACTACTATTGCTTCCACAGAGGAGGTAGTGTTTTTAGTAGTGTTTGCGTGTTTCACTCTGTCTGTGGGGTGTAGAGTAGGGTCTAGGGCTGCCACAAACGATTATTTTGATAGTCGACTAGTCACCGATTATTTTTGCGATTAGTCGACTAATCAGATCATCATCCATTGGACGTACAGCGTACAGCTTATTGCACCAGCAGCATCTGGTCTTATATAACTATCATTAGCTTACAGCTTGAAGTGTTTGTGCTAACTAAAAATAAAGACAAGATGGTAGTTTATTAATTTTTAATGAAATTTGCAGATTGTTTCGGTGAAGTTTAATAAACTCCTTGCTTTCTAAAATATAACAGGACACCGGAGTATATTCTCCAGCGTCTCACACTTCTGATCATCAGCTGTCTGCTTGACAGTTTTAGCTGTGCAAAAACTATAACTTTAATCTCAGCCAAACCAATTTACTCAGGAACAAATAAAATACTAAAGAAAGCCAAACTAACATTTTTAAGTTATCTAAGTGACTTATATATATGTTTAACCTGACTAGCGAAAGACGGCGGTGGGTTTGAAAACGATTTGCCGGGAGTCCGGTGTTCTCACGGCTCTAGTTAGCCTTGCCCCCGCCTAGCTAACGAGCTAGTGGGTAACAGACGTCTCCGAAAACGTCGGAGCGCTTTTGAAAATATGCGGTGTCCTGATAAACTGAGCAGATATTTGAGGTTTACACAGCTACATTCTCGCCTGAAAATATGTTAAACGTTTATTTTGTGACCCAGAAAGAATAATAAGAGTAAAGTTAAAACTAACTAGCTGCCGCCATTGTCGACAACTGCGCTGGGCTGCGCTATGAATTCTGGGACACAGCTTCTTCTTCTTCGGGGTTTAACGGCAGCTGGCATCCTTGTACATGCAGTGCTGCCATCTTCTGTTTCAGTCCGTTATTACACTCTTAAATCCTACTACTCATTCCTGCGTCCTTTGTGATCTTACAAAGCTTCAAACGATGCGTCGACTATTAAATTAGTCGTCGACGATTTTAATAGTCGACATAATCGTGACTAGTCGACTAATCGTGGCAGCCCTAGTAGGGTCATGTTAACAATCCATTAAAATTTAGCTTACATCTAGTCTTCAACGCCAACTTAATGATTTATTGGACGAAAAGTGACAAAAAGCCTTATAACTATGATTCTCATGAGTGTGGTGTTCATCATCAACATATAGCACGTACTGTAAAAAGATTTACAGATTTGACCTCTGACCTCTCTTTAAGGTCAACAGTGATCTGAAGGCCAAAGTGATAATAATGCTATATAGATTTTTTTTTTTTTTTTTTTAAATCTACATACCTAACTGCCATTGTTTCTATTGACAACATACAGCCACAAAGGGAATGGTATATGGGGATTCTAATTGTTATGTTACTTTGGACCTCTGACCTCTTCAAGAGAAACTCAGTTCAAGTTTTCATCAATTGTATTTTATCTTTAAAACTAAGCTTAGAATTACTGCTTTTGTTTGTATTGGCAATTAGCAAATTATATTGTTATATGGGATTCTAAATATCACACAATTAGTCACATTTGACTTCCGATATCACTGATCGCTGACTAATTTCACATCTGACTTTATTCAAATTGTCCCAAAATGTGGCATTTTTACTACACCCCAAATTTCTTAAGTTTAAAAAGAACAAAAAACAAGAATATATACAAAAAAATACAATGCCATTCCCTTAAAATTAAATACTGCCCAATGAGTGAGCTGCCTTGGCAGAGTAATTCTCATTTATTTATTTTAGTTCTGTTAGCACAACACGTTTCAGCTGCAGTTTTGTTTTGTTTTTTTTATTTAAGTTAAGTAAAATGGAGTCTCACACCATTTCAATCTTTAGTTTAGTTTCAGTTAATTATAATAACCACACTGCTGTTCTTGTGGTTTGTTTGTGCACTGTGTAAGACTAAAACAAAAGACACTCTGTAGTTTCCACTTCTCTGAGTGATTTTACACATAAAAACGGCCACAGCACATCCTTTTGCCAAATTACACCCTTTTTTCGTGGGTGTAAAAATATTCTGATACCTGCCAAACAGGTTTTGTTCAATGAATGGGCAAAATAAAAATGCATAGACTTCTGTTATGTCTGGCATTTCAGACTCTTTTCCTTAAGTATATGCTAATTTATCATGTTTACGGGAATAGTGGCTCTTCAAAGACCCCACCCCATTAACAGACATTAGAGAGTAGGTCAGTCTGGTTCAAAACATTTACTCCATTTGTGTGAAATACATGTTACGAGACAAATAACACAGTAAAGAAGTAAAGTAGAAATTTAGTGACCCGTCTCAAAAAGAAGCTGTGCTATAGGATTCCTTCGAGTGGTGGAAGATTTGTGTTATGAGCAACTAGGAGCTCGTCGCTCGTGAGGAACAAGGAGGAAACAGCATTCCACACGAGTCTGGCATTCCTGTGCCCTGTTCTACGGCACGGCTAAATTAAGGGAGGAGGAGGAGGAGGAGGAAGGGGTGATAGCTGTGATTAGGACTGCAGTCCCAACTGCCCAGCATGAAGTTATTCATCACTGATGAGCGATCAAGCATGGAGGAGGGTCGAGGAGAAGGGTCCTAATGAGGGCTGCCACAGACCCTAGAACCATTCATCTCACACTCGGCGCTACCACATCCAAGTTTACATGACCCACATTAGGGCTGAACGATTATGGAAAATAATCTAATTGCGATTTTTTGCCCCAATATTGCGATTGCGATGCGATATGCGATTATTTTTTAAGGTATTTGTCTTCTGTATTATTAAACAAAGACAAGCAATACATCATATAGTATGGCCAATACTATATTACATTAATTTTAAACTGTTCTTTCCTGGAAGACAGACCTCTGTTATGATGACATGAGGTGATGCATGAATTGATGACTGACATTTTTATTTAACTTCTTCAATCACAACAGTATATTTGAACATACACAATAGTTTATTTTTAGCTTACAAACATCTGAGCATAAAGTGCTGACAAGGAACCCTGGTGTAAACATTAAAATGAAAGTCAGTACAATGTGCAGATTGCAGAAATATACATAAAAAAAATCAGTGGCTTTACCACACTCAGTTTTTCGACATCTGTGAACTACTAGACAGTCATTCAATTAAAAAATAATATTAAATAAATAAAACTAATGAATAAAAAATACACACATCTTACTGATCTCTGCAGTCAGTAACATTACACATAAAGTGCAAACATAATAGCAATTGTATAAACACACACACAAACACGCCTTTAAAGTTTAAAGGCGTGAAATTGGACGGTCTAGTTCTGATTAGCGTCACCGCTGTCTCGGTGGAGTTTAATAAACTCGGCCGTCTGCTTCTTGCTATCTAAAATATAACCAGACACTGGTGTAAATTCTCGACTGTCTCATACTTCTGTTTAATAAGTTTTCTGTTTGACGTTTAGTCAGCTGTGTGAAAACCAAGGAGGAACCCACCCGGGGGATTAATAAAGTTTTATTTTATCTAATCTAATAACTTTAATCTCAGCCAAACCGATTTACTCACGAACAAACAAAACACTGAAAAAAGCCCAACAATAACATTTTTAGGTTGTCTAAGTGACTTATATATTACGTTTAACCCGAGCAGCGAAACTCCGCGGTGATCTGAAAATGATGTGCCGGGAGTTGTGCCGTTCTCGGCCGCATCAGTAACCCTCGAGCTCCCGGCTAGCTGTCGAGCTGGTGGGTAGCAGACGCCTCTGAAAACGTCGAAGCACTTTTGCAAATATGGGATATCTTGATAAACCGAGCAGATATTTGATGTTTACACAACTACTTTCTCGCCTGAAAATATGTTAAAAGTTTATTTTGTGACCCAGAAAGATTAGTATGAGTAATTTTAAAACTTAGTAGCGGCCGCCATTGCTGGAAACTGGAGTTTGGCTGGGCCGCGCTATGAATTCTGGGATATGGTAGTAATTTGGACAGCCTTCGGCGCGTCGCTGTGACGTAATCGGTCTACAAATGCGGCCTCAGGAGGATGCAGCCCATGAATTGTATAATATAATCGCAGTATAATCGCAGCCTTTGCGGTTAGAAAATTGCACTTGATCATGTCGCGATATTATCGCAAATGCGATATATCGTTCAGCCCTAACCCACATACACACGCACAGCAAAGCTTTTCATGAAAACACAGACAGATGCTAATCTCCAACATAAAGCTCACATACGCACTAAAGAAAAGACAGGTCGTGTAATGAAGCCATGCAAAATTTTTACCAAAACAGCCCCCCACCTCCAAAACAAACAAATAATTCCCTGATTCCTCCCAGTCAGGTCTGGCCTTTGCTGGTGTTGACTTGGGCTGAACGATATATCGCATTTGCGATAATATCGCGACATAATCAAGTGCAATTTTCTAACCGCAAAGGCTGCGATTATACTGCGATTATATTATACAATTCATGGGCTGCATCCTCCTGAGGCCGCATTTGTAGACCGATTACGTCACAGCGACGCGCCGAAGGCTGTCCAAATTACTACCATATCCCAGAATTCATAGCGCGGCCCAGCCAAACTCCAGTTTCCAGCAATGGCGGCCGCTACTAAGTTTTAAAATTACTCATACTAATCTTTCTGGGTCACAAAATAAACTTTTAACATATTTTCAGGCGAGAAAGTAGTTGTGTAAACATCAAATATCTGCTCGGTTTATCAAGATATCCCATATTTGCAAAAGTGCTTCGACGTTTTCAGAGGCATCTGCTACCCACCAGCTCGACAGCTAGCCGGGAGCTCGAGGGTTACTGATGCGGCCGAGAACGGCACAACTCCCGGCACATCATTTTCAGATCACCGCGGAGTTTCGCTGCTCGGGTTAAACGTAATATATAAGTCACTTAGACAACCTAAAAATGTTATTGTTGGGCTTTTTTCAGTGTTTTGTTTGTTCGTGAGTAAATCGGTTTGGCTGAGATTAAAGTTATTAGATTAGATAAAATAAAACTTTATTAATCCCCCGGGTGGGTTCCTCCTTGGTTTTCACACAGCTGACTAAACGTCAAACAGAAAACTTATTAAACAGAAGTATGAGACAGTCGAGAATTTACACCAGTGTCTGGTTATATTTTAGATAGCAAGAAGCAGACGGCCGAGTTTATTAAACTCCACCGAGACAGCGGTGACGCTAATCAGAACTAGACCGTCCAATTTCACGCCTTTAAACTTTAAAGGCGTGTTTGTGTGTGTGTTTATACAATTGCTATTATGTTTGCACTTTATGTGTAATGTTACTGACTGCAGAGATCAGTAAGATGTGTGTATTTTTTATTTATTAGTTTTATTTATTTAATATTATTTTTTAATTGAATGACTGTCTAGTAGTTCACAGATGTCGAAAAACTGAGTGTGGTAAAGCCACTGATTTTTTTTATGTATATTTCTGCAATCTGCACATTGTACTGACTTTCATTTTAATGTTTACACCAGGGTTCCTTGTCAGCACTTTATGCTCAGATGTTTGTAAGCTAAAAATAAACTATTGTGTATGTTCAAATATACTGTTGTGATTGAAGAAGTTAAATAAAAATGTCAGTCATCAATTCATGCATCACCTCATGTCATCATAACAGAGGTCTGTCTTCCAGGAAAGAACAGTTTAAAATTAATGTAATATAGTATTGGCCATACTATATGATGTATTGCTTGTCTTTGTTTAATAATACAGAAGACAAATACCTTAAAAAATAATCGCATATCGCATCGCAATCGCAATATTGGGGCAAAAAATCGCAATTAGATTATTTTCCATAATCGTTCAGCCCTAGTGTTGACCGCAGGATGCTGTGGTCTCCAGGCAACATAGCTCACCTGCAGAGCTAAACAGGGAGTGTCACTCTGTGCAATAAAACAACAGCAGCCAAACACACTCCTGCTGATCTCAGAGACAAGATTACGCTTAACACCTATATGCAACACATGAGCCATAGCTACACACAACATAGACCTTACAATGCAGGAATCGCACACATTTATCTGAGAATCAGATACAGTGGAGGAGCATTCTGGTAGATAGATGGGCATTTAGGTGGGTGGCTCGGCAGTTGAGTTCTTGAGGGGCTTTCAGACCAAAAATAACGAGAAAAGGGAAGAACTGCTTGCCATATTTTTAACAAAGCCGGGCCTTCGAGCAGGGATGCAGATGGCAGAGTCTTTGACAAAGAAGAGCAAATCCTTTCAAAAGAGGAAAATAACTCCACTGCTCCATCAGGCCTGTGTAATCCTAGTTTCCTGCCAAACAACATGCCTTACACAGGAATCCTGAAGTTAATCTGGCACACAGGAAACCTTGTGTTAGTTTGTGTCGGCAAATCTGCACAAACAATTTTCCTGGCAAAATAGTGCAGTGAATTAAAAAAAACTGAGGTTTTTGTTAAGAAGACAAGCTAAAACTATACAAGGTTTAAACATTTTAAGCTATGGGTTATCTTTTTTCTTACAGAAAGGCAAGCAAAAATAATGTTAAATTTGTGCTTCAATACACAACCAAGATAAGCTGAATCATTAAAACAAGAGCAAAGAGGAAAACATCAGATGGCTGCCCTCCAAACCCAGCACAAACAAGAAAAAAAAAAAAAATCTAGAGAAAAAAAAAAAGAAATAGACAAGCACTAGGTTAAAAGCTAAAAACACAGAAAAATCTCCTGCCAAGTCACGTTTTAAAGAGGTCCATTACCACACTAAGGACCACTTTTAATTATTTATAGCGATATAAAGACACTGTTTTGTTAGAATTTGTAAACCGTTTCTGCATAATTTATGCATTTTTAGTGCTTTCTTTATCTATAGCTTTCAAACATTTAAAGTGTTTTAATAAGGTGTTTACCTGTGCTGTGGCATTTAAAGCCTACTGAAAAGATGGAAAGCCATCTTTCCATAGTCAGCCCTCGCATTCTTCTGCAGGTACACTGAGATGTTCTTGAATCAGCTGAGAGAAACTCCAGAATGTAATGGGCCACATCAAATAGGACATCCCCAAACCATCTCACCTGAAAGGCAACTATTTTTAACTCCTGTTGAAGGTACCTTCAACAGTAGGAACTTTAGCTTATTTTTACAGCAACTAGACCTGTTATGCTATGTTATGTTATGCTGGGGAATCCTGGGTTCATGATTTATCTTGGTCTACACCACACATGCACATATCCCCCTGTTAGGAGTCACTTTTCCCCGGATCTCTCCATACTCAATTGTGTATGTCTTTTTGTCTGACTCTTCTATCATACGGGAGAGCAGTAAAAAAACCCTCTAAAACAAGTGCCCACTCATCCAGCTGAGCCCCTGGGACCCTCTGCCACCGTAAGAAACAGACTATAAAATAAAAGCATCGCCATCAGTTGCTGGTCATACGGTCAGTGCGTTTGCAGCCCGAATGAGAGAAAAATAAAGACGCGTTGGTGACTGCTACAGGCTGACACCAATCTGCTGCTGGCACTGACTGACAGCAAACATGCAAACAGTGAAGAAAAGACCCAGAAAACACCCCACACTAAGAGCAGATAAGAGAGTAAGCTCATTGATAAAGTCACGGAGGTGGGCGTTTTATAGCATATGACTTCAGATATAATGATTTTAGCACCGGATATGGAATTAATCTGTGAAATCAGCTGTTGTAGTGTTTGAACAACCTGCTAAGTCTTAACGCTTTTATGTCACATGAAAGAGGCTCTTGTTTTCAAGCAGCCACACTGCCACCGTCTATTTTCATTTCGGATTAATTAGCTGCAATCGGTTCAGTCAGAATTAATGGAATTGTGTCAGTACCAATGTCACGAATTTACGGGAAAATGCAAGTCACAATGCCCAAAACCCAAGAGGGTGATCTGAAGTTAAAAAAACAAAATAAAATCAGTGCCTCCCACCTCACTCCCTCAGAAGAAGCTGTTCTTTTGATTCTCTTTAAACAATAATGTGAACATATTAAATGACATCATTTAAAATTTTATCTTCATATTATGAAAATTTTCCAAGTTACATGGTGTTTAAGTCCACAGGGGAAAATGTTGAAAATTTATGCTCTACAAAAAGCTCCATTCCCCATCTCTGGTCTTTTGTCACAGGAAGTATTGCCGTTCTCAACGTCCATATGTCACACTGTGCGATGATTCATACAATAAGGTGTATAAAGATGTGTTGTTGTGGCCTTATAAAAACAGTCGGTAAACAGCTTCGACATGACACTACTGCCTAATCTACTATATTGATTTGGTGCATTACTAGCTCTAACATCTTTCAGTCTTAACTTCTGCAGCGAAAGAAAACAACTCAGATGGCATCCTGGCTTAATGCATCCCGATAGCAGAATCATGAGACCATTACACTGCAATCTCTCTTTGGCAGCATAGCTGAGATTCCTCAGCCGTCGCGTCAGAAATATTTCACATGCCTCTCTCTGCGAGATGCCACCCAATAATCAACACACATCACAGAGGTACTGAGGTGTGTCACACGGGTATGGCTGAGATGACTTGCACTACACGCTTTTCAAGTCTTGACTGATCTCTAATCTCTTGACTCCATCAAACAGAGGCAAAGTATAATTGAAACAACCGAGTAATCAATTATTTCTATCATGACAATCAACTGTGAAACGAAATGCTTATTTAGCATGACAGAAACTCAAAGACAATGCCGTCCACCTGGATATGTCATACATTAATGGACAATACATAGATGTCTATTGTTCAGGTCTTGTGCTGAAGTCTGTTTGCTAACTGACTTGGTTTAGGCTTTCCTTTATGTAAATATTAGATTATCCGGGGTTTTCCTCTATAGAAAACACGTTGGCGCCTATCAGAGAGCTTCTGACATTCCACAAAGGAAAATCACAGAAACTGTGATAAGAATACGTTCAAACAGCATCTTTGCACTAAGCTTAAAATTGATTTTTGTTCAGCAAGTGGCCACAAATAGAAACAAAATGCTGGAAAGTTCAATAACACAGTCTCTTTACCCCTTTTTGAGCCAGGCAAAACCCTGATATTACAGTTCTGGCTACAGTGTGAACATCAAAAGTTGATAAACTGCTCCTAAACTAGTCAGAAACATTTATGATGGTTGCTGCTGTTTTTGAGGAAGCAGAATTGTAAACCAAAAGATTTCCCACTGCCAGCTCATGTGTCCTTTACTGTATGTGACACAGTTATAACCTGATTACAGCTTGATAATTTTTTGAAACAAAATAAAAAACAAATCTTTAGATTTAATTACTTTTATTTATAATGAGCTCATCATATCTGCATATAAAAGTGGTACATGGTTTCGTTGTTGTAACTAATATCACGTAAGTACTGGATAACAGAGGCTGAAAATAATAGGTCTACATTACATTGTCTAACTGAAAAGGCATGAACATCACTACTTAATTTGGATTTTCAAAGCTCCTCAGTTATTGTGAAAGCTCAACAATTATTAGGATTTCCTGCTATCACATTGTGCCTCCCGAAGTGACACAAAAGCGGTATTTTAGGACATGTTGTGCTGCCAGAGATAGGACAAAATAAATGTAAAGACGATCAATAACAAGACGCCAAATCCTTATCAACTTAGATAGCAACTGTTAGCCCGCTGCTGAGAGACTAGCTCCAAAGCTTTCATGCTGAGACAGATTTAACTAATTTAAACCACATGACAATTTCGCCGTGTAGCTGAAAAATTTCTCAGATACCACCGAGACTGACTTTTCGCAGGCGGAGCGCCTGGACAGTGTCACCTGTCCGCCTGCCCAAGTTTACCGAAACCCGGTGGTTCCCAACATTAGCCAGCCGTTAGCTGACTGAGCTAGTGTTAGCCAGCTTACTAGCCGTCTTTCCAACTGGTGCTAGTAAGTTATTCCCAATTGGATATATTAAATACTAAAATACATGGTTATTTCTTACCCTTTGTAGTAAGCTTTCACCCGGACTTGGTGGGAATTCTCGCCGGGGTGGGACATGGTGCTATCCCGCAACGTCGGCATCATAAGCTCAGCCGTGGACAGTCCGACTCAACGATATCGTCCTTCCTATCTACCTTGTTTCCTACTTTGGCCCGGTACCACGCCCTAAACTGTTAATCTTTACGGTCCGTCGACAAACCAAATGAATAACGAAGCAAGTGATGCCAAAAGCTGAGTATTTGCCCTTCTTTAGACAAACAAAAATAACAGGTAAAGTATAGAAAAACTTGCGGGGTCCGTCAAACAACTCCCCACTGCAAAGGCCTAACCACGGGCCAGTCCATTATCGGAATGTAACAGGGGCAGTGTACAACTTGGTATATTCGTTCCATCCTGAATTGTGTCTTGTTAAAACACAAAAACACACAATTTCACATTGATTTATTATTTATCGAGTATAACAAACCAGTGGGATACTGTCAAAAACTCTGAAACGTCAAATATAACTTTTGGCATCACTGGCCTGTACCAACTCAGGCCTTTTATGTAGGTAAGTGCTGCATTCGTGTTCAAACATTTAAGCTCGGAAAGGAAAGACCCTCGAGACATGTCGCGCATTCAAGCGCATTGGTTTGGAAAGAACAACAAAATTGACCGGTGACAAAAACATGTACTAAAAAAAGATAAAAATCTAATTTTAGAAACGAGTTAGCTGCTGTGATAAAAGGAAGGGGTGGGGGTTAAAATAACGTGAAATGCTTTGTCTTCTTTTAAATATAGAATATTCTTTTTAATTCAACTTAGATGTTTACTATATTTACAAACAGACTGAGTACAATTATTGGGGGGATGGTTGGGTTTTGTTTTGGTTTTTTGTATTTTCTTTCAAAGTTGTTCCTCATAATCTACGTATAAGGGCATGTATGAGGTATGCAGTGTGACAGATGAGTTCAAGGTTAGGGTTGTCAAGATCCGGTTCATGCGCCCCTCCTGGGGCGGAGTTCTGGATTTCTCGCTCCTCAGCCAGTAGGACCACCTGGCTGTGCCTCATCAGACCTGTGCATTTCCCCAGAGTTCTAGACAAGTCTTCTATTGTCTGAATTCCTTTTTGTGTGAAATAAGTCTTTATGAAAAAAGTTTAGGACGGTCTCTCTTGGTTTTGCTTTTGAGTTTTGCTCGCCTATCAGGCCTGACAAGGCCTGCATCAGGGATTAGGTTGATGCTGATGACAGGTTGATGGTAGTTTCTGTGAAATGTGTTTGTGATCTGTAGTGAGAGTAGGGAGCAGGTGGAAGAGAGCTTGGAGAGGTGGAGGTATGTTCTGGAGAGCAGAGGAACATCGAGTGTCAGGGTTGATTTGTGACAGAAGGAAGGGTTTGCAATGTGAACGAGAGAACTGCTATGATGTCTGGTTTGAAGATTGTAGCACTGACAAAGACAGGATGCAGAGATGAAGATTTTAAGCTTTTCACTGGGAGTGACAGGACTAGAAAGGAGTACATCAGAGGGACGGCTCAGGTCGAGCAGTCTGGAGACAAAGTCAAAGAGCTAAGGCTGAGATGGTTTGTGGATGTGCAGAAGAATAGTGGATATTTTTATTTTATTTTATTTTATTTTATTTTATTTTTTTGTTTCACACATGGTACAGCAGTAATGCATTCCCATACACAACCTTCCTTTCAATTAAAGTAACACTGTTTCCATGCATGAAAAGGAGCAGGAAGAAGAATAAATTCTTATTGATACCTGCCCCCTATCTGTGATAATACAAGTAGGCAACCAAAATTACACTATGACAATTTTCTGCACATAATAAAACAAAACAAAGCAAACAGAACAATATACTCAACAATGAGCAATACCACTAAAAATCAAACTAAAAGGATCATTTTTCTGCAATTAAATTCTATTCTTTTCAACTTCTTCATATCGGTTTATCATTTTATTCTTGTAGCAGATTTTAAATTGAGAAACATTTATACAACACTTAAGATGATCACTGAGAGAATTCCAGTTTCTTATGCCTATGACTGTTGGACACATTTGCCTTTGTGTGGTTCAAGCAAAGCGGTGCTTAAAATAAAACTTCCTTCTGCTGTCCCCATTTTCTGAACACAATACAAATAAACTTTGTAACTTAAGAGGTAGTGTTTTATTTTTCGCCCTAAACATAATAGTTAAAGTCTGTAATTTCACTATATCGTCTAGTTTTAACAATTTCGATTTTATAAACAAATTATTAGTGTGTTCTCTATATTTAACATTATGCATAATTCGAAGCGCTCTCTTCTGTAATAAGTATAATGGTTTCATATTAGTCACGTATGTATTCCCCCATACTTCAACACAATAGCTCAGATAGGGTAGAAACAATGAAAAATATAATATTCTCATTGTCTTGTAATCTAATATATATCTAACATTACCCAGGATATAAATACTTTTAGCCAACTTTTTTTTAACATGTTCAATATGTGATTTCCATGTTAACTTGTCATCCACTATTACACCCAGAAAACGGAATTCTGTCACTCTTTCAATTAATACTCCCTCTATAGATAATACTATCTCTTCCTCCTTTACACAGTTTCCGAATATCATAAACTTAGTTTTTTCCAAATTCAGTGAAAACTCATTTACATCAAACCATTTTTTAATTTTTTTCATTTCAATAACCATAATTTTAGCCAATTCTTTCAAGTTCTCTCTGGAACAATAACAATTTGTATCGTCTGCAAACAAAACAAAATTCAACCTTTTTGACACATCGCAAATGTCATTTATATATAAATTAAAAAGTTTTGGTCCTAAAACAGAACCTTGAGGGACCCCACATTCTATTTTCATTCTATCAGATGAATTGCCTAAACACTGCACATACTGAAACCTATTATCTAAATAGCTGCTTAACCAGTTCAATACTATTCCTCTCACACCATAAGTTCTTAACTTAGAAATCAAGATGGAGTGTTGCAGAGTGTCAAAAGCTTTTCTTAAATCAATGAATACCCCTATAGTATATTTATTATGATGTGTTGCTGATGAAATGTCTTCAATCCTGCTTTAATGCTATTGCTGTTGATCTGTTCCGTCGAAATCCGTACTGACTTTCGCTTAGCAGTTGATGTTTTTCAATGAAACTATCAAATCTTTGTGCAAAGAGGTTTTCAAGCACTTTAGAAAACTGTGATAGCAATGATACTGGTCTATAATTATTAAAACTATGTCTGTCTCCCGATTTATAAAGAGAAATATTGGACAAAGGATGCTGAATATGTGGAGCTGTCAGGCAGGAGGAAACGAGGAAGCACACAGATATGGATGTGGTGAAGGAGTAGCTGTAGCTCAAAACATGTGCCAGCTGATGGACGCTCAGTCGTTTTTTCAGACAAAAGACAAAAACAGAAGATAAAAATCTTTAAATCTTATGCGGATAAAGCAAAAAAGGAGACGTAGGCTATGACAAGATTATAATATAAGAGCTAACTTGAGCTTTTCTATAATCTTGTTAGCAAACATGAAATCAGCATAAAGTTTCGCATCATTTTTGTCTCTCCTGAGTTTGAGATATAGTCACCGTACGAGAGCCGGCCGTGACCAAATCTAATCACAGTAAAATAAACTTTATTCTGACGCAAAATATCACATTTTTAGGTGTTTAAGTGTTAAGTGTTTAAATTTCGTGTTTCCTCCCAACACAGTATTACGGGACTCGTCACCATAGCAACCGTGTAAAACGGAGCTATAAAAGGATACTTATTTTAACCCAAACCACCCTCTGCTTGTAACAAAGTGAACTTGATTTTATTTTAAATATCCTAACCATAACAAAGTAATCTTTAATAAATACAGATAAAGTTTGGGGAAAACCGTGACGTCTCTATGTGAGCCACGATTTGCACCAACCTCCGAGTGTGTGTGTCATTATTAGTAGTATGCTCCTTTCACGCACGTGGTACACATCAGTAGGCCTACATATGTAGACTGGAGGTCGGGTTCACGAACTCCCTGAAACTGAGCTTTGGATTTCTTAAAAAAGCTGGGATGATTAGCTTGTTCAGTTAAATGGAGTTCCGGGATGATTTTGGGTCCTGGGAGAGGGTCAGTCATTACAGGAAATGAAGCTACTTTGACAAAGATGACAGGACTGAAGAATACGGATGATGGGACTCCACAATTTGTTTTTAATTCAGTTCCGTTTTATTCATATAGCGCCGATTCACAATAACAGTCGCCTCAAGGGGCTTTAAAGACCCCAAGAGACAGATGACCGCCTAGTAAGCTTGGCGACAGTGGGAAGGAAAACCTCCATTCTTACCAGGAAGAAACCTCCTGCAAAACGTGAAGAAGCCTCTTGGGTGAGAGGCGAAACACCTTTGCGAACCCAAAAAAGTCCAGTTGCCTCCTTTCTTATTTTCAAGCTTTCAAAAGCTCAATGACTTTTGCAGGATCGAAAAATGGACCAGGAACAAGCGAGAGCTGCCATTTTTGCTCCTCTTTGATCCTGGGGATTTGAAATTGGCCATGTCCTCTGTCAGGAGATTTAGTCATAGTTTGTTTTGTTGTTGTTTTATGTTTACCCCTCAAACTTCAAACGTTTCACTTCACCGTGTCTGAAAAACTGAACTAAGATAATTGTATCTTCAGCCTGTGCTCTTAAAGACTGACATGTTATTATAACATGTCAGTCTTTCAAAGTTGTTAGACTTGTACAGTCCAGAGAAATGTTCATGTTCGTCAGCTGGTAACAATTCTTCAACTAATAAAGCAAGAACCTACTACGAATATATAGCTTTCAAGCTATTTTAAAATACAAGACTCAAATGATGAAACAACAGATATGGAGGACTGGAGGGAGGAGTGACAAATAACACGAGAAATCAAACAATAAACTAGGACTTAAATGCAGCGAGAACAAGCTTAAAAAAGAAAAATACAACATCCAGCGGTCATGGTCCCCGCTTGTCTTCATTAAAAAAAAGTGAACCAACTGTACTTAAAAAGAAGAAAACTGACTTTGTTGTACTCACGGGACACGAATTTGCAGCACATACTCATCTGAACATCATATATTATTGAGTGACAGAACAATGAATTCACGAGACCACGTGGTCATGTGACATGACAGCGATATTAGTGATAAACAGGGGGACAACACATCTTATCACGAGCCTACAATTTAAATTCATTCATTCTAAAACAAAAAGCGTTTGATCGTCAGACATCGCCTCTCCTCTCTTCTGTGGCTGTGGAGGGTCCTCCCGCACTGCGAGCGGTGCTGTGCCGAAGCTTTTTTTTAATTTATCATCATATGCTGCCTGCTTCGCAGCACACCGCACGATTTTTTTCAAATCACCATTTTAAGCAGCGCTGACGCATCAGAGGGCTTCATGACTGGGACAGTGTGTCGGGGTATGGTCAGCTCCTGATGGCCCATGTCTTCCAAAACCAGGCAAGTATCGCCGACAAGAGGTGGATGGTTGTGCATGCATAATGCGCAGTGTGAGCGGTGAGGGGCAGAGCGGCGGGGGGTGTCATCCAGATGTGCTGGATGTAGTCTGTGAAGGTTCACAGACTGGACATTAAATATCAGGATTATCCGATGGTTCAGGGTTTTTGTCGAGGAAATCCTGCACGCGTTTACTAATCTACAGCGAAGATCAATCAGAAAAAAAAGAATCAATATTCTGCAGCTACAGGCGTGATTTATACAACCCACGCTACTGTATTATTATTAATATTATTGTTGTTGTTGTTGATAAAATTCTCTTAAATTATTACAGAGGTGTGCGTGCCACCCCACCTCACACAAGATTTTAAAAACTTAAAAGTATTTCTTGGTGATAATGTTAAATATGACTGTTATTATTGTTCTGTTATTGTAAATTCACTTAATTTAATAAGTGTCAGGGTTCTATGTTTCTATTTCAAAGTTTAGTTTTGTTCACCTGGTTTTATTTTATTCTATTTCATTTTTAATTCAAGAAGATCAAAGCTCCCTGTGAGGTAGGGTGTCTATTATTTGTGTGAGGTTTTTTTTTTAAAATTTAATTAAAAGGTTTCTTGAAGTAAAACTGCCATAAATGATTTAAAATTATATTTGGCTTTCTTAAAAGAAAGTGGAGTCATTTAAAACCTGTCACTCCACTGCAAGTCATAAAAAAATAAAGACAAGAGGGAAGGGTTCAGTTTTGACACGTTAAAATATATTCAGTTCAGGCTTATTTTCTAGTCCCGCACCCTGAACAGTCACCTCAAAGCGCTGGTGCTATAAGGAAAAAACACAACAGTATTTAAAACAAAACAAAAAACAATAAATAAATACAAAAAAAACAAGCAACCTGTCAAAGCAAGCACTTTGCAACAGTGGGAAGGAAACAGTCCCTTTTAACAGGAAGAAACCTGAAAATTGTGGGAATATTTTCACATAGAAAATGATTTTTCTACACCAGCACCTGTCTGTTAGGGGTTTTTTTGCCTGGAGTGAAAGCATCTTAACTGAAAGCATTTACACATGAATCAGAGAAAGTTGCACATGTTAATGCATGTCCTTTTTTTGTTTTTATCTCCACAGATTTCCTGATATTGATTCTGTGTGTAATCTGGGACATGGACAGACGGAGCCCAGGAGACAGACAGGCAGACACCAGTAAGACAGTAACCACTGCATCGTCATCATCTGTCGTCACCATGGCAACACCCAGTTCCAGCACCCAGCCGCCCTCTACCTCCCTCAGCATCATCCCACCAGACAGACAAGCAGTCCAGGTAATAAACTGCACCTGCGACCGATATGTGTGTGGCTCGTTTAGTCTTAGTTTCACTTCACAGGTAAAGAGTCGGGGTAATAGACAGGAAGCTGCTTACAGTCCCTACGCACGGTGTGCTTGACAGGCAAAAAGTCCAAGCTATTTCTGTAAAGTGCACACAGAGGACTTGATTTAAAGGTGATCCAAGTAATGAACAGTACCACTGACCTCAGTATGCATTTATCATATTGATATACTGAATATTAATTGTCTATTGACTGTCGTTTGTCAAGCTATCAGGTATTACTTTTACGAGACAGTCCAAAGAATAAACAATAGTAGTAATTATGCATCATAGTATATACACTATATTGTCAAAAATATTCACTCACCCATTCAAATCATTGAATTCACCTGTTCTAATCACTTTCATGGCCACAGGTGTATAAAATCCAACACCTGGCATCCAGACTACTTCTACAAACATTTGTGCAAGATCAGGTAGCCCCAGTCCGCTCATGAAATTTCCTCGTCACTAAATATTCCTCACTCAACCGTTAGTGGTTAGTGGTTATAGTACAAAGTTTGTGACCTTCAGTAAAATCTGAAGGCCACAAAATTCATGCGGCCTTCAGAGCAGCTCAGTAGCAGTGTGTAGAGAGTTTCATTGAATGGGTTTCCATGGCAGCTGCATTCAAGTCTTACATCACCAAGTACAATGCAAAGCGTCTTATGTGGTGGTGTAAAGCACGCCACCACTGGACTCTGAAGCAGTGGAGAAGCCTTCTTCTGGCAATCTGACTGTCCAGCATTAGTGTCTGACCTCACAACTACATTTCAGGAAAAATCACCAAAAATTCCCCATCATAATAAACCCTATAGATTTAGAATGGGAGTCACTAAAGTTCATATGTGTGTGAAGGCAGACGGGTGAATACATTTGGCAATATAGTGTATTTGAACAGGTGATTAGATTTTGTTGTTAAAGTAGATAAATAGCCTTGTAAGGCTTTTAGCCAGTCTGAAGAAAATGTATATCGTGTGATCCAACAGGTGATCCAACATGCCATGAACAGACCTCAGAGCATGGCGGCCCAGTACTTGCATCAGATGTACGCAGCCCAGCAGCAGCACTTCATGCTGCAGACAGCAGCCCTGCAGCAGCACCAGCATCCCGCACATCTGCAGAGTCTGGCCGCCATCCAGCAGGTCGGGTGGTGTCTGTCTATGTGCTGTGTGTCTGTGTGAGGATCAAGAATAGAAAGTAAAATGTGTTCTCACTGCTTTTCAGGCTTCAGTCTGTCAGAGGTCACCTTCTTCTTCTACAGGCAGTTTGGTTCAGGCTGCGGGTGTTTCCCAAAACTCGGTAAGTGCTTAAGTGTGTTCTCACTCTGAGCACAAATACACACCTGAGCATATTTAGTTTTTGTCACAGCTCTCATCATGCCGCCCCTCATCCAGATAACTTTACCAGCATCTCCAGTGACCGCAAGGCTGATTGGTCGAACTCAGACATCCACTGCCAGCGCAGCCACAATATCTCAGCAGGCCATGCTTCTAGGAAACAGACCTGCCAGCTGTAACCAAGCTCAGATGTACCTTCGAACTCAGATGGTAGAAACCTTTTCATCTTTGATCTCGAGCTGCATTCATGCTGCTTTACTGTGTTGCCATTTTGAGTGCATGAGCAACTTTTTATGGCTGATTTTTAACCAACGTGGCGTCTGAGCTTCCCTGTTGCTTCTATCCTTGCCAGCTGATTCTAACTCCTGCAGCCACAGTAGCTGCAATTCAGTCAGACCTCCCCACTGTGACCTCCTGCTCCTCATTACCTACCTCCTCTCAGGTACAATCCTGCCACAGTGCTGCACAATTATGTGCCTCAGGCTGTTACAGAACATACAGTGGACCTATTATGCTCATTTCAGGCTCCATGTTATTGTCCTTGGACTCTCTTGCAGTAGCTTTGCTCACTGCCCACAGCTTTAAAGTTACTTTCTTCTGATTTGCTGCCCCTCTTGATCTCATCATTAAGGATATCCCTCCCCTCTTTGACATCATAAAGAGCAAAGCGGGTTGTGTTTTTTGTTTTGTTTCAACATTGCATACATTATTTAGACCAACGGTCCTCCAACCTTTTTTGCGCCACGGACCGGTTTATGCCCGACAATATTTTCACAGACCGGCCTTTAAGGTGTCGCGGATAAATACAACAAAATAAAACTAGTACCGGTACCGAAAAAAAGAAGATTTATTCATAACACATGTGAAAAGACCCAGGAAAACAGAGTTAGCTATAAAAACGATAACAAAATAACGCTGAAAACCGATAAAACCCTGAAAACCATACATTTCACACCCGAGCCTCAACTCTCGCTCGCTGCTTTAGATCATAATATAAGGAACAGCAGAATAGGTCCACTATTTCTGTATTTATTTACGTGATGTCAGTGTGTTAGGACAAGGTACAGCACTGGCTCTTTACTCCATGACCAGAAACTTTTAATAACTGCGAAGACTAACTGTTAACCTCTAATACTTGCTGCAGAATCTGGCTCTGCGTACCCATTTGCCGGGAGCTCTGGCTACAGCCCACAGCGTCATCTTAAAACCTTCCACCGAGTCCCAGGCCCTGCCTGCAGCTACCTCTTTGTCCAAGAATCCAGTCTGTGGGCTGAAGAGCACCCAACTGACTGATGGCTCAACAGAAACAGCGCCATCTGATGCCACCTCGTTGGTGTCAGGACCCCAGATTATAACCCCAGGTGAGTTTGTGTCTTCCACGGTTTGAGATAACTGCAAGTGTAAGAGGCCAGAGACAAACTTAGGGTGGACACTTGGTTTTGGTTTGATACAAGCCATGCAGCAAGCATACTGATGTTCATGTAATGCAGATGTTTGCTTTTTTTGTCAGGTTAAGTTTTTAATGACAGCTCACCTGCTGGTTATTATGTTCCTCGTGCTCCCTCTGCAGCCTACCCTCCAGTGCAAACCCACACTCTAGTCAAGCAGCAGCTGTCCTGTCCAGTAGGCCAGCAGGTGGCGCACCACCAGCTCATCGTCCAGCAGGCCACAGGAGGGGCTCCCAGCAGCAGACAGTTGCAACCAATTGCCCTCAGAGTAGCACCCCGAGATACCCACTCCAATCCTCTTCCTCTGTCGGTTAAAAGACTAACCGCCTCCAGCACCCACTCACAACTACGAAACGAGCCCCCAGCCCTGTCTTCTTCTTCCTCCCCATTAGTCACCAGCATGCTTGCATCATCACCTCAGACTTCAGTCCCAGCTGCTGCCGTTCAGCCTCAGCCACCTCCTCTGGTGGCTGCGCCACAGCGTCGGACCTCATTCCCACAGAGCCAGCAGCCTCCACCTCCTCCTCCTCCTCTCATTCTCCCCAGGCTGCCCCAGAACCCCCCGGCCTCCCTTCACAGGGTGTCCCTGCACTCAGTCCGGGCTTTGGCTGTCCAGTCAGGACAGGTACTGCTAACGGAGCGGGAACTGCCTGTGGCGGAGGCTCTGGTCCAGATGCCCTACCAGAACCTGCCACCTCCTCAAACGGTGGCTGTTGATTTGAAAGTGCATCCAGTCAAACACAACGAAACTGCACCCGTGAGTCAGCACGTCCTGCTTTGAAGAGCTCCTGAGTAGATTATGAGTTGGTTTGAATGAGGTTTTGTTTTGTTTTGATTTTCAGTTGGGGCAAAAGTGCAACGTGAACAGTCTGAGCTCAGAGGAAAGGAAAGATCCTCCAAGTTCAGAACAAGACGGGACCGCTACACCACCCAATCAAAATGGTTCAGGTACAGAATTATTCAGTTAACAGGATAACCTGCCTCCATGAGACCCCCTCACCCCTCACTCTTTATGCTTTTTATTGTGTAGCAGTGACGGGTTCATCCTCCATCACCCCCAGCCACTGGAGGAGTCCTCCAGTGGAGGAGTCCTCCCAGCTCACGACCACTGACAATAGCGGCAATAGTGGCACCAACAACCCTCCTCCTCCACCACCTTCTCCTTTACCTCCTCCCCTCCTCCCTGCTTCAGCAAAAGTCCCCAGCCAGCCTCCTTCTGCCCCTGCAAGTCTCCCAGGAAGCCCCAAGAGGTCAACCCACGTCCTCACACACCTCGTGGAGGGCTTTGTCATCAAAGAGGGCCTGGAGCCGTTCCCGGTATGTGGACGTGCCCTGTGCAGAAAGTTTACTGCTGATTAATGGGAAGCACTACAAAAGTACTTAAAATCAGCTTTAATCAATTATTTAATTATGTGTGTATAAACAAAATGAAAATATTTCTGGAGCAGGTGAGGAGAGGAAGGTGGAATAAAACTTTTCCAGGCATTTAAAACTTAAGTAAATGTCTCATTTTAATATTATAAACAGATGTAAATATGACAATTGAAATATGACATTGCATCACTGTCTTTACATTGTAACACTGGTGATGCTCTACAGTCAACAAATGATGTCTGTCACTTTATCAAAGCTGCTGGCATGGCTCATTTATGCAGAAGGTGTCTTTTTACAAGGAAGCTTGATGCAACTAGTTAAGGCTATAGTGAGAGGAACTGGTCAGTGCCAACTTGCAATCTGTCAGCATGCAGTGTTATCGTTGTGCAGGACGTTAGTTGTGTGAAACCTTGTTTCAGTGAATTAAAACTTTTTTCTTTTTCT
This sequence comes from Diplotaxodon limnothrissa, assembly GCF_057381915.1. Taxonomy (NCBI): domain Eukaryota; kingdom Metazoa; phylum Chordata; class Actinopteri; order Cichliformes; family Cichlidae; genus Diplotaxodon; species Diplotaxodon limnothrissa. Next base: position 12,597,406 of record NC_140613.1, on the reverse strand, counting down.
TTTTTTTCTGCCATTTGGGTTAAAAAAAATTGGTGTAAGGTTTTCAATTTTTGAATGTGCTACTCAATGCAGGTGGGTCGGTCATCACTGTTATCGGAGCAGCAGGCTTCCCTTCCAGAACCCCAGGACGTACCGACCAATGGGGATGCAGCAGACGACAGTCCTCTGGATGCTGACCAGTCAGATTCATCTGACTCTGAGATGGAAAATGACGGCCCTACAGGAGAAGGTGAGAGAGGTGTGTGTGTGTGTGTGTGTGTGTGTGTGTGTGTGTGTGTGTGTGTGTGTGTGTGAACATGCATGATTAACAGCTGGTCCTCTGAAGTTGCAGAACTCGGGGAGAGTGTGCCAGACGTGTTGCAGTGTGAGTACTGTGGAAGCAGCGGCTACGCTCGCACGTTTCTGCGCTCCAAACGCTTCTGCTCCATGTCGTGTGTCAGAAGGTAAATAAAACATTTACACAACGTACTAAGTTTTGTCCTCTAGTGTAATTATTTATTACCAAAGAAACATAGTTTCAGTGATTCACCCTATTAACATGAACAAACTGTAGGTTATTACGAGACGCTCATCAGCCATAAGCTCATAAGCTTTGCTTATTGCACCACATCTCAAAGGTGCTCTACTAGACTGAGATCTGGTGACTGTGGAGGGCATTTACAGTGAAGTCATTGTCATGTTAAAGAAACCAGTTTGAGATGATTTGAGCTTTGGGGTTTTGGTGTTATCCTGCTGAAAGAAGCTATTATTAGATTGTTACACTATAGTCATAAAGGGATAGACATAGTCTGCAGCTCGGGTAGGCTGTGGTGTTTTAATGGTGCTCAGTCGGTACAAGAGGCCCAAAGTGTACCAAGAAAATCGAGGACGAGCAATAGTTTTACAATCATCTATTGCAAGTTTTGGTGAGCTCCTGTGAACTAGAGCCTTAGTGTTTTGTTCTTAGCTGACAGGAGTGGTATCCACTGTGGTCTCCTGCTACTGTAGCCCATCTGATTCAAGGTTTTACGTCTGCATACCTTGGTTATAATGAGTTGTGAATGGCTATCTGAGTTGTAGCCTTGCTATCAACTTGAAACAGTCTGGCCATTCTGCAGTGTGATAGGCTGATTAAATATTTGTGCTAACGACCAGTTAGCACAAATATATGTGCTATGTGAGTGTACATCATACAGTAAATACTCAGCAGGGACTGAAATCTGAATTAATCCACTGATGAAAATAGCTCCAAAACAATTAATGTTTTGGTTCTGTTAGGCTACAGTGCTGTTAGCTGTTTTAAAAAACAAACAAAAACAAATTACCTTAACCCTGGGAACATTTTGTGGGGATGACTGGATGATATATTTGAAGTTCAGACTAACAACATGAGATCCAGGTGAGAGTTCTGCTGGGAAAACTTATAAAAATATGCTAAAAAAAACTGCTGCCACAAAAAAAAGAAAAAAAAAGAAAGAAGGGGTTTTAACCTATAACCAACACAGACAACCAGGCCAAAGACAGTTCAATCGCCAACATAAAGAATGACACTGAAACAGCTGAAACAAAAAAAACAACCAAGCAAAAACAAAACCTTAATCATCTAGTAGCTCCTTTGGTTCATGATGCATCACAACTCACAGGTTATTGTAATCTGGGAAGTGCAGAACGGAAAAGTGGCAGTAAAACGACCAATATGAGCAACCTGAGCACAGCTCAGACGAAGACCCATCATTATGGTCATCGTGTGTGACTTTCACTAAAATCAGACCAATTTTTGTGACCTGAATGCAGACACCTCACCATCACGTAAGCTCAGTGGTCCTCCAGCATGAAAAAACAGGCGCTTCATCACCTCCATCCTGCTGCCCGTGACCATGAAATCAATCTCAGTTCACCATGTTGAAGGAAATCTCAATTCCTAAAATATATCAGGAGGACTGAGGAGAGAGGAGGCTTTAGCTATAATTGAGAATGCAAATGCGTGTCCACTGTGGATGCATTTATTTACCTTTAGCATATAAAAGAGTTGTGGGAAACAGCTGGAATATACAAGTCATAGTGGGAGGAGGATTCTTTTTAAACAAGTCATCCTTTTTTCACGTTATTTAACATGATCAAAGTTTCTGCCCTGCACAAAAAAGCACCATGTGTTAAATTAAAGTAATTCTATTTATTTATTTATTAGAAATTGTCATGAGCACAGTTATGTCTGATGTCATAAAATCCAGCTGTGGGTCTGCTAGAACAAAAATGACACATTTCATTGGCATCACTTTAAAATGAGGTGTGACATTTGTGAGGATGACTCAATTTTCTAAGTGCCTGTTCCCTCAGCTCATTTGTTTTCATGTCTCTTCCTCACCTCCTCCTCTCCCATCACCGATGGGAGAAAATAATGTGAAGCGATGGAGCAGATGCATTGGGCACTTGCAAACTATGAAATAAAAAGGGGTTAAGACATGCAGACTTAGGGAACAGGTAACCTAAATCAGAAATTAAAAGAACAAAGATGGGAAGTAAAAGGACATAGTAGTAGTAGTAGTGGAAAACCACATTAGGATCCCACCTTCAAAATAAAACAGGAAGTACGCTGGAAGAAGCACTCACAAGAGGAACACAAGGGGTGTGTTAAAAAGAAACACAAAACAAGAATTTATGATGGCAAGAAAAATCCAAGAATCAGCGTTTCACAACACAGGGCCGATGCATAATACAAAGTCTGTGTAAATTGTAATATTTTATGGTTTGTTATGAAAAGTTGATCTTTGTCCATGAGAACAATGATGATTCATTATTTTGAATCTTTTTATTTTGTTGTTTTCAGTGTTGGTGTGTGTCATTCGGCTGAGGTTCACCACACTGTCTTAGAGTCTGTGGAAAACATGAGCAACACTCACGAACTGTCTGCTTTAACAACAAAGCACTTTTTTCTTCCGCAGAAACTACAGAAAATTACAGTCTGTGTCAGTAAAGTTGAATTACATCATCTGACATCTGCAGCCCGCTGACGCAAGTAGATAATCACTCCCAGGTTTCCCCATGAGTCTCCATCAAAGCAACAAAAAGAGGACAGCTCAGAGTCCCGATGCTACCTTTCCCAACTTATTCACAGACTTCAAGGATGATGTGATATAATAACATTAGGGACGAATGCACTTATTAACCATCTGTGAAGGTTATCCGTCATCCAGGTCATCATAGTTTTCAAAAAACCTAAAGAAGTCCAGACGCATTTCCTTCCAAGCTCTTAGAGCATTTATTTACTCTCAAATAACCCTTAAAAATCCTCACTCTTTTTACCCTAAGGAAAAGAGGTTTGTCAGGGCCACAGTTTGCTGCAGGATTTCATCCAGCAGCAGTGCATAGCTGGTGGGATAGTGTGTAGTTCCAGGGATCAAACCTCTGGCTGCTGGGGCGTTGCAGAGCGTTGCAGTTTTTGTGGGGGACCAAAATATGGGGTTGACCAAGATGGAGAAGAGATTGAGGAGTCTATCCTGTCACTGCTTCAACCAAACCTTTCCACTCTCACCTTCAGATGAGTCAGAGCTGGACTCCAGCTGGTCCATTTCTACCTCTGAGGCCTCCTCCATGTCAGCCTCAGAGTCCTCAGAGGAGGAGGATGCCATCTTAACACTCATGGTTCACGATCACTTCCAGAGCCTGTGTGTGCTGTAAAGTCTTGCCATCTCCAAAATGACTGCTCCTGCACTACTGCGCATACTTCTAACTGTGGCTGCCGTGCAGATGCATAAACTACTTGAGTGAGAACCAAAATAAAGTCCAATTTTGTTTTGGTTCCTGCTGCTGAGATATTGTTGAAGCTCTGAAAGGGTTCTCATCATTCACTGTTATCGAATTAGTTCATAACACCGAGTGTGGCCTTCTAAGAGAACAGACTTGAAGGTGGATATCGCACACATGCACACACATGCACACCATCATCCAACATCAGTAGGACACACACTTATCATTTCAGCAGCAAGGCACTTTTGCAGAAAACATCAAAAGTTGTATTTTCAGTGATTTTCAATTGGACATTGTTTGGCCTGAGGATAAAATTAATATCAGCACCGCCAAAAATACCATTTAAAAAAATGGAATGGCCCAACATGTCCCCAGGATCCTCTAAGGCAGGGGTGTCGAACTCCAGGCCTCGAGTGCTGGTGTCCTGCAGGTTTTAGATATCAACCTGGGTCAAGACACCTGAAGGAGGTCGTTTAGCCATTTAAATCAGCTGTGTTGGATCAAGGACACACACCTGTGCTCTAAGGGTTAATCAAACATTTCACGGCTGTTTTTGTTCAGGTTCAGTGTAAGCTGCACCAAGCGTATCGCGGTGCTGCATGCAGGTCGCATGGCTCACAGGCCCTTGGGAAGGAGAGGACGACCCCCCAGCCGAGTCAACGGAGCCTCCAGAGAGCACTTTGTGATGCAGGTCAGTAGTATCGTCGGCCTGATGCATGCATGTATAAACTGTATGGACGAAAAAGATACTGGGTTACCTGCAGGAGCTGCTCAGCCACTGAAATGGATGGCATGAAGCTCCCTGTGAACAGTTTTTATCCTGATGTTAATCAGAGGAGGTTTGGAGCTCTGCAGTCACTAAAACTCCACGTTAATGTTCTAGGGTTAAAACGACATATATCGCGCTTTCTGCAGCTTTCCTCATGGGCGTAACTTTGTGCTGAACATTAGGGGGGTCAGGATCTCTGTCTCTCTAAATAAATAAATCTGGGTAAATTCCCAGATGATTAAACATGCAACTATTTTGCTGGTGTTAACAGAAATGAGTAAAGAAAATCAACAACCTATTTATGCAAGACAATTCATAATTTTATTGGGGGGGTTATATTGGCTAGATCTGATTATACCCCCTGGAAATTACACCGCTGGCTTTCCTGAAATACTCATCAGTTAAGTGTTTGTGTGCAAGTTTGGCAAACAGTAAATGACTAACTACATGTTCACATGACAAACAAAGGCAAGCCTGTTTGTTTAAAGAAGAACAGCTTTGGAGGTTTTACTAATAGCACTTATCTACCAGAAGGACTTTATTGGTAGTTGTGTTGGGTTTGCCTCTCTTTGCTGTGAGTAAAAACGACATCGTATGCATCTTGTCAATTTATTCTCACAATCCAAAAAGAAAAACATATGTCATCTCTTTTGCAACTTCTTTTCAACACAAACACACTGCAGACACAAAACGATCTGCAGCTTCACATTTGTAAGCAAACCAGCATGTTGGACAGAATATTGGGGGTGATCGGGTCAGCTGGCAGATGGGGATCTCTAATGAAAACAGCCGAATGGGCTTTGCCGGTGGCCAGATTCTTAGATGTCTATCAGCTCTGGAAACAAACATTAAAATGACTCATGCAAAAATATGTTAAGGCTGCAGAGCTTTCAAGCATGTTGCCCTGTTATATGCTGTTTTAAATCACTCTTCATTCAAAAATATGAAGAACAGACTTACAGGCTGATGATTATTACAGTTAGGTGTAACAAAAATGGATTTTTGAAGGCTGATAGACTCCAGAGGTGGTTATGCATACATGTTTTTTTTCTGGTGGAAACAGGTTGGAAATATTTCTAAAAAGACATTTAAATGTTTATTTGATGCTTGAAACATTCCACGGAGCTCGAACCACGAGGTTTGTAAGTAAGTAAAATTTTATTTATATAGCACATTTCTAGATAAAAGATCACAAAGTGCTTTACAAGGTATAGGAACAGATTAAAAAGACAAAGTACAGTCAAAAGTTAACAAAATGCAATTTTAAAAAGATGTTTTTAGCTGTTTTTTAAAAGTAATCAGTGAATCAGCAGATCTTAAGTTCTGAGGAAGAGAATTCCACAGTCTGGCGGCCACAGTAGCAAAAGCTCGATCACCCCTAGTTTTCAGTCTCGTATACTGAATAACAAGTAATCCCTGACCACAAGACCTCAGAGACCTACTAGGGGCATAGGGCTGTAAAAGTTCAATGATGTATGATGGTGCTTGTTCTTGAAGAGCCTTAAATGTCAGAACCAGAATCTTAAAGTGGACTCTGAATTCGACAGGGAGCCAGTGTAACTGTATAAGCAACGGTGCTATATGTGAGTATTTCGATGTTTTCGTCAGAAGCCTTGCTGCAGCATTTTGGACAGTCTGCAGACGCTCCAGGGAACTTTTGTTTAGACATGTGAACAGTGAATTGCAATAGTCCAGTCATGATGAAATAAAAGCATGAATAACAATCTCCAGTTCAGTATGAGATATTATGGGGCTCAATTTAGAAATATTTCTTAAATGATAGAAGCAAGACCGAACCAGAGATTTGACGTGAATATCCAATGTAAGAGCAGGATCGAAGGTTTCCCTAGGTTCCTGATAGATGGTTTCACAAATGTTGAAAGGGGACCAAGAGCATTCATTATGCTGGGTACATGTCTGTCTGGAGCACATAAAAGGACTTCAGTTTTATTTTCATTTAGTTGGAGACAATTGTCGGCCATCCAACCTTTGATGGTTTCCAAATACACATTTAAAATCCGCAGCTTAGAAGCATCTTCAGGTTTAAAAGATATATATAGTTGGATGTCGTCTGCGTAGCAGTGGTAACAAATATCCTCAAAAGGGCTCAAAATATGCTGGAGAGGAAGTAAATAAATTAAAAACAATAATGGCCCCAGCACAGAGCCTTGTGGCACACCAAAGGACAGGGACGTAGAAGATGACCTGTACTTAGAAACTGCCACAGAAGAGTATCGTTCACAAAGATACGAGGAGAACCACTCTAAGGCAGACCCAGATACACCGACCCAGTATTTCAGCCTATCAAGCAAAATATAATGGTCAACGGTGTCAAAGGCCGACGTGAGATCCAACATTAAGAGAACAGAACACTTACCTGCATCGCTTTGCATCAGAATGTCATTGGAAACTCTAAGAAGGGCTGTTTCAGTAGAATGAGCTTTACGAAAGCCAGACTGAAATTTGTCAAAGATATTATATTTGTCTAAAACTGCTGTAAGCTGCTTAGCCACAATCTTCTCTAAAATCTTAGCAATTAACGGTATTTTTGAGATCGGTCTGTAGTTGCTAGTGAGAGATGGGTCCAGCATAGGCTTTTTTAACAGGGGGTATATAACAGCAGTTTTAAAATAAGCAGGGACTTTGCCAGATCCCAAAGAGGTGTTACTTATAGTGAGCATACAGGGACCAATAGAGTAAAAGACATTTTTGAATAACGATGCGGGTAAAATGTCGAGTGAACAAGAGGATACTTTTGTTGCACTAACTATTTTTCCCAGCTCGGATAGTGAAACAGGTAAAAATCTTTCTAAAACAACAGGCCGAACTGGCGTGGGAACTGACAGTGCAGATGCTGATGGGGACAATTTTTTCCTTATATTGCTAATTTTTTCTAAAAAGAAAGCAAGAAATGTTTCACAGTCTTCAGCAGAAGAAATAATGGCAGCAGGTGGAGCAGGAGTAATGATATCAGTAATAGTATCAAATAAGACCTTAGGATTACCTCTGCTCTTTGCAACCAACTGAGAAAAGTAAGCAGCCCTTGCATCTCTAATAGCATTGTTAAAAGAGGCTAAAAGATCCTTTAAATAAAGGAGATGAACATTTAAATGAGTTTGCAGCTCAAAGTCAATACTTACAATGAGCTATAACTAAAATTTATTTCAGACTGGTAAGAATTAAACCTCACCTGAGACACGGTCTAACACCTGCTTTCTGTTTGTTACTGTATGAAGTCCAGCTCTGAAATACACTGTGAATTTTTGTGTCTTTGTGCTTCTCAGGCCCACAGGTCATTTGGCTCCAAAGAGACCCAACAGAGTTCACCGAGAGAGGAAGATGAGCATCACGAGGAGGAGGAGGAAGAACCTCCCGTTCCCATGACGACCAGGCTTCGAAAACAGGCTGAGAGAGCGCAAGAGAGGGTGAGGGAGCAGAGGACCGTAGAAACGATCATCGTTTCAGACGCAGAAGACGACGTCGGCTGTCCGTCTCAGTGGAACGTGGAGCAAGTGTTTTCCTACATCAGCACCCTGCCAGGTAATGCGGTTTTTCACACTCCTGAGGCACAGCTTTTATTGCTAAAGAAATGGCAAACATTAACAGTACGACCTCTGACCTCGCAGCACGTCTGTGTCGGTTTGTAGTTTGGTGTGTTGGGTTTGCTTTAAGGTAAGTTTTGCTTCTCTCTCGCAGTTTTTGACAGGTTAAATATGATTTGCAGGCATGAAAGTTTCATGTGGACATGTGCTGGTTAAGGGTGACTGCACATAGTGTACACCCACCAGCCACTTCATTAGGTACACCTGTTCAATTGCTCGTTAGCACAAATATCTTCAGCGACCTGCTTGAATTCAAGCTGAGCATCAGATTGAGCAAAAAATGTGATTTACTTTAAATTTGGCACTGTTGGCACATTGAAACTGAAGGAGATGGGCTTCGGCAGCAGAATACCACACTGGGTGCTACATCTATCAGCTAAGAACTGGAAAACGAGGCTATAGGTCACACAGAATGACCACTCCGGTTCTCTTTCCATCAGGTGGTGCTGATGTAGCCGAGGAGTTTCGCTCCCAGGAAATAGATGGGCAGGCTCTGCTGCTTCTCACAGAGGATCACCTGGTCAGCACCATGAACCTTAAACTGGGACCCGCACTGAAGCTTTGTGCGCACATCAACTCCCTCAAAGATGCATAAACACGTAACATTCCTCCTCTTAGTGAATGTAAAGAAAAGCAAGGATCTGCTCACCTCTGCAGAGACAATGAGGAAGTGCTGCTCATCTTTAAACTGCCTATTTTTAAACACTGTCACAAAAGAGAGCAGAGCTCGCTGAGTTGAACTGACTGCAGTTTTTTTTTTTTTTTTTTTTTTTTTTTTTTTTAAAGACCACTGCCAACTATTTTTCCGGGTTTTAGCTTTCCATTACCCAAGGACTCAAAGTCGACTTGCTCTCAGATGATTTTACAGTTTTACCTCAGCTGCTCTGGCTCGTTTCTCCTGATAGTTTCACGTTTACAAGTCTCAGCAGTGCATATTTAAGTTTCCCATAATCACTCAAAACCAGTTAAACTGCAAAAGGCTATATTTGCCATCTTTTGTATATTGAAGGATTAAAATGCAACATTTTATTACATTTAAATACTTAAACCAAAAAGGTACCATATAAAAATCCAACTCTTCGCAGCAAACCAGGCAACAGGGGAAGGACTATTTATACACACAGGGTAATAAGGGAAGTGGAGACAGCTGGGGATATGATACACAGGTGCAGAGAAACTAGGTAATCACTGGGGAGGAGGTAAAACTCAAAGCAACACACAGGAGACCACAATCTATGAAAGTTTATTTATGCTACCAAAAACTTTTATTTTTTTTGCTGTCAATAAGTCAAAATTTGGGATATTATCTTATTGAAAATTATTTTCTCAGAAGTTTGAGTTGATAAGTTGAAATTCTGACCTACAGGTGATTTTAAAAAAAATTTGTTTTTTTTCACTTTATTTTTCACCCCAACTTAACACAGACACCAGAAAACTCATTTGTTACACAAACGGAACACAAGAGTTTAGAATAATGAAGAGAAAATAACACAGGGACACACACAACCTGAAAGTTCTCACCTGGGACAGGAATCAAATGAGCACCAAAAACAGATTCAAAAATATAACAAAGGATCAAACTCACAATAGAACATGAAGAAATCCAAACATGAATACTGACGTGCTCTATTGGGTCCTTTCTTCGCTGCCTGGCTCCATGGAGCCCAAGTGACATTTGCCATAGAAACAAACTACTGAGTACAATTTTTCAGTTACAGCAATCAAATTTTGCCTGCTGCATCAAATGCTTTGATTTGCAATATCAAAGGTAAATGGTAAATGGCCTGTATTTATATAGCGCTTTACTAGTCCCTAAGGACCCCAAAGCGCTTTACATATCCAGTCATCCACCCATTCACACACACATTCACACACTGGTGATGGCAAGCTACATTGTAGCCACAGCCACCCTGGGGCGCACTGACAGAGGCGAGGCTGCCGGACACTGGCGCCACCGGGCCCTCTGACCACCACCAGTAGGCAACGGGTGAAGTGTCTTGCCCAAGGACACAACGACCGAGACTGTCCAAGCCGGGGCTCGAACCGGCAACCTTCCGATTACAAGGCGAACTCCCAACTCTTGAGCCACGATCGCCCTGGTGAAGGTGAAAAACTCCTCTGCATCTTTCTGTAGTCTGTTGACTTTCACGTGGTCCGATATCTTCCTCTGCACTGACATGGCGCTCATTTTCTGTGCATATCTTCCAGTATGTTCAGTACTCACGCTACACCTGTGAGATCAGTGAGATTTTGACATTAGACAGAATAAAACAAACTCCAAGACCAATAAATTGTAGTAAAAATGTCAGGGATTGTGAACTGTGGGAGATAAAAAGACGTCTCAAAGGAAATTCATATAAAAAAGCCTTCCCATAAAAATAGGTTTAAAGGAAGTGGCTGACTCTACTGACATGATTTCCTCAGGCAAGGTTGGCGCCTTTGCCCAAGGACCCCGGGTGCATGCTGGTGCATATGGTGCTCAGAGGATAGAGATATAGCCTGGAGCAAGGCCATGAAGGGCCCTAAAAGTCATCCATAAAATCTGTTCTAAAACAAACTATGAGCTGCTGTAGAACAGCAAAAAACAGCTAAAACTGGAGTTTCATTTAGTTCTGATAAACAGGAGTGATTTCCCTAAATGTCCTAAAATAGTTAAAGATGTTAACAGACGCTGAGATGGTCAGATTTCATTTATTTTTGAGATGAGAAGTGAGCCAAAGCAACAAAGATGAGCAGTTCTTTCTCTCACCGCTTGTCATTTCGCTGTAGTGATCGTAGCAGTTCTGACTCGAGTTATCCATTTGTTTCAAAATGGTTTTTAAATGTTTTTTTTTTTTGTTTTGTTTTGTTTGTATCATTTGTAGACAAAGAGAACAAATGATCATCATTACATTCGACAAACGCGGTACAATCTCACTGTTTACAAAGCAGATTATTGCCTCCTGTCTTCAAGATGGAATTTGATACGTTCACCATCAGCAAACGGTTGTGCTGACTTATGAAAGTTTTACTGACTACAAGGTTATTTATTGTTATTTATTGTTGTCATAATTAATATACAAATAAAACAGTTAGAAAACAGTGTTTTCTTTGTGTAATGTTTTATTTATTTATTTTTTTACTGAGATTTAGGGTCCTTCTTTATCTAAAATTCATTCTTTGTCTTTTCCCTTTTTTGCTTAAACTGGTGTTGTCAGCGTTTAATCTCGTCAAAATGACGTTAACGGCATAACTGCGAGGGGCTGCCCCACGCACAGAGCGATCTGTGCTTACTCGCTAACTGAGATTTGCTGCGTTAATGCAACATCATTTTAACGAGATTAACGCTGACACTAGTTTAAACCTGTAAAGCCTAAACAATGAAATAAGTATCAGAATTTTTTTTTTTTTTTTTTTTAAAGCGATAGTGTTTATTGAACCTCACGACAAATAAATAGACACTTTGTGAACAAATTAAGCACATAAAAGATCTGAAGTCACCCAAACTCTCAATGTGAGAGCCAAAGAAATGTTTATGTCATGATTGGGCTAAAATAAACCAATCAGAGAGACAACAAAACCTTAAAGTGGCCAAAACAACCATCTGGTTCATTTTTTTTTTTTTTTTTTTTTTTTTTTTTTAAATGAAGGAATGCAAAGACCACAGGAGACGGCTAAAGTGGATGATGACAGAATTGTTTCACTGTTAACAAAAGCAGCCTTCCAACACCTAACTTCTTTAGGAGGTATTAGTATTACCGTTAAGGTCTACAATCAAAAGATGACTTCACAGATGTAAATACAGAGTGCTTACAACAAGGTGCAAGCCACCGGTTACACTGGAGAACAGGAAATTTGATTTAAGGTGAAATTTATTTATGTAACACATTTCCAGACAGACGATGCTGCACAAAGTGTTTAACAATATAAAAATGCCATTTAAAAAGAAACGATGTAAAACAACAATAACAATATAAAGCAATGATAGGACAATAAAAGAATTAAAACTATAACTAAGACTATTAAATAAGACAAATGCTTGTGTGTTAAAAGCCAGGGCATAAAAATGTGTTGTTAGTAGTGATTTAAATGGATCAACTATTTGTGCAGATCTATTTTATATTAATATAATATTTAGGGGAAGACTATTCCAAAGTCTGGGACCTGCCACAGAGAAGGCTCTATCACCACGAGATTTGAGATGAGTCCATGGGATGGATAGCATTAAGTTTGAGCTAGACCTCATGGTTTTTCCTGGAGCATAAACAGAGAGGGGCTCAGACAAGTTTCAGCGATGGTGGAGGCGGTATTATGGTATGGGCATGCATGACTGCTGGTGTTTATATTGATGATGGGTCGATGACTTCAGCCCAACACAGCATGATTTTCAGTTATCAAATGCAAAGCTGAAGGCAGAGACAAAACCTAATTTGTCATAGTCCAGATAATTATGGACATACAGTGGGGCAAAAAAGTATTTAGTCAGCCACCGATTGTGCAAGTTCCCCCACTTAAAATGATGACAGAGGTCAGTAATTTGCACCAGAGGTACACTTCAACTGTGAGAGACAGAATGTGGGAAAAAATTCAGATGGTAGGATTTGTAAAGAATTTATTCGTAAATTAGGGTGGAAAATAAGTATTTGGTCACCTCAAACAAGGAAAATCTCTGGCTCTCACAGACCTGTAACGTCTTCTGTAAAAAGCTTTTCTGTCCCCCACTCGTTACCTGTATGAATGGCACCTGTTTGAACTCATCATCTGTATAAAAGACACCTGTCCACAGCCTCAAACAGTCAGACTCCAAACTCCGCCATGGCCAAGACCAAAGAGCTTTCGAAGGACACCAGGAAAAGTATTGTAGACCTGCACCAGACTGGGAAGAGTGAATCTACAATAGGCAAGCAGCTTGGTGTGAAAAAATCAACTGTGGGAGCAATCATCAGAAAATGGAAGACATACAAGACCACTGATAATTTAGTATTTATTTATTTATTGTCATTGTCAAGAACAATGAAATTGCGTTTGGGGCTTCCATACAACCCAAAAAAAAGAAGAAAATAATAAATACCCCTTAAAACCCAAGTGTACATATTTAACCCAGTGTGACTCCAATGCAATAAGACAATCCTTAGCAATAATGTTCGTAGAAATTCAGACAAAGACCTGAGAAACATGACAAAATACAACAATGCAACCCATTCAATATTATTGTACTGTGAGATATGATATCAGATATGATAGTTATCTATTTAAGAAAGAGGGGGGGGGGCAGGAGGGGGAAGAGAATAAAGATATGATGCACCAATGCAGACCAGTTCATTGCAATTAAGAAGTTGGATATGGTTATTGTCCGTGAGAGGGGGGCAGAGAGTTCAGGAGCCTCACAGCCTGTGGATACAGGCTGTTGGCCAGTCTGGATGTTCTGGCCTGTATAGACCTGTACCTTCTCCCTGAGGGCAGCAGATGGAAAAGGTGGCGCGCAGGGTGATGTTGGTCCCGCAGGATACTGTGCACCCTCCTCAGACAGCGAGTGGGGAAGATATTACTGATCTCTGGCAGACTTGTTCCAATAATTCTGCCAGCTTCTTTCACCACCCGCTGGAGTGCTTGCTGATCGGCCTTGGTGCAGCTGGGGAACCACACTAGAAATCCATGATAATCTCCCTCGATCTGGGGCTCCACGCAAGATCTCATCCCGTGGGGTCAAAATGATCATGAGAACGGTGAGCAAAGATCCCAGAACCACACGGGGGGACCTGGTGAAAGACCTGCAGAGAGCTGGGACCAAAGTAACAAAGGTCACCATCAGTAACACACTACAACGGCAGGGAATCAAATCCCGCAGTGTCAGACGTGTTCCGCTGCTGAAGCCAGTACATGTCCAGGCCCGTCTGAAGTTTGCCAGAGAGCACATGGATGATACAGCAGAGGATTGGGAGAATGTCATGTGGTCAGATGAAGCCAAAGTAGAACTTTTTGGTATAAACTCAACTAGTCGTGTTTGGAGGAAGAAGAATACTGAGTTGCATCCCAAGAACACCATACCTACTGTGAAGCATGGGGGTGGAAACATCATGCTATGGGGCTGTTTTTCTGCCAAGGGGACAGGACGACTGATCCGTGTTAAGGACAGAATGAATGGGGCCATGTATCGTGAGATTTTGAGCCAAAACCTCCTTCCATCAGTGAGAACTTTGAAGATGAAACGAGGCTGGGTCTTCCAACATGACAATGATCCAAAACACACCGCCCGGGCAACAAAGGAGTGGCTCCGTAAGAAGCATTTGAAAGTCCTGGAGTGGCCTAGCCAGTCTCCAGACCTCAACCCCATAGAAAATCTGTGGCGGGAGTTGAAAGTCCGTGTTGCTCGGCGACAGCCCCAAAACATCACTGCTCTCGAGAAGATCTGCATGGAGGAATGGGCCAAAATACCAGCTACTGTGTGTGCAAACCTGGTAAAGACCTATAGTAAACGTTTGACCTCTGTTATTGCCAACAAAGGTTATGTTAAGAAGTATTGAGTTGTATTTTTGTTATTGACCAAATACTTATTTTCCACCCTAATTTACGAATAAATTCTTCACAAATCCTACCATGTGGATTCATGGATGTTTTTTTTTTTTTTTCACATTCTGTCTCTCTGGTGCAAATTACTGACCTCTGTCATCATTTTAGGTGGGGGAACTTGCACAATCGGTGGCTGACTAAATACTTTTTTGCCCCACTGTAATTTTTAAGTTTCTCAAAAAGAAAAGACATTTTATTTAAAAAAAAAAGGTATTCACTTTAAGCGATTTAACTCCTGTAATGTTGAATGCATCATGGTGTTGTGCTAGCGTGATAAAATGAATAATAATCTACACACAGGTAAGCTTTGGTTGAAGTGTCACTTTTATTTGCTTGAAACGAGTCTGGACAGATGCTTTACAGCTCTTTCTTACATCAACAGACAGATTAAAATACATTAAAATTCCTCTACACTCATAAGTGCAAATGGATACATTTCTCTACAGAAAAATACTACAGATTATACAACAATGCCTTCTATGCTGTACATGTGGAATGTGTCGGCTGAATGTGGAACTCATCGATGGAGCATTTAAGGTGCGCAGGGATTTAGAGCATACGTACGGAGTTTCCATGCACACTATTTGGTTTACAAGGCTGCTTGTGCAAAAGTCACTGCGTTTTAAGACACTGAGCAGATGATGTTCACTGGGTGACGGATGAGTGCTCACAGAGGCAATAAGGTCAATGAGATTACAGGCACTGCAAAGACGAGTATATACATTCCCAGATCTGGTTTTCCCACTGCTCCATTTCATTCAAGAAACAACAACTTACAAATTGTTTCCTGGGACACTTACTGGGGAAAAAACATGTAATTTGATACCAATTACAGGTAAAACAGAGACTCTCTTCCAGACTATTTTGACTTTGAGCAAAACAAAGGAAAAGATAAGAAATAACATTTGCAAAGTCTCTGATTGAAATAAAACTGATTAAAATAATTATTGCTCTACTTTGCTGGTGATTTCTTTTGCATTAAAATGTCTGAGGTGCACAAAAAAAACAAACCCCAAAACCTTTGTTAATGTAACTTGTGAAAAACTAACCCTAAAGTCTAAAAACTGCCTCTGTTTGATATGTAATCTGTTTATTTTTCCCAGAAATGTTCAATAAACTTAAAAAAATAATAATCAGACATTAAAATAAAGCCCTAAAACTTTTATTTTGTGCTGAGGGTTTGCATAATTTATAGTTACACGTCCCAAATATGAATTTTAAAGTCATTTGAAATGTAAAAAGGCAAAAAATAAATACCACCTAATGCCTCAAACCTGAAACTATACACCGAATATTGTGAAGCTTTCTCATGTGACCTGAGGCGGGAACAGATGATTGGAGAGTGAAGGCTTTTAAAGCAACAGGAAGTTAAGACCAATTTTTAAAATAATAACCAGGTATAATAATAACCAAGTAAACAAATGAATTCATTTCTGTGTAAAAAACAAAACAAAACAAAAAACAAACAAACAAAAACAACCCCAAAACAAGCAAACAGCTGAATTACAGTACATGAAATTAGTAAAAATCTAAATAAATTCATTGACACAGGAATGATTTTTCAAAGAGGAATGGCTTCCACATGTTGCCTCTCTGCTTCTTGTTCTCTCAAACGTGACATAAAAGTAGGATTTTTATTTATTTATTTTTTCCCTTTCTGATGGGCGACAGCGGCGGCGTAGCTTATGATGACGACTGACCCTCTCAAACTCCGCTGTGTAGTGGACGAGCAGAGACGACAGGCAAGATGAAAGCTTGATGATGAAACCCTCACTGCTGGATGTCAGCGCCGCTCACGGCGTGCTGCCAGAGCTGAGGCCGTCCTTCTCTGCCGATATTGACTTCACCAGCTCCTCCACCCAGCGGACCTCGGAGGCCACCTGCTCGGCCAGGACCTCGTAGCGGTTCTCCAGGCGCCCAAACTTGCGCTTGAGGATGTTGGCCGACTGCATAGTGACCCGCGCGTCCTCCTGGCACTTCTTGCGCTGCGTCTGCGTGCGCTGCAGCTCTTGGCGGATGTGGTTCAGGTCGCCAGAGATGCTCTGGTTCTCTTCCTTGTACCACCCCTCCTTCTCCTCATATATCGATAGCAGCGCTGCCACGTCCTCGCGGCAAGAGCGCTGGTTGCGCTCCAACTCCTTCAGGCCTTCCTCAGCCGCCGCAATCTCCTCGAGCACCTGGGAGAAGCGCTCAAAGTTGGCGTAGGTGTTGTTCGGAGGCATGCTGGAGTGGGACTTGATGGTATACTCCTTGAGACGAGTAGTCTTCAGGCGCCGGCGCTCAGTCTTGTGATCTCTGTCCTCCTGGCGTACGTTCCGCCTCTTAATGACCTGAAGAGGTAAAAAGGTACAGGTCTGAAAAACGAGCAAGAATTTGATGACAAGAACCAAAAGATGGGAGTAAAAAGAGTCATATTTTCAGTTGGCCTGATTATCAGATGTGAAATTTCACATGAAGTTCTTCAATTTTTTTCCCACTTCACTGAATGTTTAATCTATAAAGATGTAAACAAAGACTTAAACTGCAAACCTTAATCCAGGGGTGCTCAAGACTGTCATCAATGGTCATTCTTTTCCTGCAAAAGAAAATCCATTAGTGTTGGTTAAATGCTGAAGACCAGGGCACTGTGAGTGCCAGCATCTGCATGAAGTATACAAATATTCTATGCAAATTGTACATTCATATAGATATATTTATCTATATATATATATATATAGAGAGAGATTCACCATGCGCGTGTTTGTTGATTTAGTGTGCTGCATTTTTTCAGTTTCTGCATGTTCTACAATCATTACACTACGTATTTAAGAATTTTTTATCTTCCCGCTGCAGCTGAGCGACCGCTGATTGATTGATCAAGGTAAATAAGCAAAAGTTAAAATTCTGCAAGTCTAGAAAAAAGCTCATCACAGCAGACGACAACAATGTGCTATAGCTAATACATTTCTGGAATTGTGACATCAACAAGCATTGGATAAAAATCATAAAGATATTCTTACTTAGGATCCTTTACTAGCAAACGGCGTATGAAGTCCTTCGCCAGCTCGCTGGTGTTGCTGAAATACTCCTCATCGAAGTCGTAGTTGACAGCTGAGATGTTGGTCAGCGTCTCTTGTTTGGTCTCGCCCAGAAACGGCGAGGCACCGCTCAACCTGTAACCAGTCAGAAACTTTACTTTAGAGCCCGTTTTGAAGAATCAGGTGGTTTCTGTTTTTTTACAAACTATAAGCTTCACTCACAGAATATACGTGATGACACCAATGCTCCTGCAGAGACGAGAGGATAAATAAAGATCAGTAAAAACTGTTAGGTTAAACCACAGCTTCAGAAAGTGGGGGGGGAAACAAAAAAAAAACAAAAACAAAAAAAAAAACAGGTTGGTATCTTACCACATGTCTGCCTCCAGTCCAAGTGGCTCATAGTTGACTATTTCTGGTGCTGTAAAACACAGGAATGAGCCCTTTAATTCAAAGCAGATGTAATCTGAAGCCACGATCACCCTCTCACAGGGTCTGACTCACTGCATGGAAACAATCTGGCACAAGGCTGGAAGTGAATATTTAGGAGGCCACGGGCTCTCACCAACAAACTCTGGTGTTCCAAAGATGTTCTTGAACTCGTTTCCTGCTTTGATCTGATGAGCGATCCCAAAATCTATTAGCTTGATCCTGGGGTTGGGGACATTCTTGTCCAGCAGCATGATATTCTCAGGCTGAAAGATAAAAAAAAATGGAGAAAAAAACAAAACAACTATATCACTGAAAGGAGGAGGAGGGCGAGTCGATGACATTAGACACTGACAAAGCAGCATTTTCTACTTGAGCTTTTGAACTGTGACACTTGCATTTTATCACCACTGTCAGCAGCTTGCATACAAGTCCATAAAAATAAGCTTTGCTCCTGTACATGCCATCATCCACCAACTAAAATAATACAGAAATAATCCTATTATACGATTTTTATTCTATCCTCGTGAAGTTAAATGTTGCAGTACAGTTTAAAGGCTTTGGTCACGTATCTTTATTGATAAAGATTAGTAGTCTTTTCCTTTATTAGAAGCTTATGTCTAACTTTTAGCTATCAAAAATGAGATTAGTACATTAACCCCATTGAGAGTAGTCCTCCCTGAAAATATGATTTCATTAATGTTAAGATATTTAGCCCAAAATATATTTTACCATGTTTTTAGCCCAAAAGAATCAGGGCAGCCGTGTTTGTCTGCTCTCACCAACATGTCATCTACCACCGCTGTATAAGAGCCCCTCAAGTTTCCCCTCAGTGCTGACCTTGAGGTCGAAGTGAGCGATGCGTTTGGAGTGGAGATACTGAACGCCATCCAAGATCTGCTTGAGAAACTGCGTGGCCTCCTCCTCAGTCAGAGATTCTTTCTCTGCCAGGAAGTCGAACAGCTCTCCTCCAGACACCAGCTCCAGGATCAGGATCACATCCGTCTTGTTTTCAAAGATGTCATGCAGGGTGATGATGTTGCTGTGCTGGATCTCGCGCAGGATGTTGACCTCGCGCTCGATCTCTTCGCGGCTCACCCCCCGCCGGCTGGACGACAGCCGCCGCTTCTTGATAAACTTGGCTGCGTACTCGATGCCTGTGCTCTTCTCCTTGCACTTACGGACGATGGCAAACTGTCCGCTGCAGAGAGGAAAGATCAGAGAGATGTCAACGCAATGTTCTCCTACCTCATGTTGTGATGGGGAAAAAAAAAAAGATGTTTCTTAAGCAGAAGGCACTGCATGTCTGTCTATCATCATAGATATTTATCAGCAAAGACCTCTAAATGCTGTTAGCTAATAACCTCAGTTGTATCTAGTGTTACACAGAGCAGACAGCTGATAATCAGCTGTCTGCTTGACGTTTATTCAGCTGTGTAAAAACTATAACTTCAATCTCAGCCAAACCGATTTACTCAGGAACAAATAAAATACAAAAAAAAAAGCCAAACAATAACATATTTAAGTTGTCTAAGTGACTTATATATATTTAACCTGAGTAGCGAAAGACAGCGGTGGGTTTGAAAACGATTTGCCGGGAGTCCGGTGTTCTCACGGCTCTAGTGAGCCTTGAACTCCGGCTAGCTATCGAGCTGGTGAGACGTCCGTTACCCACGTCGGAGCACAAAACGTCGGAGCGCTTTTGAAAATATGTGATGTCTTGATAAACTGAGCAGATATTTTCGCCTGAAAATATGTTAAACGTTTATTTTGTGACCCAGAAAGAATAATAAGAGTAATATTAACACTAACTAGCTGCCACCATTGTTGACAACTGAGCAGTAGTGATGTGCGGATCGATCCTGAAATATCGATTCCTCCGATACCAATCATTTATGTTCTAGAATCGATTCTCACATTAAAATATCGATATTTTAGTAATTTAGAGTAAATTTATAGTTTATCATTAACAGGAACACAGTGGAAAGAAACTATAACATTCAGATCGTCTACATTCAAAGGAACTACTTCCTCTTCCGCCTTTCATAGTCATGTGCGAAATACGGCTGTATAAATGTCTCGCAGCCCCTTGGTGTGCGCACTCACAACAATGGCTGAGCGTAATTGTGCGGACGCATTTTACTTCCACAAACAGCTGAGACGTGGTTTGTGATACATGTGGCAAAAAAGTGCTCCAAGAGTGAGGTGTTGTGGCCATACTTGCCAACCTTGAGACCTCAGATTTAGAGAGACATTCAAAAGGGCTGTTGGGGGGGGGGGGTGATAAATACAGTTTACAGTGTTTATTTATCGGATAAAATACGTTAAATGTCACCGTTATTATTGACCCGTGTTCTGACAAACCATCCTACTTTGGCAAAACGTCCTACCGTAGGTAGTTTATGCACATTTCTGCAGTCACAGAGTAATTCCAGCACAAATTTAAGTAGGTATGACGGTTTGCCACTTAATGTTGCCCATCAGAGTATGCTTGTAGCTTATATTCTTAAAGCCAGGGTGGTTTGCCACTTCATTTTACCCGTTAAAGTATGCTTATAGGTAACATTCACAAAGGTAGCATGGTTTGGCACTTAATTTCACCCGTCAGAGTATGTTTCTAGCTCTTATTAACAAAGGTAGGATGATTTGCCACTTAATTTTAGCTGTTAAAGTATGCTTCTGGCTCATATTCACAAAGGTAGGACAATTTTCCACTAAATTTAGCTGTTAAATTATGGTTGTAGGTCACATTCACAAAGGTAGGATGGTTCGCCACTTAATTTCGTGTTGTGCGCATGCGCAGAAACAACGGGTAGGATGGTTTGTCGGGTAGGATGGATTCCCAGAACACCGGCCCGGAAACAGCGGGGGTGTCCAAATTCAGAGGCTGCTTCCACCTGAGGACCCGGCCTTCGCGGTCTAAAGAAAGCCGGGTAGTATGGCACGAGCTCCCTCGGTGGAGTGAAACTCTGCCGTCTGCTCCTTGCTATCTAGAATATAACCGGGCTCTGGCGTAAACTCTCGACCGTCTCACACTTTCTTTAATTAGTTTTCTGCTTGATGTTTATTCAGCTGTGTGAAAACCCCGGAGGAACCCTCCCGAGGGATTAATAAAGGTAAATTTAATTTAATCTAATAACTTTAATCTCAGTCAAACCGATTTACTCACGAACAAATAAAACACTGAAAAAGCCAAAAAATAACATTTTTAAGTTATCAAAGTGACTTGTATATCATGTTTAACCCGAGTAGTGAAAGACCGCGGGGGTTTGAAAACGATGTGTCGGTCGGCTCAGATATTTGAAGTTTACACGGCTACATTCTCACCTGAAAATATGTTAAAAGAGAAATAAGAGTGATATTAAAACTAAGTAGCTGCCGCCATTGTTGAAAACTGGAATTGGCTGGGTCGCGCTATGAATTCTGCGATATGGTTTTTCAATTTTGTTGTCCGGGTGGAAATTCGGGAGAATGGTGGCTCTTAAATCCTACTACTTATTCCTGCGTCTTTTGGGATCTTACAAAGCTTCAAACAACGCGTCGACTATTAAATTAGTCAGCGACGATTTTAATAGTCGACATAAATCGTGACTAGTCGACTAATCGTGGCAGCCCTAGTCCTATGGCAAACAAAGCACACCCTTTCTGCTTCCATAGGAATTAAGAGGGTCATCAAATGTACTTGATCAACCAATCAACAGTAAGTGTGAGGACCTCTATAAAAGCAGACGTTTTGGGAGTTTGCTGATCTTTAGGATTAAGTCATCCCAGAAGTTTAGATCCTAGCAAATTCACCCTAACATCAGACCATTCAACGCTCAAGTAAACTGCAAAACACACCCAAGAACTACATCTCAGACTCTAGAGAGCTCAGTTAACATGTTAAATGTTAAAGTTTGTTAAATTTTTGGGAAAAAACCCAAAAACATGGCAGCAAAACTTAGGTTTGCAAAATTGCATCTGAACAAACCACAGGACTTCAGAAACAATCTGCTTTGGACATACAAGACCAAAGTGGAGATATCTGGCCATAATGCACACCAACATATAGCAAAATCAAACACAACACATCAACTGTCAGACACTGTGGTGGAGGGGTGATGATCCAGCCTTGTAATGCAGCCACAGGACACGGGCACCTTGCAGTCACTGACTTAACCACAAACTCTTCTGTATACCAACGTATTCTAGAGTCAAATGTGAGGCCATCTGTCCAACAGCTAAAGCTTGGCTGAAACTGGGTCATGGAGCAGGACATGGCCCCAAGCACAGCAACAAATCTCCAACAGAATGACTGAAAAAAAATGAAGGTGTTGCCACAGTAAATTAAAACTGACATCTCAACCAGACTGAAATGCTGTGAAAAGACCTCAAGACAGCTGTGATAAATGAATGTCCAATGTCTCAATAAACTAAAGCAACATAGTGAAGAAGCATGAGCCAAAATTCACCAACAAACCGCACATGATGATGATCAAAACTAGCACCACTGATTAACAATTGTTTCATGATCATTGATGTGCATATTATCATGGCCACTGATCAATGGCCTGCAATCACAGCATTGTAACATGGTGAAAGATGTACCCTGAGCTCCTTCCTCAATTCCGAGATGGTCTTTCCATTTTCACATAAATGTTCCCTGTCCAGGATGTGTACATCCTCATCATTGAAAGAGTCACTGGCCACTGGCCTACAAGTGTAAATACTGCTTAAGCCTGATCCAACTGTGCTGTGCTAGCCTTCTTAGACTGTGAAATTTCCATCTGTAATGGGGCACAGTTAAAAGTCGACGTGTACCGTAAACCAACGCACACGGATCAGCATTTAAGGTTTTGACTCTCATCATCCACTAGAGCACAAATGTGTCATCAGGACACTACAACACAGAGAGAACACCGTCCTAACAAAGGTACTCTTGGGCATTGATCAATGATCATGAAACTGACCTCACAGCCCATTGTTAATCAGTGGTACTGCAATCTGCAGTCAGCAGAGACTGAACTGAAGAAGTTACCGTACTTGGATGAGTGACAAAAAGTTTCTGCCACTGAAAGTGCTCCATCCAGAATTAAATTAAATGTCTGTTATCCAAACAGAAGTTAAAATCTCTGACTGAAGCTCAAGAAAGCAAAACAGTGTGTTGTCAGCACAACAAAACAATCATTAACACAACTAAAAACAAGAAAATTCTGTTTTATTCCACATAGAATAAAACAGACATTTGTAAATAAAACAGTGTGGTTTAGATCCATTTAGTATCTGCACACACACACACACACACACACACACACACACACACACCATCCCCTCTCTTACACTACAGCAGAGGTGCAAGGGCACATTGAGAGGCAGTGACGTCACACTTTTGCTGCATTACTGCAGAAAAAAAAAAAAGGTAAGCCAGAAAGTTGTGTTTCATCTCCAAAAATGTGATGACTCATTCACAAACTATCCAGCACAGCAGAAAAGAATTAAAGATGACATTTAATACAGTGCTGCTCACACATATTAAATATCTAGCCCTGTTCAGATCAGTCCCAACCTGGCATTAAAATCCATCTCAAGCAGCATTTCACATTTAGATCTGTTTTTAATTATGGAAAGCATTGATAAGCTGAAAACTCATCGCTTACACAACTTAAAAAATGTGTCTTACAAATGCAAAAAAAGTGTTCTTACACTTTCAGATGAACTGAAGCACACAGCACAACGGCTGGATAGGACAGCAATGAAGAAGAAAGCAGGGTTTTCACATATAATGCTTTCAATTAAACGTTTTAAAACAGGCCCACAAAGCTTACCTCCCCAGCTCCTCTCCCATCTCGTAGTACAACTCAACATCCTCTTGCCTGAAGCCAGCCATGGTGTGCTGACTCTTACGATGATGATGATGGGAGTAACGCCTTCAGATTTCCTGCAGCCAAAAAATAAAAAAAATAACTTAAACGTGGATATGTGACACAGAGGCCACAGACACCACAGAGTACAGAGTATGGAGGAAGTGATAAGACAGTGTTAGCACTTTAGGGCTTCTTCATCCTTATTTGGAGTCAACGCTGCTTTGGAGACTTTTTAGCTGATGTCAGACCTCTGCATACCAGTCCTACTACATCATGTCCTTCCCAGGATCAGCTCTCCGACTCAATTAAAGGGACTACACAACCAACTATGTTACCTTTCACTGGCTAGATAACAAACTACGAGCCAAATGAATCAATGTTTAACTGACAATACACAGATAATGACTTTAAAAAGATGCTAAATTGCGACGTTTATATTGCACTTTTCCATCATAAAAGAAAAACGGCACAAAGGAAGACCTATTTAAAGCAAACACAAAGGTAAACTCGTGAAACGGGATCGTCGTGTTAACTTATTACAATCTGAACACTGATTAAAGAATTTAAGGAAAGAAATAAAGGGAATCCCGACGACGGAAACCAGCTAGCTTAGCTGTGAAGCTAACATTAGCGTCCCGTAGAAACACAGCGCTTAATAAAGACAAAGAAAAGGATTCATAGTAACTCAAATACTGACAACAACGCATATATTTAGTCACACAAAAGTGAAGGGATTTCTACTACAGATACTTACAGTACGGCTGGCTACGAGTGCTGCATTCCTCTGCCAAGTAGTTGTGTGTGAACTCCCCGACTGAGAAAACATCAGGCTAACTGCGGCGGAACACATAGCTTCCGGTGTCCTTCAAAAGTAAAAGCATTAACCTTCGGCGCCAATCAATGCAGTCTCCAAACCACTCACTTCAAAGTCTCCCTCTGATGTACTCATTTATAATCTTGTCCGTCCTGGTCACGCCCAATTGACGTGTTAACATCTTCAATTCCACCACCTCCAGCGCCTGTGTTTTTGTCAGCATATTATTAAATATTTTCAAAATATTAATCATAAGTGTGTTAATAGACCGACAACTTAATGCTACTGATGTTATCATTTTCACTGTCAGACCTGGAATCACATTCATGCACACTGTACTTGCAAGTAGATTTGTTTGTGTGTGTGTGTGTGTGTGTGTGTGTGTGTTACTGTGTAGATACTAACGTTATTGTGTGTCACACACATTCCCTGAGAAGGTGCCCTTAAACTTATGTCTATTTTTATCTCTTCTCCTATGCTAAAACAATCTGAATGTAAATCTACATGTGCCAACAGAGAATGCCAAACTATGTTTTATTTTTCTTGTAACAGTGACTACAAAGATCTATTTTATTCTATTCTATTACCAAAAGGATTTATCCCTCTGGGGCTAAAAAGAAAAGAGAGAAGCGTGAAGTAATGTTTCCATAAATACTTATCAGTAATATAAGATCAACAGAATCATCAAACAAACCTTCAATTCAATCAAGATGTGGTCAGCTTGGGTGATGACAAATTCTATTTAAGGCCCCACAAAACCATAGCTAGGCTCTCGTTTGGCTTCACAGTTCTTTTTCTTTAGCAATCTTTTTTTTTGTTTACAATATCAACCAGCCATAAAAACTAATAAGAATCATTTCACACTATGTGGCAGCACTGTATTAAGTTTAAGTTAAGATCTTATCAGGCAAATAGAAATATTTAGCCTTGATTTTGTAAGAAAACCTTTATTGTGAAAGTTGAAGTAGTTTAAGTTCCGCTGTCGTTGCGCATCTTGACGCAGGTAAACACCGGACAGAAGGGAGGACATATGGAATGACATCATGTTGAGTGAATCAGCCTGCTGCAGTACGTCAGTGAGCAACAAGACCGAGCATGCAGCAGCGAAGATTAAAGAGAGGCCAGAGCAGGGAAGAGGCGCACTATTAGACAGTGAACGTATAACAACGGGTTTTGCTAATAACGACTAATTTATTAAAATACTGTAATTAGACACAATACGAGCATGTTTTCAAAGCTATGACAGAGAGACATTTCTGGAAATTAACATCTGGCTAGTGTAATAGGTCGGGATTTTAGCAGGGGGGTTGACGCAGGGTAGGAATGAACAGAACTTTCATCGACCTTACATTTTCAAAATTAGTTCCCTGACCGGGAATCGAACCCGGGCCGCGGCGGTGAGAGCGCCGAATCCTAACCACTAGACCACCAGGGACTGTGGGCATCGGTTTTTGCGCCTTCAGAATCCTGCATATAATGTTGATATCGTCAGATGGAGGCTGAGTGGAGGTTGAGAGTGAACATGTTTTGAACATGTGTTGAATATGAGCTTGACTATGAGCTTCTGGTTTGTTCCAAAGTTTAGGTGCAGGTACAGCAGAGATAAGATCTCATCAGTGCTTTAATCTGCTACTCTGTCCGACCAGACGCATCTGGTCATCTGACCTGAATGCTGTTCTGAGAGTGTACCTGGTTAAAAGATAAAAAATGTAAGGAATTGCTGGTAGAAACATGCTCTAATAACAACATGTATTTGTTTCTGTGGACAAGTATTGATCATAAAAAATATACAGTATGCAGACATCCGAGTAGACCCTCATGTCTTCTCGGATCTTCCCATGCAGTCCTCCACACTCTGCTCTTGGAAATTATGATTGAAGTTTAAGTAAGGACCATATCTTATGATACTAGAGTTTTGAGAGTAGGATATTTAGTTTTGTGCGTAAATCCGGTTAAAAGAGCCAAGGAGTTCATAGTTAGACTTTGATATGTGCTCAAATGTGCGCAGAGTTGACATTGTTTGAAAAAATTAGTTCCCTGACCGGGAATCGAACCCGGGCCGCGGCGGTGAGAGCGCCGAATCCTAACCACTAGACCACCAGGGACGGTAAGTGGCTGGAGATCCCTCACCTGAGTGGGGATGTATATGATAATTGTTTTATCAAAGATAGGAGAATCAGAATCAGAAGACTTTGTTTATCCCCAAGGGACAATTAACAAACAACAGAGCAGCATAACGTTGAAGATAAGGACAATAAGAACAGGCAATAAGATTGAAATAATAAATACACAGAATATACAGTATATACAGTTTTAAAATTACACAGTTTTAAAATTAAAGTGACTGAAGTTGTTCAGTAGGGATGACAGCTTAGCCATCATGTCACTGACCACCTCCACTGGGTCCAGATGGCATCCTAGAACAGAGCTGGTCCTTTGGATCAGCCTGTTCAGGCTCGTTCTGTCCCCAGCAGTGATGCTGCTGCCCCAGCAAACTACACTGTCCGTCCTTCTGCAGGAAGCACTGGGTGGAGTTGTGGGAGAGGCCTGCATTGTAGATGGTGAAGAGGAACGGAGTCAGAACTGTTCCATGTGAGGCCCCCGTACTACAGATGACCCTGTCCGACACAGCCTGAGTTCTCACATACTGTGGTCGGTCAGATAGTCCAGTATCTATGTTGTGAGGTGATGGTCCACTTCTATGTTCTCCAGCTTGTCCTTCAGAACTGTGGGAAGAATGGTTCTAGAGGCACTGGATAACTCAGTGAAAATGATTTTTGAACGATGTAGGAGGTGAATGACGGTCATCCACTCCGGTGCCACAGCAGGTTGGTAGGCAAACTGAACTGGGTCCAGTGATGAGCTCAGCAGGGGCAGAAGCTGTACCAGGAGCAGCCGCTCCACTTACCTCCAAGATATTGGAATTAATCACCTGCATACAAGTGGGTTTTTTGTTTTTTGGGTTGTTTTTTTTTGTATTTGTTTGTAATTTTCTTTTGTATTTTTATTTCTTCTTCTTCTTTTTTTTTTTTTAGAAATTTTGGGTTAAACATTCTAAGAGTTTTGCATTTTTGAAGAAAATGAAGAAAAATTGAAGAAAAATAGTTTCCCTTTATTTATTTATTGATTGATTGATTGATTGATTTATGTATTCATGCTAATGAATTGAAAAACTTTTAACCAAACTCTATAACTCCTCTTTTATTTGTTGTTGGGGGTTTTTAAAACTTATGTTTAACTGTAAAGCATGTTAGGCTTTTCGTGCTGTCAGTGACCGCTACTATTTTTATAGTTTTTTGGCAGTCTGTTTTTATCCAAACAGCAAAGTGGCACATGACAATATCATCCAATTAAAAAGCCTAGCCGAACGAAATGGGCGCGGCCTGTTAGAGCCGGCGTTGGGGGCTCTCGTGCAGGGAGTTCGAGCCAAACGTTTGGTTGGTTGGTCGATGGGGGAGACAACAACAAGCTAGACATCATGAGGGTCCCCGAAACACTGATTTGGGTCGCTTTTCTCATCCAGAAGGTGAGAGACACCACGTCTGTTTCTTCGAAAACTGTCCCTCAGTGCGTCTTTGTCGGGTAGCAGCCTGCGGTTAACAAACAAGGATTTGGGTTTTTATTTCCCTGCGGTTTTCCGGGAACGTTAGCATAGATGCTATGTCTGTTAGCTTGCGGAGATTTCTGTGGGCCCTGGAAACCCACACATTACTACGGAAGCGTAGAGCTGCCACCCAGGCAAAAGAAAAATACAAGTGTATCACGTTATAACGTGAAAGGTTTATTGTTCTAACAAGATACTTTTCCTGTTTGTACAATATACTATCATGTTTGTACAATATACTTTTCACGTTTGAACAACATAATATCACGTTATTACAATATACATAATTATCACGTTCGTACAATATAATTATCACGTTCGTACAATATAAATATTATATTGTACGAACGTGATAATTATATTGTTTGAACAATAAAATTTTCACGTTATAACATATATTTTATTGTTCGAGCATGATATATTGCCGTAAAGATACGGAAGTGTAAAACATAGTGAAGTGGGTGACAGTGCAGATCCTACGGAAGCGTAGAGCTGCCACCCAGGCAAAAGAAAAATACAAGTGTATCACGTTATAACGTGAAAGGTTTATTGTTCTAACAAGATACTTTTCCTGTTTGTACAATATACTATCATGTTTGTACAATATACTTTTCACGTTTGAACAACATAATATCACGTTATTACAATATACATAATTATCACGTTCGTACAATATAATTATCACGTTCGTACAATATAAATATTATATTGTACGAACGTGATAATTATATTGTTTGAACAATAAAATTTTCACGTTATAACATATATTTTATTGTTCGAGCATGATATATTGCCGTAAAGATACGGAAGTGTAAAACATAGTGAAGTGGGTGACAGTGCAGATCAGAGTGCGAGAAAATGGCTCGTTTATTGGAATTAATTAAGTTCTATTTTATGCTTGGATTGAGGCATGGGGAGATTTTGCTGTTATTGAGCAGTTTGGACAGTATTGTGATAAGCATGCGGACACTTAGAAGAAACCTAAAACGCATGGGACTGTACAGGAGAAAGAATGAGTCCGATCCGATTGAGGTGGCACGATTTCTTATTGATCAACTGGAGGGACATGGGAGGCTCCATGGATACAAACTACATCACCTGAACTGCATTCAGGCAGGTTATGTTGTCACGCAGAGTACTGTGAGACATTTACTGAAATATCTTGACCCTTACGGTGTTGAGCAACGACGCAGAAATCGCCTAATGCGACGCACGTATGTAAATCCTGGACCAAATTTCATGTGGCATGTTGACTCCTATGACAAACTGAAGCCTTTTGGAATCTGTATAAATGGAGCTATTGATGGGTTTTCGAGAGTTATGATTTGGCTTCATGCCTATTCAACAAACAATGATCCCAAAGTCATTGCTGGATATTTCATAGCAGAAGTTGAAAAGAGGATGGGAACACCTGCTAGGATTCGCTCTGATTTGGGAACAGAAAATGTCATAATGGCCGAGATGCAACGATTCTTGCGCTGGACTATGGATCCGAACGTCAGAAACTGTTTTATTACTGGATCCAGCAATCACAATCAGCGTATTGAAGGCTGGTGGGCCTTTCTGAGACGACATCATGCTCAGCACTGGATAAATCGTCTCCAGGAACTAAAAGACCATGATTGCTTTTCTGGATGTTTTTTGGACAAGCAGCTCATATTGTTTACGTGCCTGAACGTCATCGAGGTATGTAACCATGTTTATATTCTTTTAATGAGTCATTGTGTGTGTGTGTGTGTGTGTGTGTGTGTGTGTGTGTGTGTGTGTGTGTGTGTGTTAGAGAGAAAGAGAGACACGGAGAGAGAATAAAAAGTTTGCTTTAACACCTACCATGCACCATCCCTATTATCACTCCGTTGAGGATATGAAAAAAAATGCATATTTCACTGGCCAGAAACATAAAATCGCACTGTCTAAAACAATTCACGTTTAATAATTACTTAAAATTTTCCAAAGTATCACGTGTCTACCACTGTTATTCTTGTTGTTGAGTATTTTTGATAAACTCTGTTTTTCCGACTGTCATTGTGTGGTGCTTTTGATTGATTGATTGATTGATTGATTGATCGTACTTTATTCATCCCGAGGGAAATTGGGTTAAGGCTGCCAGCCGTGCCAGCGCCGTTTTGGGTAACATGTTGAGCCAAGAGAAATGTGTTCTTTTACTGATATGAGATTTTTTAATTTTTAATATTTAATAGGAAGAGCTGCAGCAAGTTGCACATATGTGGAACACCCATCTAATACGCAGAAGCAGAAATGCAGTTGCTCCAAGTGGACGTCCGATTCTCATGTACACCATCCCTCATCTCTTTGGAGGACAGGATCATCTGAAAGAGGTTTCTTGGGAGGCAGTGGATGCTTGTAAGCAAGAATGTCAACAGAGAGGACCTTATACCTGTGATGAAACCATTTTCAGCTTGTGTTGCCTTATAATGTCAGAGAACTTGACAGTAGGACAGTTTTTCCAATTTCATTGTACTACTGTACTATGTATGACTGTGCAATGACAATAAAGAGTTATCTTATCTAACTTCTTACTTCCACCAAGCACAGCAGATGAATCCATTGAACTGTATCTCTTCCTGAGAGCCTATATACTGAAGGACTTATAAACCTAAATATAATTGGGCTTTGGGAATTTTTACGCATATATTTTTGGGTACAATGTTTTATTTGTGCAATAAACAATAGAAAAGACATTCATTATTATTTTGTTTGGATTTTCGGTTCAAGATAGTAGCAAGCAAGCATGTCTAAATATATTTAACCAAATCTGCGTACTCCAACCTTTTGGCATTTCCAATTATTTTTTAACGGAATTTCTATTATATCTGATTTCTGTTTTAAGACTGTCAAAAAAACATTTTTTAAACTGCTGATCCTATACATTATCATTCATGAAATATTGTTTTCAATTTTACTGAACACATTGTGCAACTGCTATTCATCCACGAACAGTTTCTTGTAAACTGGTAAATGTACAAATTCTGCATTATTTAATAATTAACAAATAGTGTTAGATGTTAACCTCCCTTTTATTTGTGTTCAAGGAGAAGAAAACACGGACTCTTGATAAACACTACAAAACTTAACTTATGTGCCAATTTTCTGTCTTTTATTCCAGTCAACTATTGCATCAAACACATTGCCTTCCAAAGTTATTCCCTTAAAATATGTTCTAAACAAATGACTGGTGGAAAGGTAAAAAAAATATACTTGAAAATAATTAATATTAAGTCTTTTGAATTATTACTAAACAAAACATCCCCTCTAGCAGACATCTTGTATCCTACAAAACTGCACCACAGACCTGTGGAAAAGGACCTTGACACATGATAAGAACTAATAATAAGCATAGTTCACCACTTGCTGCTAACCATATGAACTTATTAAACATAATTAGTTAACATTTAAACTAGTAAAACTTTTAAGTATGAAAATTTAAACTGAAATTTACATTTTTCATGGTGGAAACAAATTGATGTTATCCACAATTTTTGAAAATAAATTCAAATATGAAATAAAACACTTCCCTGAAATTTAAGCTCTTTCTTTTTTTATACAATGATGTGTTCCCTGTTTGTGGGTTTAACAAACTTTAGAGCTTCATAGCCAGTCATTGTTAGTGCAAACCTTTCATTCTTTGGTTTAAACATGATGGACTTTAATCAAGCTATGCTGAACTCATAAGAGCTTTTAGCAGCCAAAACATTGTTCAGTTCATTTCGTAGTTCTGGGTAGGACGTGTATGTCCATGGTAGTTCCAGAAGAGGGCCGCATGTGTGTGCCACAGGTCGTCGTGCCAGTCCATCCACAGGCGTGAACAGTACCTCAACCTTGTCAACACAGATGACATCTGACCCAGTAAGAAACCTGAACATCCTTCTGAGCCCTGTATCGTCAAGTCCTCTGATGTACTGGTGCAGAAATCTGAAGCTCTGCTTCTCTGCTTGAGTGGTGGGAGAGGCAGTAAGCAACTTCAAAAGCTTTCTCGTTGTTGGCTTTTTATCCTCATACATTTGTAGGACATCTTGTGGGCTTTGAAAAGCTTCTTTTAGGAAGTAGCTTGCAACTAAGGACATTTTCTCTGCGGCATATGCTGGTTTTTGGATTAATTGTTTGTGTGCGACTTTCAGAAGAAGGCCTTTTAAGTTCTCTTTGGTTGGAAGCACTGATACATCCAGGCGATCCATGAGATCCAGCACTTCATCCCTGTCTTCATCTGAAAGATCTTCTTTTAGTGCCCTTGTTATCAGATCCCTATCTGATTGACTTAGGTAAAAGAGAAGACTTTCAAACAGCAGATCATCTGATACTTGATTCTCACCGAAGATGAGTGCCACTGTGAAAACAGGAGCAAGGCGACAAGGGAAATATCCATGGTCTTGAAATCCCTTCAGTAAAATTCTACCCATGGATTTCCACTCTTCTTCCTGCCATTTAGGAGACAGTGATGGCACTCTGAACTCCTCTCCTTCAGCTGTGTTGTCCACAAACTCTGACCAAAATGCAGCATACACATCTCTTGATACGCCATCTGCGTCAGCTCCTTTTTCATCAATGTAGGTGTATTTTAGAGGGTGTATGAGGAGTGTTGGATCTTTGAACTGGCTGATCATCTCCTCCAGAATAGTAACCCTGTGAAGTTTGATGGTAACACAGACAACATCATATGATCCTGCAGAGCTTATTGCTTCATTGCTTATAGATGTTTCTGGACTACTGACTGCTGTGTTTGTTGGAGGAAGTGTAATGGATGTGATGACCAGATCATCTTCCTCAAACTGCAGGAATGGTTCATCTATTACAGTGTCATCAAGTTGACAAGGCAGAGGCT
Organism: Diplotaxodon limnothrissa; assembly: GCF_057381915.1. Classification (NCBI taxonomy): domain Eukaryota; kingdom Metazoa; phylum Chordata; class Actinopteri; order Cichliformes; family Cichlidae; genus Diplotaxodon; species Diplotaxodon limnothrissa. The sequence continues at coordinate 12,564,213 of NC_140613.1, read as the reverse complement.
CTCCAAGGTAGGGTCCAATCATTACCTCAGATGTGTCTAATAATACATCTTCATCAGCATTCCTAGATTCTGATGATGAGATCACAACAGTGTGAGAAGCTTCTTCATCTCCTTGATGTGAGTCAGTCAGTTGTGTAACATTGTTTACATGTGTTTTCCCTCTATCATAAACTTCTTCATCATCTTCATCATTGGAAAATCTTCTTGTGCACAAGTAAAATCTCAACATTCCCATTTTAAGTGCTGAATAGAGTTCTCCAACTGTGACATCTTCATCAAATACGGCCTCTTCCTGATAGTCTAATATGTCATGACTGAACACTTCCCATCTTCCAAATTTGCTTTTTCCACTTGGAAAGAAAAGATCTTTAGCATACTGTAATATGTCAGCTTTTTTGGAGTCTTTGGGCACATCAAAGGTCCTTGTTCCTCCTCCTCTGCGCTTTCTCACTTGCTTACCTTCATGGATCCACCCTAACTCAATTTTTCGTGTCTTTTTCTCAGCCCATTTGTTGTTTTTTGCATATGTTCTTTTTCTCTTAGAAACAAATGCCTCCTCATGATCAGGTTTCTTCTCATTTTCATTGATTCCCATCTTTTCCTTCAATTTTTCGAGCAATGAGTTTTTTCTTGATTCCTTAGTACTTGCACCACTGTTTTCCAAGCAGAACCGTCTGGCAGCTATCCGGTCACCATATGTTGGGATGTAATCAGACAGGGTCTTGTCATCCATGAAATCAATCACTGTGGCATCAATCTGTAATAACAGGGATATTTATTACTATACAGAAGTACAAGGTATACCTGCTGCCACACCACATGAGGTACCTCACTAAAAAAATGTATGTAAATTTCACATGTGTTTTGATAATTGTCTGTTATTATTTTAGTGGCAGCCATCAATATTTAGCATTTATTCTTTTCCTCTCTCTATGGCAGCAACATTAATGAGATTCTCTAACATGTTATTAATAGAAATATTACAGTATATACAACGCCCACCTTTGAAAAAGTAAATTAGTATTCACGTATCTTTCAGTTGCACAGAGCACAAAGGGTTGAACTCACTGTTTTTTTTAATTGAAGACAAATATCAATATAAACACAGTTTAATTCATTTGTTTTTAGATAAACAAGGAAACATTGTGCATCACATAATATAGCGATATATTTAAGAAACCTGGAATCTGCATACGGGTTAAGTAGTAACATGTGGTCATACAACGACCCAGTTTTATACAGCGGGTTAATTTGTTTTACATTTTCCATTCCATATTAAAGATCCACACCAATGCAGCCTACCGTTACGTCCTTACGCAGTCAAAGCGAGAGAAGCGAAAACCGCTGTGGTTGCTAACTTAGCAATATGTCACATTTTTAGACGCTGTAACTTCGTAAAAAGCGAGTTTTACAAGTTTCCCCCTCAAGAGTGCACTTACGTGTTCTTGTAGCATTCGTAAGAGACAGTCCTCAGGTACACCACGATTCCGAAGAAATCTCAGAAGTGGGCTATCAGTGTTTGTGTCCATGTTGAAAGCAGGGCATTCAAAGTTAAGTGCCAGTTCTGACGAGCGTGCACTCTCCACAACTACCATGGATTTGGGTTTCCGAATGCAACACGTTTTACGTTCTTACAATAAAAAATGTTATTGTAATGGTATTTTTTTTTACGTTTGTACAATATATGATCACGTTCGTACAATATAATTATCACGTTCGTACAATATAAATATTATATTGTACGAACGTGATAATTATATTGTACGAATGTGATAATTATGTATATTGTAATAACGTGATATTATGTTGTTCAAACGTGAAAAGTATATTGTACAAACATGATAGTATATTGTACAAACAGGAAAAGTATCTTGTTAGAACAATAAACCTTTCACGTTATAACGTGATACACTTGTATTTTTCTTTTGCCTGGGTGGCAGCTCTACGCTTCCGTACATTACTCACCTTTTGATGCAGCATTAATGAAGGGGGATTATTGCCGATCGATTCACCTCACCTGAAACCGACACTGGGTTTATCTTCACAGTGATTACGAGACAGCGAATATGATGTTAACCACTGACAACTTGGACTGCGGTAGTGCTGTAAAATATGGAACGCGTCTGAAATTAGAGTTTAAGAGTGAAATATTTCAAGTCACTGCCAGAAACAATATAACTGAGTGAGCCAACTAAAATTTGAACAGGTTTTTCTGTTTTGTGTGCAGTGAAAAAACTATTAATCTAGCTAAAGATTGTCATGTGGAAAGAGAAAGAAAGAAGAGGTATTTGAGAAATGTGTTTAAAAGCCTTAAATCTAACTTCAAGTACATTGCAGGAACCCTGATTGTAGGAGCTGTTACTGAGCCTTTTTATACACTGAAGGCTGTAGTTTGTAGTGCTGCTGAGCTTTATTATACATTCAAGGGTTTATCATATTGTGTGCACCCCGTTTATATGAAGAAGGGTATACAAAAACCAACTAAAAGGGGTACGAATAGTTTAATCATAGCTTCAAAAAGGCTTTTGGGAATTTTTATGCCGTCTCAAATTGATGCAGACAGCGAAACATCAACATTTATAGGGCTGCTAGAATTAAAGCTCAACTCTGTGATATAAAAATTTACTTTTTCTTGGACATGTGAGATGATCCAGCCATTGTTTTTATGTTGACAGGTGGTGGGAGAGTACGGCATGGCCCATTTCAGTGACAAGGGCAAGAGCAAAGGAAAGGATTACTGCATATTCTTCAACTCCCAGTGGGCACGTTTACCTCAGGATCTCAATAAGGCAGTAAGTCACTAACAAAGGGGGTTAACCAAACATTGTAAAATTTCAAATTGCTTCAAGGCAATAATGAGAAATAATGAGAAACAAACTAGTCTTTTAGAAGTACAAGGATTTTTATGACAAGGCTGCCCCTTTTTACACTAAATGAGGAAGCTTCTTTGTTCCATTAAAGAATAATAAACAGTACATAATGAGTAATTAATTAAAACAAACAACATCTCTAATTACTGTATTTTGAAACCTCTGAGAGTATTTCCAAACCTTTTGTTTCAAAGTCACGTCTCCAGATCCATGACTTGACAACATCGGTCCTGTGCTCACCCTCTGAGGTCCCAGAGGGAGGCTTCCCGAACCGCATCCCCATGGTGATGAGGGGGAACTGCACTTTCTATGAAAAAGTTCGCCTGGCCCAGATTAATGGTGCCAAGGGCCTGCTCATCGTCAGCAAGGACAGACTGGTAAGACAGCTGTTCACAGCTATTCTGTGTCAGAATTAAACAGGTCTTTTGGTTCATGACAAATCAGAAATGTGCTTTGTTTTTGTTTTTTTCCTACAGACGCCACCAGCAGGAAACAAGACTCAGTATGAAGAGATTGACATTCCTGTGGCACTGCTCAGCTACTCTGATATGTTGGATATAAGCAAGGTGAGAAGTCAGCTACCAACCGATATTTCTCTTCTCACTTTAGAAGCTCTACACCTAGCCTTATTATCCCTTTTCTAATTTTGTGTCACTGGATGCTTTAATATGTGTACCTTGTTTGTAGCAGGGTAAACTACCTTTCATCTGTAATTCTTCATGGTACAGATTCAAGAAAGTGCTGGAAGTATTTCTCAGAGATTTTGCTCCCTATTGACATGATGGTGTCACACAGTTCCTGCAGATTTGTTAACTCCATGTCCACAATGAGAATCTCTCATTGTACCTGTTAGAGAGTTATCTCTGGGATGCTGGGATGATAGCTCCCTCAGGACTTAAACTCCGGTCAGAGAGTGGGGCACAGAGAGTGATGTCCGGATATACTTTAATGGAAGTTAATAGCAGCTCAACAGTACAGCAGTAGGCATACTTAACGAATGTGGGAGGGGTGGACAGACGTGTGGTTCTGAATAACAAGAAACAAGGAGAAACAATTTTCACATATAAATATAACACTCGTCACTTCCCAACATCATGCCAATATAATGATCTGTAACCCAAATAATCAGCTGAATGCTCTGACATAAGAAAGTCCCACAATCCCATTTAAACAGGCAGGAAACAAGAATATCTATATATCTCAGACAACAGAAAAGACCTAATGCCCCCAAATTAGGAAAGGTCAGCAATTACATGGTCTTCAGTGCCCTCTTGTGGCTAAATAACACAACCGCGGTACACAGATCCAACCCGCAACAAATGCTACGGTGGTAAGTCACATGCCTCTACCACTCTCGATAAATCTCCTAGCATAAACCCCCTGTAATCAATGTCAAAGTACAACCCGTGCTATAAGTGGAAATAGACTCGTAGAACTGGAGGGATTTTGACTCACATTTGCACAGGAACGCACACGGCTGGAGATCGCTATTCCCCCACACTCATGGAGAAAAAACATGGCTAGTGCTCCTCGGACTCGTGATACGGCAGGAGCGTCGTAAAAGCATGTGACGTCACCACCGCAGCAAACAGTAAGAACAAAGTGGAACTTATCGGCAGAAATTAACACTGCACTTATAGCGATGCGATTGAAATATAAGGAGACTTTCGGACACAGCCGCCCCCAAATTTAAGTGATAAATTTGCTCTTCAACCGAAAGTCTAAGCATCATTGGGTTTACAGGCCTCATCATCCTCCCAGGCTGAGAGTCTGACTAATCTGGCAACTGGTCGAAGATATGTCTGTCCCTTGATTGTCACCTCAGCCGCTCTCACCCGACCGTCTGGCCCTGGACAGGCCTTGACCACCTTTCCGATGGGCCACTGCGCTCGCGGTAGTTGTGAGTCAACCACCATAACCACTTATCCCATGGTCAACTTGTCAGTTTCCCCCTGCCATCTTTGTCTCCTCTGAAGATCCGGCAGATGGTGACGCAGGAAGTTGGACCAAAAATGGTCCGCCAGAATCTGACTATGGCGCCATCGCCGTCTTCCCAGCATCTCACTCGAAGCATAAATCACCTGGGGGAGTGATGCATCTCGTCGCCCCATTAGCAATAAGTTGGGTGTGACTGGATCCGGATCCGCTACATCCGAAGAGACATACCCAAGAGGCTTTGCATTAATGATCCCTTCCACTTCGATCAGCACAGTTTGCAAAACTGCCTCTGTCACCGTATGGCCTCCCAACACCACTTGAAGAGCTGTCTTCACAGACCTTATCTCCCGTTCCCAAGTACCTCCAAAATGGGGGGAACCTGGTGGATTGAACCGGAACTCAATCCTCTGCTCCGCCAGCTGCTCTTTAATGGGGGCTTCAAGAGCTGAGAAACTAGACCGCAGTTCGGTCTCTCCTCCCCTGAAGTTGGTACCACAGTCAGATAGGATCTCATATGGCTTGCCCCGGCGTGCAATAAACCGACGCAGAGCCATGAGAAAGGCATCGGTATCTATGCTGTCCAACAGGTCAAGATGCACACAGCTCGTAGTCATGCATTTGAATATGATACCCCAGCGCTTTTCAGTGCGCCGTCCCACTTTGATGTTGTAAGGGCCAAAGCAGTCGACCCCAGTGGACCAAAAGGGTGGTTTGTATAGGCGCAGCCTCGCGGGGGGTAGATCTGCCATCCGAGGAATATCAGGACTGGCTCGCCACCTTCAACACTCACCACAGCTGTGCTGGTGCCGCTTGATTGCCTCCCTTCCTCGGAGAATCCAATATTTCCTCCTCATCTCCCCGAACACTCGTTCTGGCCCAGGGTGCAACAGCTGCTCATCGTATTGCCTGATCAGTAGTTTAGTCACCGGATGCTGCGGATCAAGGACTATGGGGTGCATGGCATCCAAGTCCAGACCTTCTGCTCTTCTGAGTCTTCCCCCAACTCTTATCAGTCCAATAGCCGGATCATACTCTGGAGCAAGTGTTAGCAGGCGACTCTGCTTAAGAATTGCCTTACCAGCAACCAGGGTCTGTAATTCCTCGGGGAAGCTATCATTTTGAGCTTGTTTCAGGAGATGCAGCTCAGCAGCTGATACATCTGTAGCAGTCATGACATGGTTTTCGTGATCAGCAGCCGCCCCATGAAGGATCCGATGGGTAGCCTTAACCGCTTCACTCCATTTGCCAAAATTGGAAATTGGCACCATTTGCTGTGGACTGCATGTGGTGGTGGTTCCACAGAATGCTGTTCCTCTCAGCTCCCCATCGTCTTCTTGACCTTCACCTTCATGGAGAGTTGGCCAGGTATCAGGATTCGTTAAAAGGAAAGGTGGGCCCTGAGTCCAACGGTTTGGTTGACCCAGCTCGAGAAGGCTTTTCCCTCGCGTGAGGTCATCAGCCGGATTGTCCTTGGTGTTGACATACCTCCAACTTGACACCTCGGTAAGATCTTGTATTTCGGCAATCCTGGTACCAACAAAGACCTTATAGCGGCATGAATCAGATTGGATCCAGGTCAAAACGGTTGTTGAGTCGCTCCATAGGGTAATGTCACTGGGTTGAAATGCCAGCTCGGTCTCCAGTACTCTAGCCAGTTGGGCTCCGGCAAGAGCTGCACATAACTCCAAACGTGGCATAGAAATCTGTTTCCGGGGGCTTACTCTTGACCTCGCCATCATGAATGCCACGTGGACGCCGCCTTGGGAGTCCTGTGTTCGCAGATAGGCTACTGCTCCATAGGCTCTTTCGGAGGCATCACAAAATATGTGAGCCCCTCTATCCGGTCTCCCGACGTCGGCTCTTGGTGAGACATAGCATCTTGGTAGTTCCACCTGTGGCAAGTTCACTAGTTCCTTCTCCCACTGTGTCCATCTGTCTAGTAAGGCCGTAGGATGGATTTGTTCATCCCATCCAACTCCTGCCTTCCAAAGATCCTGAATTAGAACCTTTGCTCGAGTTGAGAAGGGTATGAGGAAGCCCAGAGGATCATATTGTGATGCCATCACCCGGTAAACATTCCTCAGTGTGGGCAGAGAGTACTCCACAGGTCGATGCCTGTATCCAAGGCGGTCAGTGAGACAGTTCCAACGAAGGCCCAGAGCTGGTTCTTCTGGGTCTTGGCTGTGCTGGGAGAGCCAAAGCTCTGTGCTGGCTGCTTTGGCTTCCATTGGTAGGTGTTCCACCACCGATGGAACATTACTGGCCCATTGCCTAATCTCGAATCCCCCTTTGGCGAGTAACTCTCGCATCCGATCTATGAGTGTCTTAGCCTCCTCTGCAGATTGGAGACTATGCAAACAGTTATCGACGTAGAAGGCCCTCTCCACCGTGTCCAAGATATCTTCATTACCCTGGCTGTTGTCCCTGACATGTCTTTGGAGGGCATAGGTGGCACAACAAGGACTGCACGTTGTACCAAAAGGCAGAACCTGCCACTCGTACACACTTGGCTCCTCATCCTTCCTCATAGACCTCCATAGGAAGCGGAGCAGAGGTTTGTCCTCAGGCAGCAACCGAATTTGGTGGAACATTGCCTTGATGTCACCACTTATGGCCACAGTATGCTCCCTGAAGCGGAGGAGGACCCCAAGCAGTGAAGGTCCCAGAATTGGACCTGGAAGCAACTGGCTGTTGAGGCTGAGCCCGTTGTACTGGTATGAGCAGTTGAATACAAGTCTAGCCTTGTTGTTGTGGTGAACTACATGGTGGGGTAGATACCATGACTCGCCCGAACAATCCACCTTCTCGGGGGATAGTTTCTCAACATAGCCTACCACCTCCAGTTTATGGACTTCCTGACAATAGGTTTCAGCCTGCTCTGGGTCTCTCGCTATCCGACGTTCAGTACTCCGTAGCTGTGGTAGCAAGGCCAGTCTGGGTGCCCAGAGGCGAGGACTGTCTTTGCGACGGAGGAGGGGCGTTGCATATCTTGTCACTCCCTCCACCTGCACTCTGGTTGTGCGCTGCTCAAGAGCTTCAAGTGCTTTCTGATCTTCCTTAGAACGTGTCGCGGTCTTCACATTTGTGTATGGGAGTACATCTGTCTTCCACAATCGTTCTACATGTTGAAGGAGATCATGGTTTGGGGACCCAGTAAAGAGACACTGTTGCTCTTCCACAGCGAACTGGGTTAAGTTAGCTGGACCCTGCAGAGCCCACCCAAGGCGGGTACAGACTGCCAATGGACCCCCAGGAGGGCCAGACCGTACAGGCTTCGTTGGGACAAGCAGATGAGGGAAGTCTGAGCCAATAAGGACTAAAGGCTGCACCCTGTCGACAGGGGAAAGTGGGAGTCCCTGCAGGTGTGCATATTTTTGCATGAGTGCCTTAACCGGATAACTGTGCTCGGAGAGGCCCAGTTTGTCAGCAGTGAAGGCATGATGGATGTGGTATCTCACCTTAGGATCATGGGCAGGGGAAATCTCAAAGGAGACCGAGGCCCCTTTCAGGTGAATCACATCCTGACGAACAGTTCTTAATGGAAGTGTCTCGGCTTCCTTCCCTAGATTGAGGTGCTGCACGGCTGGTGGTAGGATGATGGATCGTTCAGAACCGTCATCTAGTACAGCAAAGGTCTCCAATGAATACCCAGCATTGTACAGATACACCTTCACAACCTTTAGCAGGACCTTATGCGGACGGTTCGGGTGATCAATGTAGATGGTGGACGTATCTGGGGCAGTGCCAACCATCAGGACTTTCCTAGGCTCCTGTTGGCAAACCTCATGCAGCACTGTAAGATGTTGCTGTTTGCACACTTTACAGGGTGCCTTCAGGGTGCACACATCAGGTGCATGATTCCGTCCACAACGCCAACAACCTTTATCTTTGATCCACTCTGCAATTTGGGTGGTGGACAGTGTCTTAAATTTGGGGCAAAGATTAAGGTAGTGCTCACGGGTGTCACAGTATGGACAGTAAGGTTTCGGCTTAATCTTCCCTTTACTGGGAGGTGTCCGATGACCTGGTTCCAGATGAGCTCCATCCCCCTTCCTGTTGTCTGTGTTGTAATACACCGTGGAAGGATATCTTTGGCTTTTCCTGCCTTTCTGACCTTGTTTGGTCTGGTCCTGAAACATGTCGGCTGCCCTAATAGATATGCGCTTGGCCTGCGACTTCACTTGGAGCCAGGCCGAAAAATCTGGCAGGGTATATGTCCTGTCAGTTCCAGTTCTCAGTATCCCACGACTGAGGCTGTACTCAACAAACCCATCTCTGTAGCTTGCTGGGAGCTTACTCAGTAACTTATCGACATGAGAGCCACATCGCAGTTCGTAGCCGTTTTCACCGTCCAGTGATCGAAGCATACCTACTAAAGCTTGCACATCCAGAGCAAAATTGTCGAAGGCTTCTGGGTCCCCCACCCGGATTTGGGGAGAGTTCAGGATAGATCCAAGCTCACTCTGTACGAGCTGACGAGGTTGACCATATTTGTCTTGGAGAGCCTGGAGTGCTGTAGTATATGGCAGGGGATCATGCATATATGCTTGTGCTAGTTTGTGAGCACTTGGTAGTTTTAACTGCTCCAGAAGGATTTGATATTTGAACTGCTCTGTGAGATGAGTATGGCTACCAAGCAGACTGTCCAGAGCCATCTTAAGAAGCGCGAAATCACTTTCCTTACCACTGGCGAAAGAAGGTAGTGCTGGCTTGGGGATCCCATACGAGCTGGCAATTAGCAGTTCCATCAAGTTGTTGCCATTGCTGGCAGTAGGTGGCAACTGTATCTCGGACTGTAAAGACGGCGCCGTGGGCCCACAGCCAGCTGGTCCGACTTTATCCCGCAGGCGGGACGGTAAATCAGGAAGCGGTAGAAACTGACTGGGTGTTGAGTATGGCACTGGAGGAAGCCATCCCTGGTGTTTCACCTTTCCAGGAGGCTGTGATTGTCGGTTAGGAATATTAGAGCTGTCCTCTGCTGCAGGTCGGAGAGTCTGAGTCGAGTAGGTAATAGAGGGGTGATTTCCGCCTGGCTGCTGACCATACTGATGACCAGCTGAGGGAGTGTCCATAGCAGGACTGATATGTTGCGTTGGACACTCATGGAGAGGTTCAGATACTGGCTCCAGGACAGACGAGGAGCTGGTGGGATGTAAGGGCTGCGAATCTGGTACTGATGCATCCACTGGCAAGATGGAAGGTGGGAAAGCATTCGCATAGCTGGTCATATTACGTTGCTGTCCGTTATGTGCTGGGTGCTCTGACAGATTCACTTGGGAGTTTACACCACTGCTGCAAGCCTGCAGGCCCGAGTCATACTCACAGTTATTTAAAGGTCTAGGTGCTGGCAGCCCATCTTCTTGATCACGAAGAAAAGCAGCAATGAGGGAAGCTCTCTTTAGCTCCATCTCCTTCTCTTTGAGTCGACGCTGCATTGATAGACGTCTGGTAATAGATTCTCTGGTGTTGTGAGCAGTACGTGCCTCTTCGTCTAATTGACGTCTTTGCCTTTCTTGCTGCATGTATAGTTCTTCCTTCTTACTGAGGGCTTCCCGGGCCTGAGCATCCAATGTTAAACACTGTTCCTCAGCTAGACTCTCTTCCATCATCTGCCGCTGCAATTCTGCTAGCTCCATGCCCTTCATCTTCTCTTCCAACATCGCTGTCTGCAAATCAGTTAGCCCTGCGATGATAGAGCCTCCCGAAGGTGAGTGACCACTAGCCTGGGATCTAGGTTTACTGCATTGAGAACCTGAGGCATGTGATCGTGAAGCGGTCGAGCGCTGCCTGGCAGAGCGCTGATCTATAGCCATCCCTGCCTCTGCACCTGCTGTTGGTTTATCGGTGGATGTACCTGATTTGGGTTGATATTCAACTTCATAATCATCAAAGTAAGCCGGGAGATGTCTCTCTCGCTGAGTTTTCCGTCGCACGGATATGTCAGGGATATCCTGGTGCTTAAACTCCATGTCGTCCTCAGAGTAGCTATCTCTCCGGCTCGAAGGACCACTTGTTAGAGAGTTATCTCTGGGATGCTGGGATGATAGCTCCCTCAGGACTTAAACTCCGGTCAGAGGGTGGGGCACAGAGAGTGATGTCCGGATATACTTTAATGGAAGTTAATAGCAGCTCAACAGTACAGCAGTAGGCATACTTAACGAATGTGGGAGGGGTGGACAGACGTGTGGTTCTGAATAACAAGAAACAAGGAGAAACAATTTTCACATATAAATATAACACTCGTCACTTCCCAACATCATGCCAATATAATGATCTGTAACCCAAATAATCAGCTGAATGCTCTGACATAAGAAAGTCCCACAATCCCATTTAAACAGGCAGGAAACAAGAATATCTATATATCTCAGACAACAGAAAAGACCTAATGCCCCCAAATTAGGAAAGGTCAGCAATTACATGGTCTTCAGTGCCCTCTTGTGGCTAAATAACACAACCGCGGTACACAGATCCAACCCGCAACAAATGCTACGGTGGTAAGTCACATGCCTCTACCACTCTCGATAAATCTCCTAGCATAAACCCCCTGTAATCAATGTCAAAGTACAACCCGTGCTATAAGTGGAAATAGACTCGTAGAACTGGAGGGATTTTGACTCACATTTGCACAGGAACGCACACGGCTGGAGATCGCTATTCCCCCACACTCATGGAGAAAAAAACATGGCTAGTGCTCCTCGGACTCGTGATACGGCAGGAGCGTCGTAAAAGCATGTGACGTCACCACCGCAGCAAACAGTAAGAACAAAGTGGAACTTATCGGCAGAAATTAACACTGCACTTATAGCGATGCGATTGAAATATAAGGAGACTTTCGGACAGTACCACATCCTAAAGGTGCTGTGCTGGATTGAGATCTGGTGACTGCAGAGTCCATTTGAGTACAGTGAACTGATTGACATGTTCAGGGAACTACTTAGAGATGGTTTAAGCTTTGATACACGTTAAACGGCACATGGCACGTCTATCCAGCTGGAAGCAACTGGTTAAATGCTCCTTTTCAGACAGATTTGTTTTTCCAGTGGAGTGGAAAATGTATCTAAGTGGAAAAGTGTATCTAAAACTGAGCACCATGACGGAGACTCTTGTTGCAATTCATGACTTCAGTCCAGTGTTATGCACTGAATTGGGCTTAATAATCACAACATCAGAGTTAATTTACTTTGAAGTAGGCTAAATTAGGGTTTATTTAATATAAATTAAGTAGCACTTCCTTATTTTGGCATGTTTTATTTAGTTTTGAAGGTTTACATCTGGCAAATCTAATGCTGTTTCTTACTTCTGCAGACCTTTGGTAAAGGACAGCTGGTTGCCATGTACGCACCCAATGAGCCAGTGTTAGACTATAACATGGTGATCATCTTCTTGATGGCAGTAGGAACGGTGGCTATTGGAGGCTACTGGGCCGGCAGCAGAGACAGCAAGAAGTAAGTTTACTGGTCCTGTAAAAGTGCTTCTGTGGAAGCGATTCAGTGGAAAATCCCATAGTGCCAGAGTTTCAGCTGTACTGCAGTATGACAGCCAGAGTTTTCAGACTTTTTGAAAAAATTAAAGTTAAAAAGTGATTTTAGTCTGGGTTGAACAAAACTGCATTAAGTGATACAAAAATACAATGATGCAAGTATTGGGTATCAAAGAAATTCCTTCAGTGAGTGCAAACGATGCATTTAGTCACAGCTGCTAAATTTACATTAGAGATATTTCATCAGGAGAGGCTCCAGAGAACATTGGTCAGAGTTTTCCTGGCAACAAAATACAAGTGCATGATTGCAAAAGACTTTCCTTTTGGGTGACTATGAGTGCTTCTCTTCTTTTCAAACCAAGCAATCTGCATCTTACCGCTGCGACTCCAGTAAAGGGCAGCACTGTTTATTTGAGTATGGGTGACTCATTGGCTTAAGCCAATCTGAGTCCATCTTTTTGGAGTTTTCTGAGGTGAAGGAGGGCAGAGTGAGATGGGGTCGCTGACGCACAGCACCGCAGAGAAAAAAACATTTGGAATCATGAGTGCGTGTTTTCAACTCAGGATGGAAGTGAATGCCAGCCAGCTGACCAAATGACTATAAATATAGACTTTTAATGGCAATATGGTTATCCCGTGTGTTTTGGTAAATCACCAAAAATTGGACCATAATCTGCAATTTAAAATGTGAAAGACAAAACCTCAGAGCAAACATGTGTGCATATATACTCTTTGTCTTTAGAGTTACTCACTGTTGCTTGTCCTCCTGCAGACGGTACATGAAGCACAAGCGGGACGACAGTGCCGAGAAGCAAGAGGAGGAGACCGTAGACGTAACCCCAATCATGATTTGTGTGTTCGTCGTCATGTGCTGCAACATGCTGGTGCTACTATACTTTTTCTACGACCACTTGGGTACGATGCAGATACTCACGAAGCGTACACAGAATATAACCGCTGCTTTACTAGTCGCGCTGAAGGAAACATTTAAAAGATAAGTAAATCCGTTCGATCAGAAGCACGTTTATGGGAACAGTAAATGATGGTGGTTTCAGTTCCTTCTGCCCAGTATTCATTAGTGTGTTGGGGGCGGTTAGCCTCTCAAAGCTTTTAATTTGTCCTTACTCACTGTGGCTTGGCATCACTCAGTAGGGATTTTCTCTGGATTGAGGTTGTGCAAAAGATGTGACAAAACCTAAAAAAAACCCAGCATTTGCTATGTGCAAAAAAAAACAGAGCAAAACATATTTGAAAAAAAACCTCCAGAAGTGCAAAGAAACACAGAATGGTGCTTTTGCAATAAGTCTTTGTAGTTTAGAATCAAATGAAGTGATAATTTAGGATATGCTTATTTTTACAGTCTGTCAGAATCAAAAAAATGGTTCCAGAGCAGCTGATTTAGTTCAAGCCTGCAGCTTTTAACTGGATCTTACAGGTTTCCTTGTTTTTCTTGACTGAAACACCTGTATGGATAATTCCTGGACTTACTAGGCATTCATTGTCAAATTTGTTAACTAATTTAAACGTCAAATTTCTCCTCACCACTTGGCAAGTTTATATTCTTTTTATCTACAGTATGCAGTAGCTTACTCAGATTAGGGACACTTGTCCTCCTGCTGCCCAGTGCTCACACTGTGCCAGAGGATGCTTACATTTATCTTGGCAGCAGCTCCTCTCTCACAGTCACTCTCTGATTTACTTAAACACTGTTGCAGAGCCTGATGAGTTTTATGAGTTTGTGGATTTTGGGACTTTATTATGAAAGCGGTGGAACGCTTTCCTTTCAGAGTTATATTTAAAGAGGGAAGTGCAGGGGAATGCGATACATGCATACTGTACCGAGTCTAACTGAACCGCACCCGGGCACAGCACGTTAATTATGTTAGTCAAACAAGCTGGACTTTAATGCTTAAACACACTCAGGCCCATCCTGAGTACATCCTTGATAACAGCTCATTTACATGTTTGTGCAGCATAGTTTTCGGCAGCTGAGGTTCGTTGTGTCTCAGTGTTTTATATGCAGAGCCAGCAGATAGAAACAAGTAAAATGCTGGCACTTTTTCCCCTCCGGGGTCCATGCTACTTGTTGTGGTCAGTTTTCTTTAGAGGTAAACATAACTATCGCTCACGTTTTAAAAAAAAAAAACCAACAACTTATTTACACGTTTCTGAATCTCACTTCTGATACTTTCAGCTATCTCCCTCCAGGAATTTACTGATATTTGAAGGTCCTTATATTAAGAATACGGTTATTATTTCCTATATTGTTGCTCTCTTGCTGATAAATTTAAAAGCCAAGTTGATTTGGTAAAGGACTAGATGTCACAATTCCTGACAATGCATTGCTTTTAATGGAGAAAATCTTGAGGGATGGGTGTTATGAGGAAAAGCATCCCAGAAACTTTACCAGTGGCACACATCGTTATGTGTCTCAACTTTTGTTCTTTTACACAAGCTAATCTGCCATTTTTCCTTGGTTAGGTTTAGGGGTTAGAGATCTGATCTAAATCATTAAAATTTAGACACATCGTCAGTGGTGGACCTTGAATTCATCGGTTGTTTCGGCCATTATCACTAGACACCCTCATCCAAGGAGGCCCTGCCAGGGTTGATCAGGCCCCGGAGTGTGTCAATGGTTTATGTTAAAATTGTTTTCTTCTTTCTCCTGTTTAGTTTTCTACAGTTTATTCTATCTATTCACTGCAGCTGAGAAATATGTACCTCTTTAACATTTATGGAAGGTAGCACATTGTATGTCGCTCGGATGATGAAACTTAGTCTATTAGACTCCATTCCCCAGAATCCCCAGGAAAAATTAGACAAAAATGCACAGGAGGAATCACTGGCACTGAACTCATAAAGTCCGCTGGCTTGTTAATCCTGTTGTTGTGCAGTCTCACTTTGTCCACGATGATAGAAGGCTCACCATCAGTGTCTTAAGCCTTTAACATTGCTGCCTCTTTCCTCCTTTAAAAACTAGCTTAAATAAGTAGAATAAATATTTTGCTAACAAAATAAAAAGACAATACGACAAAGCAAGTTTCACTTAAGGTAAAAACCAAATAATAGAAAGGAGCTCAATTAAATAAAACCAATTAAATGAGCAAAATAAGTAAAGATTAAAATGCAATACAGTAGAATAGGTTGTGAATAAAAAAAGAAAAAAAAAAGAAGGGTGAAGAAATTTAAAAAAATGCACATCACACACAGGTGCAACAAGAAAATACACAAAATGAATAAAACAGGATTTCTGGTTAAAAAGTCCAAGCTTCTAAACGAATCTTATTAAATTAATAATCCCCTCTCCATTTAGCTCCAGGGTAAACTGAGATTCTTCAGAGATCATTTCCTCTCGCAGAGCTACCTGTTGTCCAGCATTAAGCTGCAGCAGAGTCAAACCCTGCTGAGTGTAAAGAATGGCTGCACTGATAAAGAGCTCAATGGCTGAGATAACATTTCGCCTTTAAACAGATTAAAAAGCTGCTGAAAGCTGCGGATGGCAATAGTGTACAAAAGGGAAAGCAATACCACTATTCAGGCGTTTAAGGAGGGGGGATGCCAAAGAAGCGGGTTTCCTCACACGATAATATCTACTCAGCTTCTGTCTGCTGTTTCTTCACCGTTTAGCCATTTGGGTCATCAGGATCTTCTGTTTGGCCTCCTCTGTCGGCCTGTACAGCTGCCTGTGGCCGTTCGTCAGGAGACTTCCTTTCTGCAAGTGCAGGTGAGTCTTCAGGTCATATTAGCAGGTGCGATGATGCTTTAAACAGCATGACATTTGGGTTTTTTTTTCTCTCCATTCATGTATGTTTTCTATGTCTGGTCGAGGTGCAACTTGATGATTCAACCAAATATTAGTCAGGGTATATATATGTTTGAGCTTCTCAAATCTAAAATAAATTCAAACTTGTTCGCCCAGTTCTTATTTATTAAATTCAATAAAGATGCCTGCTGTACAATCACTCCACCCTGGAAACAGAAAAGCTCATATAAATACTTAAATACTCATTATACTTACAGCATGATGAACAGTTTAGGAACCTTTTTTTTATATTTTTTTCAGCAATGCGGATTGAGCAGTTGTTTCCTGTTTCTTCTGTACACCCTTTTTTCTTTTGTTTGTAGACCAAATGATACATGGTTAACATGATTATCTGCAGATTAATGCTAATAAAAACACTTTTTAGTTGCATTTCATGCTTAACAGTGACTGTATTTCTCTGAGAGAAAGTGCTGTGGTGTAGTGGCTGACATCTGACCTATGTTTTGGAAAAATAGGATCCCGGAGAACAACCTGCCGTACCTGCACAAGCGGCCGCAGATCCGCATGCTGCTGCTGTCGGCCCTCTGCATTGGTGTCAGCATCATCTGGATGGTGTTTCGCAACGAAGACCAGTGAGTGCACAACACAAAATTTAAAAAACAATTGAATTCATTCCACTACAGCTACAGACAAAGGCGCTGCAGGGCTTCACAGTCATAGAAGAAAAGGTCAAATTCACCAGCTTGTAGCGATTAAAGGGGGAATAATCATGAGAGGCGAAAAATGAGGTCAGGTACGAAGTTTAACTTGAGGTGAATGGGAGTAAGGAATACTATTGATTGACATGTGCAGCGGTGGGAAATAACCAGGATATACCGATAGTAATAACTGCGATAGCTTTAAAAAATAAAAAAAATAAAAACCTAGACCTCTGTCTGGGTCTAATCCAAGCCTATTCAAATGGCGGCCCGCGGGCGAAATGTGGCCCAGAAGCAACCTGCGAGTGGCCCTGCCTGTGGTCCTGGCAGAAACACAGAAAACGCAAAAAATTAATTAATTAATTTTAAAAAATTAAAAATTCCTACAGCGTAGTGTAGACTGTGAATGCAACACTCCTAGTAGCCTAGCAATATTTAACCCACAATGCACCGTAATGTAAATATATTAAACTATCATTGTAATGTATGATGTGACAACAGCAAGTACAGTTTAATTGCGAGTTTAATAATCTTACAACTGGAATTGTACTACCATGGTGAGGGTCCTGTACAGCCCGAGAGAGAGCTGCAGCAGCTTCCCTTCGTGTTTGCTTCTTGCCGAAGATTCTGAAACAGTGAAATACTGCATGCTGGCCGTGGTGGATGCGGTAATAAGTGACAAAAAAAATTAAAGTAAGTGTGACATCTGCTATTAAAAACGTACCCCTGTCAGACAGTTCAAATATTCATCGAGTTGAAGTTCTGTGAAGTTTTGGCGTCAGACGAGTTTGAAATGTTGTCAGATGACCTGAAGAAAACTGATTTAATGTCTATAGTAGGAGATGGGTTCACAGACAGAACTGATAATGCACAGTTATGCGTATATGTCTGTTCTTTGGATGGAAAATTGCTCGGCTTACTACCGTTAGAGGGACACACAGCTGGCGAAATAATGTTTGAGAAGATTTCAGCTCTTTTTGAGGAAAATGGTCTGGATATGAAGCGTGTCTGTATACTTGTGACAGATGGGGCTCCATTCATGGCAGGAAAAGTGAGTGGTCAGCAAAATATTTATTTTAATTTGAAAGGGAAATGTCCAAATGTAGTATTATTATTATTATTATTATTATTATTATTATTATTATTATTTCAAATGTGCAAAAAAAAAAAAAGCTAGTTATACCTCCCTTTTTTTTCCTTTTTTTTTTTTAAATAAATGAACCTTTCGATGTGCATTTTTGAGAGGTCACCAGATTTACAGGGGAAAAGGAATAAAAGAAATTACTTGTTTTTCAATACAGTTGTGTGGGTTTGAAATTGATCATGATCTGCTGCTTACTGGCTGCAAAAAAAATATCTGGCCCAGATAAACTCCTCTGTTTGAAAATCTGGCCCAACTAACTTCTTAGTTGAATAGCCATGGTCTAAGCCTTATCTGTAGGCGGCCCTTTCAACTTAGATCAGAATTGGCTCACATTAGAAAGTAAACTTTTAACCATAACCTGTGACTAAATGTTTCATAGTAGATAGGGCAGGGCAATATGTCCAAAAATATTTATCACGATATAGATTTGAAAATTTGCCATAACAATATAACTGATGCGAGACAAAATACTTTACAACTCCACAACTTTGATGGGGTTTTTTTGTACTAATAATGTCACTTCACCCAGCACCCGTTGCCTACTGGTGGTGGTCAGAGGGCCTGGTGGCGCCAGTGTCCGGCAGCCTCGCCTCTGTCAGTGAGCCCCAGGGTGGCTGTGGCTACAATGTAGCTTGCCATCACCAGTGTGTGAATGTGTGTGTGAATGGGTGGATGACTGAATGTGTGAAGCGCTTTGGGGTCCTTAGGGACTAGTAAAGCGCTATACAAATACAGACCATTTACAATTTCACTTAAACAAGCAGCTGTTTTTTATGTGCATTAAAGTTATATAAAAATTTAACAGTGCAAATGAAAATTCCTTGCTGACAGTTTAACCAAAAGGCATTTCCAGGAAATTGGCCGACATGTCCTCAGCATAACCATGTATAATATCCACAAAACTTAAAAAGAGGTTATACACACTCAGTACGGTAATATTATGTTCAAGCACAGTACGTATCACTCGGCGAGGCTCCCGACTACGGTAACCATAATGCTCTGACAATCCATCAAGCGGTGCGGCTTCGTAACTTAGCAAAGTCGTACTAAAACATTTTTTGACAGATTTTTGAGCGGCATGTACCACATAAAATCGGTTCGGTAATAACGACGGCCCGCTTGCATGCTCTACCAAAAAATGTGATTTGGTGTGTATCTGAGGGCACGAAAGCCAAACCAGTTCCACACCACTGAAGTTGCAGCATTTTTACAAACCAATTCGGCTTCATCAGTTTTATTCAGCGATCCGCTTTCGCCCTTCTCATTCTCTGTCGCCGCCATGCTTTTTTCCACCATGTGCGTATGAAAACAAAGGCACTGCGCATGCGCGTTTTACCCATTTTCTATTGCGATATATAATTTTCTTATCATTTCCTAACATTATACCGGTATTACAGTGAACGGTATGATATGGCCCAGCCCTAATAGTAGATACCTTATCACATAATCCAGAAGTGTCACCACTCGGGCTATTTCAGCTTTTTGAGAAAGGAATTATTATTGTGGGCTTCTCCAGAAGTGCATATCTTCTGGTTTAAAATTCAGAGTGACCCCGTAGGTGCTATATTTGGGGGGAAATTTTTCACTTTCACTTGGAAAGATGCTTTTGCTGAAGTATCAAAAGAGCTGAAGCTGTTGGTTTCCTACAGGCTGTGCTGCACACTTTCTTCCAGCACCCAAGAATTTTGGTTTGAGGGCAGAATTATTGTGGGTGTGTGTGTCGGGTGGCGTAAAGTCTGTGTGTAATGACGCCTTTGAGGTACATGATATGGTGATGGTGCTGGCTGACTAATGTGTTATGTGTCTTCCAGGTGGGCGTGGGTGTTACAGGACGCCCTGGGGATCGCCTTCTGTCTCTACATGCTCAAAACAGTCAGGCTGCCCACATTTAAGGTGACAGATCTGAACCACAACGCGATTTTTTTTTTTGAAAGGTTTTTAACTGTGTTTGATTGTTTTAATAAAAGTTTGATCATAAACTGTTTTCTTTTGCTCCCTGATGCAGGCTTGCACTTTACTAATGACCGTCCTGTTTGTCTATGATGTTTTCTTCGTATTTATTACACCTTCCTTCACAAAGGTATGTCAGGTTGTCACACACGTCTCTTTAGTTTAGTTGTTGTTTGCTGTGTTCTTTGTGTTTTTACTCCTTACCTTTTCTCCAGAGTGGGCAAAGTATAATGGTGGAGGTAGCAGCTGGTCCCTCTGACTCCTCCACACATGAAAAGGTGAGCCTACGTGGTACACCTCGGTTAAGTCCTCCAAACACCCCTCTCAGCTCAGTAGTTGATGGTAATGTTAATTTTTGTGTTTTCCCCAGCTTCCCATGGTGCTTAAAGTGCCACGGTTAAACTCCTCCCCCCTGGCTCTTTGTGACCGCCCCTTCTCCCTGCTTGGCTTCGGAGATATCTTAGTACCAGGTATGCAAATCAAATGTTTTATGATGACACAGTTCACATGCTTTGAAAATAAGAGCAAGGGCTTGTCCAACAGTAAGTCTGTCACGGATGAGAGATTTTCATCAAAGAATTTAAAACAAATACTAAAACTGGAAGTCTGCTAAGAAAGCTTTGTGAAACTGCTGTTAGTCGTTCCCTTTGTTCTGAATGCCTCTTTGGTTTTCTTTTCTCAGGTCTGCTGGTTGTGTACTGTCACAGATTTGACATTTTAACACAATCCTACAGGATCTACTTCATGGCCTGTACAGTTGGTACGTACGTGGGCTGGAGGAGGGGATGGAGGTGGGCTGTACTCTGTGAAATGCTGATGTTATGATGAGCCTCATTCAGGTGGGAATGACATTGATAAGGGGAGGTTCTGCTCTGTAGTTCAACTCATCGTTTTACCCCGAGAAAAATGACCGTGGTGCTTGTAATGTAATAAACAGATTGTTAAGACTAGCCAGTAGAAAACATCAGCACTTCCTCTCCTGAGGACTTCAGTTTTAGAGCAAAAAAGAGAGGATTTCATTTTCCTGCCAGATCTGGTACAAGCTTTAGGAACAAGTCTAGGAACAAAAGACTTCAGTAACTTTTCTGATGGTTGTAGCTCAGTAAGGTAGAAGCAGGCCAAGGACGACCTGTAAATAAGAATATAGCAGCACACCAGCTTGCAGAACACCTGCAGGAGCTAAAGTGACGTCTGTCTTTGTCTCTCTCCCGTCAGCTTATGGCATCGGCCTGCTGATCACCTTCGTGGCGCTGGCCGTGATGCAGATGGGTCAACCGGCGTTACTCTACCTGGTGCCTTGCACTCTGCTCACCAGCCTCAGTATTGCGCTATGGCGCAGGGAGTTGCCCCAGTTCTGGACTGGAAGTGGATTTGTGGTGAATACCAGTTTGATATGACTGCCTACTACGGAAGAACAAAAAGACTTAACAAAAAAAAAAGGAGAAAAAAAAATCTAGGTTTAAATAACATGCAGACTAAAGTAGAATTTCAAGTTGAGTAACCCCTTTAAATAATTCCATCCATTCCAACTGCTTCTTTCTGTTTTCAATGTCCCCCTCCATCGCTACTCCTCACCCTTTATTTTACTGTGGGTGTGCTCTAGTCTGCTGCTGAGGGTTCAGCTGTCTGTGAATGTCACTGCAGGTATTCAAACCGGGCTTCATTCTACCATCAAACACCCCGACGGGCGTACTACGAAGCGAAATCAATGGCTTAGTGAGCTACGTCGAGCCTTAAGTCAGAGTTTTCAGTGTCCCGGGGGTGGCTTTCTTGATCACCATGGTAACTGAAGCTATTTAAAAAGTGCCACGTTTTCACTGATTCTAGATAGATTCAGATTCTCTGCTGGAGCAATAGGTTTTATACATGCCATGTGCAGATATATACATTCATGTTCCCATAAGGGAAATTATTGTTACAGCAGCTGTATAAAAAGAATAAAATTAGCACAGGAATAAAAAATTTTGTATATACATAAGTGATTACATACATGGTAGAGCTGTGTTTCACTATAACCCCCGAAAGAGAGGCAGGAATATGTTAGCATTTATTTTCTAATGCAGAAAACGATTGTTTTTGTATTTTATTTAAATCTGCTGCCAAGCCTGCTGAAATTCTAGCTTAAAAAACACAGATTAGAAAGTCGGTCTGTTTGTTTGTTGTCCATTTATCAGGACTACAAACAAGAATATTAAATCTGTAAAATAACTTTCATCAGATGCCTGCTCTTTATTGTGAGCATGCTCAGAGCCTGAAGCAGAAAACCTGAGCTAACACAGGAAGCTGAAAACCACTGTTGAGATGCCTGTTACCTCTGACTGGGGTTTTAGGTGTTGTTGAGCCAGCTAACACAAAGTAAGCCTGGCTTTATGAACTTGCTTCGTAGTACCTCCCTCTGCTCTCTTAACCTTGCTTCATTTCTGCATTGATGATAAAGTAGTGATCACATGGGAAACTCTGACTCCCATTAGTGGGGCTGATGTTGATGTAGATTATTTCTGCGTAGCTTGATGGGGCTAAAAACCTCAGTGGGACGTTTCTATCCCTGCGAATACCTCTGAGGGCACAAAGCTTCTTTAGCTGGGGTTAAATTTGTGCCTGTGTAGCGTTTGGTTCTGTTTGCCTTCTGCTCTCCTGTAGCTCCTGTCATTAAATTTTGTGTTCAGCCTGGCGCCCTTCACTCATGCAGGCTTTTGTTTTCTGTCCCTTGCAGCCTGCCATAGTGCTCGCACCGATCAACTGCACACAAACCGCCGCGCCGCCGACCAAGGAGGCCTCAGCTAAACCAGAGTCACCAACCGCAGAGGAGCAAGCCAGTCAGAGTGAAGACTCCCCCCAGGACCCGCCTCAGAAAACTCCCCCGGTGGAGAGCAATGAAGAGGGGAAAAAAACCCAACTGAAATAACGTCTAGTACGGCACTTTTCCATTTCACCGTGTTTACTTTGTTCATTTTCTTTCTACAGTGTGTCCGAGTCAGTGGACATTTCACATACTCATGCTTGTTTGCACTCGGTGCCAAGTACGAATCTGTGTTTTCTGAATGTCGGGCTCAGCCGGGCACAGACAAACAGAAGCAGTCCCATCACCACCTCCTACTAACATACAATTTGCACCACCCGAAAGGGGAGTGAAAAGTTAATCTACACTACTCCATTGAGAAAACAATAAATATTTCCACTCCTCTCAGCTCTGTGCCAACCTAAAGACCCCGTCACGCCAGCAAATAACAGTGCAATGTATAACTTGACCAGTAACACCAGAGCTAAATGGCAGATTAAAAAAAATACCCCTCCTGATTTTTGGTTTTCTTTACATTTAAGAAGTGGTTTATGGTGAAAAAAAGACCTTTTAAAAGCTGAGATCTAAACCTGAGTAAAAAATGTTTTTGACCTATTGTTCAATAAATCGTATTATCGTAATAAATTATAATGAGCACCCTGACGTGTTACAGATCAGAGAAAAGGGGAAAAAACTTCACATGTGGAGGTTTTAGTGCTTCACAATTCAAACGGCATGTCTAGAGCAGAAAAAAATAAGCGATAGTAGTAGTTGCTGTGTAGAAATACTGGCATCACTATTAAAGGAATCGTGGTAATGAATTAATTAGTGAGCCGTGAGCTGCATGTTTTGCACCCCTGAAAACCAACTTTAATGAACTTTGAGCAATCAAAAAATGTATTTAGTGCCTGATCAGTCTCATACAAATAACTCCAGGATCCAACTAACCTGATGGAGCGAAAAAAGAGAAATGGTAAAATATTAGGTGGCAAACAGAAAATTAAAGATTTAAATATTCATTCTTGCTCCAGATTCTCATTTATGTATAAGAAACAGAGTATTTGGGTTTTGAAATGTTGATCACACAAACAAAACTTGTAAAATAAGGCATCTCGAACATTGTTTTCTGCTTTTGGACAAAAGAAAAAAATTCTAAATAGCAGTCAGTTTTTTTTATCTAGCAGTTAAAGGTAGTGCCAGGTTCATAATTTGTTGGAGAAAGGCACATTTATTTTGTAGTTTTTGCCTCTCTGCACCACAGTGGATCCTAAATCGAACAATTACTATGCGAGTGAAGAGCAGACTCAGATGTGTTTGACCTCAAGGTGCTCCTGTTAGCGAACGAATATAAAATTTTTCTCAGTCTTCAGAATAAAGTGCTAAAACTTCTCTGATGACAGAGAGGTGTGGAAAGATACTCTGATCCAGTTTGTTGCCACAGTCACCAAGCCTCGGACCCAAATATTTAGCTGTTCGTCTTTCTGGTGTGACCGGGCTTTAAAGGTCCTGGCTACAACCCAGCCAAGGGGAAACCGGAGCGCAACACAAAAAAAAGAAAAGGAAACGTAATGCCCACACTGCCTGCTCCCAAGGAAAGACCAACGCTACCACAGGATTGCGGTTTCACAACAACCAGATATTTTATTAATCTCCAAAGATAGCAAGCAGCAGGGAGGGAATGGCCAAAACAACAAACAAAACACTCCAGAAATGAAACAGAACTGATTTACCTATGACGAGAAACCCAAAAGAATATTTCACTAAGCTAAACAGGAGAAAAAGGTTTTAAAAGAAAACCCCAACAGCAACCAGATCACCAAGGTTTACAATCAATACAAGACAACCAAGCTCTTCTCATCACAGTAACTTGGTCACACAGCTCACCACTAAACACAAGACCCATGGCTAAATGCACAGCTTGTTTGGAAATAGAAAGTGGGCGGGGCAGCCAGCCTCATTCCATGCTTAGCCAATTATCTGCCTCCACCTGGAACTTACATAAGCACAAACAACATACAGCAAAATGACTTGGGTCATAACACGAGAAAGCGATGGCAGCAGCTCTGCAAGCCCATCAATTTTCAAGCACTTAATTTGAAACGCACTGAGACTTAAATCCCCTTAAAAAGCCCTTTTTGAAGCGTGTGTCCCAGAGTCAGAGCATGAAGCCGCTGAAAACTTTCATACCCCTTAAAATGTGGTGCTAACCTGGTTGTTGACTGAGCCAAAGCACTTTTGTTATTTTCTCATCAAGCTTTTGTTACATTTTGTGTTTGCATGCTTTTATTTTGATTTTAGCCCAGATATATGACCCAGACTTTGTAAATGTTGCTGAGCGCTGCAGTCTGCATCACCCGGGAGGCGCTCGTGTTATATTAAGAGTTGGGTTTTTGGCCTTACCGTGTCCACGTCTGGAGTGGGGGGGTGGGGGGAGGCTCTCTGAAAACCGTGTGCTGGACTCAAAGTGCTGCAGTTTCATGTGTGAACTGGAGAGTATGTGGTTCTGGTTGTTTTTAGTTTGTATTGAAACATTTGCACAGCATTTTAACTCATGAAACGGCCTGTTGTCGGCTCATGTGTGTGTACGTGTATGTTTATGCATAATTATAAGGGTTTAAAGATACGGAAACCATGGTAACGACCTACTTGTCCCATATTTGTTCTGCTTTTGTTTGTCTGACCCGAGGGCATCATGTTGGACAGCAGCGTGCTGCGAGTGAGTCCGGCCTCGGTGTCCGAATGTGATTGAACAGTTTTCTGGACGACATTATTCATTCACCAGGATAGTTTGGTGTCACCCAGTGGTTTTTAATGCCTCCACAGAGGCATATGTATAATAAAGAACCATTGTATTTAATATTAGGCCTGCTGTGTTTCTTATATCACACTTTTCAAGACTGACCTACTCTATACACTTTATCTATACTCTATATCCACACACTGCTGCATCTCAAATAGAATAGAATAGAATAGAATAGAATAGAATAGAATGCCTTTTGTCACTATACACATGTACAATGAGATACAGAGCATCTCCTACGCAGTGCAAACGTGGTAAAAGAAACGGGTGTGAGGTGCTCAGTTCTGCTGCACTATATACATATGAGCAGTATTCAAAAGAATATATAAAATATACATATGGGGGGAATTAATAATTAGTGTGATATATTTACAGTGTTACAGGGTTATTGCACGTAAACTATTGCACAGTAATGATAGTTGTGTAGTCTGTTTATAGAGGGAAGGCCTTGGAATCGGGGTGGGACTGTATTGTCAGTGCATGTGTGAGTTCAGGGTGGTTATGGCTTTTGGGAAGAAACTATTTTTGAGTCTGTCAGTCTTTATGCTGATGCACCTGTAGCGCATTTTTGTTGCTCTGCTGAGGCAGCGGGAGGACTAAATGTCCATCATGGAGGAGAGAGGGCAGCCGATGATCTTCTGTGCTGCTTTGACTTCTCTCTGAAGCCTCACTTTATCTCCCGTACCATACTGTGATGCAATATGTCAACAGGCTCTCAATGGATGAGCGGTAGAAGTTCAGCAGCAGCCTCAGGAAGTGCAGCCGCTGCTGGCCTTCTTGACGACTGCTGTGATGTTGTCTGTCCAGGAGATGTCAGCGGAGATGAGGACACTGAGAAACCCGAAGGTGTGGACCCTCTCCACACACTCCCCTTTGATGTACAGGGGGGCTAAGTCAGTGCTGTGCCTCCTGAAGTCCACAAGTTGGTGTTCAGTGCCAGGTTGTTCTCTGAACACTATGCTGCCAATTTCAGGACTTCCTCTCAGTAGTCTGCCTCGTCTCCCTTTGAGATGAATCTGACTACCGTGGTGTCATCAGCAAACTTGATGATGAGGTTGTGGTGGGTGGAACTGCAGTCGTGGGTGTAGACACAATACAGGAGGGGGCTCAGCGCTCAGGGCTATGGTGATGCTGTCTTCTGTGGATCTGTTCGCATGATATGCAAACTGGTAGGGGTCGAGGTCTCGGGGGAGGTAGTCCTTGATGTGCTGAAGGACTAGTCTCTCGAAGCATTTCATGATTACCAGAGTGAGGGCCACAGGGTGGTAGTTGTTCAGGTTAGTGACGGGAGACTTCTTCGGCACTGGGATGATTGTGGCTGATTTTAGACAGGGTGCCCAGTCTAGTGAGAGGTTGAATATTCTGGTAAAGATGAGGGTGAGCTGGTGGCCACACGCTGTTAGCGTCTTGCCAGGTACTCTGTCTGGACTGGCAGCCTTCCTGGGGTTCACTGCTAAGAATACACGTCTGACATCATATTCCGTAAAGTGAGTGGAGCGGTGCAGGAATGAGGTGGATGGGAGCATGCCTGAAGCAGATGAGGGCTGCTGTTGTGGTGTTTCCAAGTGGGCGAAGAGGCAATTTATCTCCTCTGTGAGCACTCAAGTTTTCTGTTTTCAGAGCCTCTGTGGATTATAAAGTCTTGTACGCCCCGCCACACCTCCCATGTGTTGTTGCTGGACAGGTGGGACTCTGCTTTTGTTATGGTCTAAATTGGCCTTTGGGCTGTAGGAGAAAGCCAGGACCAGCAGACTTGAGCCAGGAACCTTCTCGGCTTAGCTGGACCCCCGCCCCAGGAGCTGATCTCGGGGTGATTTATGTTCACATTTCCTTCCAGACTCTGAATGAGTCTTTTCTTTGTGGCCTTCCAGCTGTGAGAAGTCCCTGCAGAGATTAACAGCAAGCACAAAGAGCCTCTGTCACCTCATCAGTGGAGGATGGAGAGTGTCCATTTACTCTGGGTCACTTATCTGATCAACCAGCACACTATTAGTGGTTTTGCAAAAGGCCCTTTAGTGACGTATGTGCTGCTATATATTTTAATAGCACCCTCAAACTCTGGAGCCAGGTTGGTGTTTTTAATCACCTCATCTTGCACCCCAAAGATAACTTTTATTCTTGGAGTCTAACTCATGCTTTGCTGTTCAAAATAATCCTCTAACTTTTACTGATCCTTGGTTGTTTTAGCTTTTCTCCCTCGCTGAAAAAAGTCCACATTTTAACTTAAAATTACCAAAGAGAAAAACTGAATTTTAAGATAATCAATTTTTAGGCATCTTCCTGTTAGAAAGCAGTTCTTCCTCCCCACCATCACCCATTGCTTGCTCGTAGTGGATTGTGTGATGAGTGTTTGTGTTCTTTGTACTCTTTACCCAAGTAAAAAGTGAAGTAATTATAACTTCCACCTGCCTAAAATGATTTTCACATCTAGTTTTATTTTCAGAGGCTCAACCCTCAGCAAAAGTCATTAAACAAACAACAACAAAAAATTTACACGACTGTAAAATCAGCCTGCTTTTATTCCACGACATGTCAAATATTTTACATGGAACAAAGAGGAGCGAGAGTGTTTCTACCAGAGAAAATTAGGTACATGAGGTTAAATATTTCACATCCCCAGAACATTATTTTAATAGAGTTGTAAGTGTTGTGGATGCAATCTGCTGAGCCTTTGTTCATGTTCATTTAACGATGCGCTCACACTACTTCCACACACACTTTAAATTTGTACACATGCTCAGCAGGTTAAAAAAAAAGAAAAAATTTAAAATCATTGATATCTGATTCACTCAAACAAAAGTAAAATAAAATGCTTTACAGTTCAGTTTTAAATAGGTAAATCTGTCAGATGTACTGCTCACTTACTCACACACCATCGTTGACTATATAAAAGCAAGAGCTTAAGACACGAGTGCTACGTGGCTACAGATCATACTTTAAAACAAAAATGACTAAAAAAAAAAAAAGAACACCTTTTTTTGGCCATAAAAATACAAAATAAGATCTTTCTCAAATGTACAAACGTGGCCAAACGTCTTCACTCTTTCAACATGCTCTAGCAGGACGGTGTATACATTCATCAAACATCTGCTTTGTTTACAATTATTTCTTCACACACACACACACACACACACACACACACACACACACACACGGTCATCCTGAAGCTCCGTCTATAATTCCAGACTCGCCCGATGGTCTGAAGTTTAGGGTTAAAGAAAGATTTCCTTCTCTTTTTTCTGTTTGGCAATGTCCTTGGGGAAAGGAGGTGGAGCTGGTGGAGTAGTGTCGCTGCTCCTCCGTCTGTTGAGGTTCTGAGGCGTCTTCACGTTCTGGACAAATGCTGGAGGACTGAAAGTATCTGAAGGAAGAAAGAAGACAAATCCAGCACTCCAGGGAAATAAAAGCTCAAATTCAGTGGTGTTTATCACTGAGGCGGCAGTTTGTACAGGTGTAGCAGTGCAACCCACTGCAATGACCACATTTCTAATTTTATGTCCCTCCTGTTTATGAGACATGAGAGCAGGATCTCATTATTAGGACCTCAGTCACGTCCGTTCTGTGCCACCAAACTGAAAAGGTACAAACTCTCCACAAGAGGGTGCTGCTCAGTCATTCGTGAACTAAGGATGAACACTACAAATACGATCACGGGCGTTGCCACTCGTTGCTTTTACTCTGGATCCATTTCTGTATAAATGCAAGGTGGCCCACATCATATTGCAGGTAAACTGCTGTCCTGCAGGAACTACATCACTATTTGTGGAGGAAGTTTTGCGCTTTTGGCTGGACTCTGAATACAACTACTTAATGTGATGTGGATGGCTGATTCTTCACAGTTATTCGCATCACAACCAGATTACAGAAGTTACAGGAGTAACTGCCAAACTGAGCACACACACAAAATGAACATGTCTCCTGTCTTATTGCAATTTTACTGCCGTGTTAACACAAAAAAAAAGTTGCTTGGAAGATGGCAACTGACTGCTAGCGGTCGTAGACCTGGTCTCAGTCACATTTCAAAGGCAACGAGTTCACAAGTTCCGTGCACACAGTCACAATAATTCTAGTTAAAAAAATACTGACAAGTGAAATACTGAAGAGTCAAATCTGCTCCCTCCATCCAGTCTTTTAAATCTAAACTTAAAACTTGTTTATACTCTCTGGGATTCGAGTCTGATTTGCTCATTGTGTCTCCTGCAGCTTTTCCCAGCCATGACTGTGCACGTTTAGCACATACTGAGATCTATTTTAATTATTTCTTAGCCAACCAAGTAAAAACATTTTTTTTTACATTTTTCTCCGGTCGTACCTGTATTTATGATCCTTTGAGGACTGGTTTTTCTCTGGAACCTCAGACTTCCTCCTTCTTTCACCGTCACCTGGATGGGCGCCACCTCGCTCAGGTCTATAGAGGCTGGAATTAGAAACACAGTGAGAAATGGTTTCAGTTCACAGCCATGTGGTGTAACAGCTGGCTTCAGATTAAGTGTTGATGTTAGAAGATTTTCTACATTATACATTATAACCAAATCTCTGTAATACAATATAATCAAGTAGGCCTTATATTCTAACCAAGTGAGCCTTATATTCTAACCAAGTATGCCTTATATTTTGTGTGTTCATATATTTTCACATAACCAAGCCTATTGTTGAAGAATTACCTAATCAAGTCTATTGTTAAAGGAAAACTGATGCATTCCTTACCTAAGTGTCTGAGATGTTTGACAGCATGATATAATGATGCATTCTTTTCCATAATGTCTGTGATGTCAGATAAAGCATGATATACTTCTATATTTTTATCCCAGTGTGTGAAAGATCAGATAAGCTGATTTAATGTTTAACCTCTTCCCTGACTGTTAAAAAGAGGAAGTACTATGTAACCCATTTTTGCCTTATAAATAAAGCAAGCGAGCCTGTGCTCGGAGTGTGTGTCTTCTCAGAGAGACATTCACCCGTGCGCACGTTTTCTAATTACACTCTGAGTCGGTCTGCAGTTGTCTCATTTCTCTTACTTGTGTTTTGAACAAATGTCTACCCCTGACAGTTGATAAATATTTTTCAAACTTCAGGTTTTAAACGTTAACCTATTTCCTGACCTGCGCTCTGGGCCCTCTTGTGGGTTTTCTTCTTGGAGACTTTGTCCTTCTCCTTGGCCAGTTTTGTGGGGATCTTCTGCTGCACGGGTACAGGTTTGAGCGCCTGGTTGGTGGTGCTGACCAGGTTGGGGAGCAGACTGGGTTTGGCCGGGTGTATGCAGATGCTCTCCCTGCGCGGTGGAACTTTTGGGGGGATTTCCAGAGAATCGAACGGTTTTGTGTAGAGTTGTAGCGTTGAGGTCAGAGTGCCTCCGTTCACTGTGCTTCCCCTGAATGACGAGTACATCAAACACTTCGGAGGGAAAAAAAAAAAAATACGCAATTTAAATTTTCTTTCACATTTGAATTTGCCTTGGTGTAATGTTTCCTCACTAGATCGTACTTGGAGATTGTATTTCCTTTTGTTTAGCTCAGTGGACACAAAAAAATGGCCACATGAATACACAATCACACCGTTAATGGTGATAAATGTTGCATTCATCTAATTCCAATCCCATTCCTCACCTGTGTGGGATCGTCGTAGCTTGGCATGAACTTCTTCTTAAATTTATCTAAGCGCTCCTTGTCTTGTTCCAGCCGCTCCTTTTCTTTTTCCAGTGATCTTGTGGTCTCCCTCAGTCTCTCCAGGTTCTGCTGGTATTCTTTTTTCAGCACGTCGAGTTCGGTCTTCTCCTCGCTGAGCTTCTCCTCAAACTTCCTGCACTCCTCCTCTTTCTGCTTCAGCTGAGCCTCCTGAACCTCCATCTGGCGCCTGAGCCGCTCCTTCTCCTTCTCCCAGTGCTGCTGCTCCTCTCGAAGCTGCGCCTGCTGCTTGCTCAAGCTGTTGAGTTCCTCCCTCTGCTTTTCCAAGCTGCGCTGCTTCTCGTACTCATACAAAGCGTTGCTGAAGGTAGCAGCCCGCTGGTTCTGTGACTGGAAAGCGTGCTGCAGCGCGTTCTGGCTGTCCTGTTGAGCAACGATTGCCTGCACGATGGAAAGTTTAATTTAGCCGGCTGATACCAAATAGAGAAACATCCGAATTTAAGATAAGCTGCTTTACTTTTAAGCTATAGAGCATCTGCCCGAGCATTATCACCCTGTCATAAACCTGTAAAGAGAAAAAAAAAGAGGGGGGGCAAAAAAGTAACATTTATTCATGAATAAAACAGAGGAAACGATTGCAGTAACTAAGACGATAGATATGAGATTTTGACCTCAGCCTCGGTTAAATGTAGCAGCGAGGCATCGTGGGGTTCTTCATCAGCCTGGAAGTAAAAAAAGAAAAAGCACAAATGGTGTAAATGTTCATGTTTCACCACAGGATGGACGTCAGGTTCTCACATCGTCTCACATCACTCACAGACTGTTCTGGGCCTTCGGAGGAGTGGTGCTGCTGCAGCTGGTCACTAAAGCTGTGGCTCATAGTCGGGGGACTGAAATTTTCAAGGTCATCAGCTTCTTCGCCATCTGAGAAAAACAAATCCTCTCATCATTCATATTCGATGTCACTGCAGGTTTTGGATGTCTTTGTTTTTAGCAGATCATGGGTAGTGGTTGTGGTACGTTTGAAAGAAGCGTATTGCCGATCTTTGGATGTGAGACCAGTTGTGTCATGCTCACATCAGCTCTAATCGGTACAATCAAAAACTATGTAGCAGGGAGCCGACAGATTAAAGAGGGCACCACACACTTCCACCGATACCTCCATCAGGTAACTGAGAAAATTACAAGGCAGCTTTCCATTCACTGATGTCACCACAAGTTAAACATGTCACAGCTTTGATTCTGCATTAGCTGTGTTACTTTAGTATACATGTGTCCTATAAGAGCCACACACAAAGCAGGACAGCACATCAGTCTTACATTTCCAAGTGCTAGCTGCAGATTTACTATCTGCCACTCCTCCCCGTGCGTTACTCTCATCCACGGGAGCGTTTGTGTTGCTTGTCTTCAAGGCAAGCAGGTTCTGCAGGATTTCCACTGACAAAAGAAAAAGAAACAATTCTTTAATCTCTTCCTTAAAAGATAAGATGCTGACTCATGATTCAACAGTGTGAGACGTGAATTTCACTTTTCCTTCAGCATACGTCTTCTACCTTAAAAACGCGGCTGTTTTCCAGCAACATCACACAAAACAACCGGAAACTACAACAAAACTGAGTCCACCTCCATCTCAGTCGCTCCCTCACCTTCGTCGATGGCTGTGTTCAACAGCATCTCCCGCTGCTGGAGGTCGTTGGCGCTTCCTACGAGATGCAGTCCATCACAGGGGGTTTCCTGTCCAGTCACATGTTTATAGAGAGCAGCAAAGAGCTGCTGCTTCTCTGTCAGACTTTCCTTTATGCGGTCGTCCCTCTCCTTAAGATGAACTAAAGAGCAGCAGAACACAACAAAAGCACTTTTTTTGCGCCATGAAAATAAATAAATAAATCAGTGGAAATCTTTTATTCAGAGAAAAATAGACTTAGCACCAGCGATGGGAATAACGGCGTTACTAGTAACGGCGTTACTTTTTTTCAGTAACGAGTAATCCAATTACTATTCCTATCGTTACAACGCCGTTACAGTTACTAACAAGAAAACGCGGTCCGTTACTATTTTTCAACAAACAGACGGTTGAAGCTGTGTTCAGCTTACGGCATCTTATATCAGTTGCACGGAAGTATCTGCCTACGTAAGTAATCTGGACGCTACAGCTTTAAGCAGCTGCGCGCGCTCCCGCGGACGGTAATCACGATCACTGTCTAGCACAACACCTGGAGCTAAGGGGGCAAAACGATCGCATGAGTGCTGGTGTTTGACTGAGGAAGAATAAAGTATTCGTGGGAAGCCAATCACATGACCACTTAAAGACAAAGCAACAAGTTGATAGATACCAGTTTTTAAATTGTGTTGATAGGCCACGTAAAACCAGAGTCATGATAAACAATATATACGCGGCGTTTTTTCCTCAATAGTTTCGTCACGCTAGCAAGCACTCTCTGCTTATGACCAAAAAAAAAAAAAAAAAAAAAAAAACCCCACAGGGGAAGTTTCAGGAGTGAGAGAGCGAGAGCAGAAAAAGAGAGAGCGAGTTTTGAGATGTGAGAGATTTGTGACGTTTAGCTTGTTTGGAGTGTGTAGTTAATGTGTTGTCTTGTGTAGTTAGTGTGTAGTGTTGTGGATAGTTTTGTGTTGTGTGTTGTGTGTCAGAACAATGAGGCGACTGCTGTCTCCAGGTAGAAACAGGAGTGATACTCCTGCTGCTGTCACACCTGCAGGTATCAGGCTGTGATGTTCTCCTTTATAGTGGACAGAAATAATTTTTTTGGAGTGGCACAAATAATTTGTGTGTGTGTGTGTCTTATTGAATGCAGAACAGCTGATTGTTCTGTAAATAGTTTAATAATAAATAATAATAATACATTTTATTTAAAAATAGCGCCTTTCAAAGCTCCCAAGGACACTGTACAACAGATAAAAACACAGAAACTGGAAATATACACAATAATAAGAATAACAGATAAAAGTTAGAGCATACAGAGGTTTAAACATAAGCAATTTTAAACAGATGAGTTTTGAGGGTGGACTTAAAAAGAGGGAATGAACTAATATTTCTGAGGTCAGGAACTAAAAGCCCTGCCCCCCCATTGTAATCAGACGAGCGGAAGGAACAGAGAGAGAAAGAGAAGATGAAGATCTGAGGCACCGGGATGGGAAGTTCATCTGTACTAAATCGGAGAGGTATGGTGGAGAGAGAGAATGAATAGCCTTAAATGTATAGAGGATTATTTTAAAATGGATGCGAAATTTAACCGGGAGCCAGTGAAGCTGCTTCAGGATTGGGGAGATGTGGTGGGTAGAGGAAGTCCTAGTAATAATACGGGCAGCAGAGTTCTGGACACGTTGGAGCTTGTTAATAGATTTTTGTGTAAGGCCAAATAATAGTGAGTTACAGTAGTCAATTCGAGAGATAAGATTATGGACGAGAATGGCAGTGGCATGAGGAGTGAGGAAAGGGCGGAGGCGATTGATATTACGGAGTTGGAAATATGCTGCACGTGTGACATTATTGATATGTGAATTAAAGGATAATGTGCTATCAAGAATGACACCCAAGCTTTTCACAGAGGGAGAGATAGGGACCAGTGAGTTATTGATGGTGAGAGAGAAATTGTTAATTCTGGATAGCAGTCGTTTAGTGCCGACCAGGAGAAGTTCTGATTTATTGCTGTTGAGTTTAAGGAAGTTGGAGGAGAACCAGGAATTGAGTTCAGCTAAGCAGAGGATAAGGGAGGGTGGAGGAAGAGTAGAATCGGGTTTGGTAGAGAGGTAAAGCTGGGTGTCATCGGCATAGCAGTGGAACTGAATATTATATTTACGAAAAATATGTCCGAGTGGAAGAAGGTAAATGATGAAAAGAAGGGGCCCGAGGACAGATCCCTGGGGCACCCCAGTAGATAGAGGAGAAGGCTGAGAAGTGAAGGATTTTAATTGAATGAACTGAGTGCGGTCAGACAGGTATGATTTAAACCAGGCTAGTGGAGTATGAGAGAGACCAATAGAAGCTAATCTGCTAAGAAGAATGGGATGAGAGATGGTGTCAAAGGCTGCACTCAGATCAAGGAGAATAAGGATGGAGAGGAGACCAGAATCAGCTGCCATAAGAAGGTCGTTTGTTATTTTTATAAGAGCAGTTTCGGTGCTATGCAGAGGACGGAAGCCAGACTGGAACTGTTCGTAAAGGTTATTATCAGTTAGGTGTAGATGGACTTGTGAAGCAACTATTTTTTCAAGAATTTTTGAGAGGAATGGTAGATTGGAGATAAATGAAATGGTTTGAAATGGTTATTTAAAAAATCGAGGTAAAAGGTAAATGGATGCAAATAACTTTATTTGCAAAACTTTAACTTTAAAATTGACAATTTATATTTGCATTTAAAGTTATGAAATATGATTCATTAAACATGTTTGTGGTTGTTACAGTAAAAAAAATATAACTTTTTCTACTCCGATTTTATGTTTTTTGTCTGATTTTAGATCAATTGTGTTAATACAGTATGTCAAAATGAAAACATAACTGTAAATTCAGACACATGAGGTTGTGCTGAAAACAATGATACCAAACACGGCAAAGTAAATCGATTTTAAAGGTGAAATGTAGAGGAAACATCAAAAGTAGTTAAAAATGGTCAATTATACCCAGAGGGTTAAACGTTTTTTTTTTCTTTTTTCTTTTTAAAGTAACGCAATAGTTACTTTTCAAGTAATTAATTACTTTTAGAATATTGTAACTCAGTTACTTTTTTGAAGAAGTAACTTGCCCAACACTGCTTAGCACACAGTGACTCTCGCTTTGTACACCTAACATTATAACAAGAAGAGAAAGGAAGAAGGTCGTTTTCCACACTCTTTGATCTTCCGGCTGGGACAGGTTGAAAATGCATTTAAAAAAAAAAAAAAAAATCTTAAGTAAAGAAGGTGGGTGAGCACAAACCCAAAATCAGTTAAAAACTGGCAAATCTCCAAAACAATTTCCAAAAATGCAATTTTTAAATCTTTTAAATCCCTTTCCTTTATGAAGATGTATGCAGTAAAATCAGGTAAAGTTTCCCTCAAATTAATTACTGCAAAAATGTCACACCGGAGGATTTGCCGAGCACAAAAGTGGCCGATGTTCTCGGCCGGCTTACCTTGAAACCTTTGCAGAGTAGTGATCATTTCATTGTACTGCACCTCTTGCTGATGACTGAAAAACACAGACAACCTACTCAGTATCCACTTTTATGTATCATTTTTAATTAGAATTTATACATTTTTATTTGTACAGGGACGAGAATATGACGTGAAACGTGCCACTTTAACACATGCACAAGTGTCAATAAGAAATAATCTGTAAAATAAATATAAACACTAAGAAATAAATGGGTATGATCTCACAAAGACAACAAAAGCTGGCTGTTGGCTGCTTTAATGCTTTAACGTTCAAGTCTTTAGTAAAGAGACACCACACTTTGATCAGGGAGATGTTAACCAATGGCCAGATTTAAAAACAATTTAAATAATTGACTTGTTTTTAATTTAATAGGAAGGCTTTCACTCACCATGATTTAAGAAAAGGAATTTGTTTTATTTAGAAATAAAATGCATCAAATAAAATCCATCTATACCTTATCCTGGTCAGGGTCAGTCTAAACAGAGATCAACTTCTCCCTGGAGAAACTGGAGATTTCTTCCTGTTAGGGTTTCTTTTCTTCCCACAGCCGCCAAGAGCCATCTCAAAGGGGATTGTGTGATTGTTGGGGTGTTCTGTGTATTACTGTAGGGTATTTACGCTATAAAGCGCCTTTAGGTGACAGTTGTAATTTGGAGCTATATATAAATAAAAGTGAATTAAACTGAATCACTGTCTCCAGCAATGATTCCATCCTGATCTCCTGGAAGGACCCGCCCAAAACATCTCCCTTAGGAGGCTATTTAATCAGTGATGTTACCAAATTCTGAATGAAATGTAACATTTATACTGACTAACTTGCTAACTGGAAGGAAGCCAGAAAGGATCGATGGGTGGAGCGAAGGGTGAATCCCCAAGGACACATGGTCTAATGCTTTTATTTTTCAGGGCTGTGTCCACTTAATACTATACTATACAACTTTATAGCACTTATTAATAAAAAGCATAGCATTATTAAGGCACTGCAAATTATTTAATCCCAACACTAATCATTAGCCAATGAGCTTCCCCTGGATAAGCTTCCCTGTGTGACTCCAATAACCAAAGTAGAATTGATCTTTAATTGAACACATTGATACTGAGCCTGCAACAACTTTTCTAAATCTTCATTCTAATATTTAGAGGTGACTCGAGCAAAACTCAGTCCCAGAGACTAAATTTGGTTACACATTTACACATGGTGACATATGTTGAATGCGACACATGTGAACAGAAGCAAACAGAGAACGCAACGGTGCATTCGCAGGCAGATGATAAAATCAAAATTTATAATAAATGTTTTTGCTGTACATTTGATGATGCAAACTTTAGTTCAGACTGGTCCACCCATCAAGGAGGACCTGGGGTACATAGAGAACTATTGATACTACACTATGGTCATTTTAGTGAGATGACCTCATACCAAAGACTGCACTGGCTTCCTTTTTCCAGAAACTACGTCCGATTTGAACGTTTTTCCTAGAAGCACTCGGCTTACCGTTCCAACGCTTCTCGTATGATGGCCTCCCACGTGATGCGCTCCTCTCGAGAGCCCATGCGGATCTCATACATCTCCGGCAAGCCGACGGTGCGTGCACAAATGAGGAAAATAGCCTTCTCCTCCATGGCCACTTCTCTGACTATCAGTCTTTCAAGGGAGATGACTGGAGGTTTGTTATCCTGCACGAGGCGCAATCATAAACACTGATCTTATTATTAAATGCAGTGAAACCTTTTATGTATAAATGATACAGTAAATGGTGTGTAAACGGTGTCAGCCGTTAACGTTTGAGAAGAACTCACAACAGCAGCAAATACGAACTTCTGGTCTTTCTCTTGTAAGAGGAGCAGCACATCTGACAGCAGCACAGCATGGACGTCTGCAGGGGGAGATTAAAGCTGCTCAGCATCAAAACAACACAAGCACTTAATGCTGTGACTCAACAGGACTGCTCATCATCGCTTAATGACAAAAAAGTAGTTTTGCCGGTTGTCGGATTGTTTCGGATTTTGACAAAAGCCGCACTGAGAAGTCAAAGTGGTAATCCACTGAGCACTCAATCCTCAAAGTTTCATTAAAAATCACACCAGAGTACACACACGCTCACCTCAGTTTACCGTCTGACCTCTGCTGATCGCTTCACAGTCACCACTGCATTTTGAAAACAAGGCGGGTCCAAGTTATGTGTAAAGCATAAGTCTAAATATGGACACGAGTGGAAATCTGTGGGAATCTTCATGTGCGTCACACTTGGCTGAGACATGTGACATGCTCTTTGTATTATTACAAATTCTCCCCCCGGCTGAATTTAACTCTGTGGCAATATCTCAAAGGCAACAGCCGCACAAAGCGAATACGACACTAATGGATGTTGCTGTCAGCACGAGGAAGTAAAACTGTTTCACAAAGCAGGACACACTCTGAACTGTAAGCAGCAGGCTTTAAAGTCTCTATTATGCTCAGAGCAGCTTTGCATGACTCACAGTTCAAAACAATCCTCTTATATTGAGCATTTACGTTCGTTTTTTTTGGGTTTGTTTTATTTTGCTGCTCTCAATGGCTCAAGGCCTTGTAAAAACCTACACAGGTTCCGTCTTAAGCACGTTGAGTTTACATATAATTAAATGTGCTTAAGACAGAACACAGATAAAACAGCCATTACTAGATCAAAGTGTTTGATTGTGACACCTTTTGACTGTTTGAGTTTAAGTTTGATCTTTGATATATTACATGCATGTGTGTTTTATTTAACATATGCTCCTGCGTTTAAATTTTCATGCGCTTCTGTGCATTTGGTTTTGTTCATTCATTTAAATACCATCAACTGGCTGAGGACTGCAGTTGAAAATGAATCTGTGTGGCTAAATCTTATTTATATATACATAAACACGAATATCATGCTGAACCAAGAGAAGCGGAAAGAATAAAAATGAGGAAAAAAGCCAAAAGCTCAGGTTTCAGGCTTGTTTAACATGAGACCTGCTGGTTTGTGATCTCATTACAAGCTCAGCAGCTCGGCTCGAAGATCAAAATGTCTTAATAAACTATTGTCTCTCTGCACAGTCTACAAAATATAAAACAGAAATTTATAACATATAAATGTATAACTAAGAAAAATAAAAATGAAGAATTTATCACAACAAATCAACATTGAAAACTAACATTTTCATTGAGAACTTTTATCCTTTTCAGGTCGGGACTCAGGAAAACTGACCGGACCGTCAGTCACTGTTTACTTTGGATATTTAGTAAAACGCAGACATACACAGACGCACGTCCACAGTCATTAGAGCTCGTCACACACCTTTCTGTTTACCAGATGACTTCCAGGTGACCGCGCCTTCATGCACCAGCTTCCTGTTGCCCTGAATCAGATCCTCCCTGCGGATGACCTCGCCTCCGTTCAGCCGCCCCACAGATTTTGGATCCAGACGATAACCGATCTCTCTCACACGAGCGGCTTTCTCATAGTCTTTGACCTGAGCGTTCACCTGGGCGATGGTGTTTTTGATGCACTCCAAGGCTTTGCTGAGAGACCTGTGGTCGTCTGTGTCGGCTGTAAGAGCGAGAAATAAACGATCCAACCACATTTATTTCTTTTTAAAACCCTGCAGCCAGCAAGGTGAGCAGATTTCACTAATTTCAGCTTGTAGACATGTTGCTTAGTTAAACACTGAAAGTCTCGTTAAGGTGGCTGTTGAGATTTTACCGTCGATGTTTTGTAGGAGTCGCTCCACCAGCACGGGATACTTTGTGATGCGCTGAGTCACCAACAGTAAGCAGTCGGAGATTCCCAACCTCCGCACCAGAGGCAGCTGACCTATTTTCTTATTTATAAAAAAAATAAAATAAAAACAAAGAAGTTTCATACATTTTAGATACTTGATCAAATTTGTTACTGTATTTGCTTGTTCAAGAGATTACATTAGAGTACCAGATGTGTGACTGCCATTTAAAGAGAAAGTCTCAAACACTGTTTGACAGTAGACAGCAAGACAGAGAAAGTGATACACACAACATGTTGAAGAATAAGAAAAAACATGCCGCTTTGTGTGGTTACAAAGAAATACACTGGTCAAAAACGCTGAAAATACATCAGATGTCAATGAGAAAAATAAATAAATAAATAAATAATCGTACTGGATATCTATGCCGCATCGTTTGATAGGAATGAAAATGATCAACCTGCAGAGGGGCTGAATTCAAAGACAGCCTGAAAAAGCAAAGTTCCATTGCAGTACCTGAAAACTCGTACTTAGTAATTTGTATTAAAGAACGCAGCTGACACAATGGTTCCTGTGACCTGATACTGTAAACACTTGATCTAAATTTAAGATAAGATAAGATAAGATAACCTTTATTAGTCCCACACGTGGGAAATTTGTTTTGTCACAGCAGGAAGTGGACAGTGCAAAAGTTATGAGGCAAAAATTAGAATACAATAAGAATAAACAAGGATAAACAAAGGATAAACAAAGCGGACCTGCTCTTGTTCTTCAGCTAAAATTTGAAGGAAATCATTTCGACTTGATGCGAACAGCGAGTGTGGATTTCTTACTCTGTCGAGGGCCTGCAGCCGCTTGTTGTTCTGGATCAGATCTTTGTAGATGCGGTCGGCTTCTAAGTGATGGCCGCAAAACATCCCGTAATAAGCCACCATCTGATCTCCTTTTGAACCTGAAAACTGAAATAATTCAGGGGGGGGGAAAAAAAAAAAGGGATATGAAGGCGTTAATACTAACAATGATGTGCTGAATTCACGCAACAACATTTTCCTGGTGTGTGGATGCTGGAAATAAGAGATTTTTTTTTTTAAAAAGGACATTGATATATGCTGATGTGCTGACTTGCGTTAAGATTTCACAGATCTGTGAGTTTACCTAGAAAACAACAACAGGTGTAGGCGTTTTAATAAACATGAACCCTCTGTGTTAGCATCGAGTTACACTGGAAAAAGTTTTCCATACACTGTGTCAGAAGCAGAGGTTAGAGAACGAAGACTAACATTTCTACTTGTGTGAAAAATGAATATGAAACAGAAAAATTCAGATCCGAGCTTTCCTTCTTGCTTCCCAGCTGACCAATGACTGTAAAAATCATCAGAGGTGTCTGGATTTGCCCAACAACAAATTCAGCTCACAGAGGGATGCACTTAGACGGGCTCTACAGGTTAAGGCCAGTGAGCTCAAGGTCAGTGAGCTCCCAGCCTGGCTCCAGGGACAGCAGGTCTACCTGCTCTCACCTCCGGCTCACCTTTGGGTATTGACCTAAAGAATAAGACTGAGTAATATGAGCAGCAGAACTGAGCTTCCTCTAAATGACACCTCATTTAAAGACAGGGTGAGGAGCTCTGTCATTTGGGAGAAGAGCAGCTAGTCCTCCACACTGATGACAGCCAGTTGAGATCAGGCATATAAGAAGATTACTTATCCCACATGAGCATTTGAGCATTTTTGACCCACTCCCAAACTACTTTGAGGGCCTATAACAGTGTGGCACTGTGTGGATTCTCATTTCTCACTCAGGAAATGTGTTGATAAATGGGGAGCATGAAAAAAAAAGTGTGTGTGGGAATATGACGTCAGTGGCATTGCATCGTTCCTGCACGTATTTACTGCTCTTTGTTTGTGGGTCTGTGCCTTCAGTTTTGTCTTGAGTCACTGAAAAACTGCCCTGTTGGGTTGAGGTCAGACTCATTTGACTCATTTGCGCACTGAAGAATATCTTATTTCTTTGCCTTAAGAAAATATTGGGTGAACATCCATTCAGTTTTGCAGAATCGGGCTAAATCTGGGCAGAGTGAAGAGCCCTGCGCGCTTCACAATTCATCCTGCTGCTTCTGTCATCTGTCCAAAAATAAAAAATCTATTTCAGAACTGTGCACGCTCTCGTTAAAGTAAAAGTCTAATCTGGCCTTCCTGTTCTTGTGGTTTTTACCTTGTTATAATCCCTTTTTACCTCCATTCATGAAGCCTTCTCTTGTTTGTAGACCTTGATAATCACTCCTACTGTGACTATCAAGGTCTGTCTGTGGTCTGTGGTTGTTAGGGCCTTTTTCAGTAGCTGAGCTGGTCAGTGCATTCCTTTTTCAAGAATGAACCAGACTGTTGGTTTAGCCACTCCTCTGATAGGCTTATTTTTGGAATTGGAATTTCAATCAGGAAAAGTGATCCTTCAGGATGTTGAACAACCTGTTTATTCTCCAATTTCAGGACCTTTTTCCCCCATTTGGACCTCTAATGGCTTCCAGATTCCTGAAAGTATTTTGTGGAAGCTGACCTTAACGCATCACTTTGCGTTGTGTTACCATAAAAACTCTTAAAGCATTTTACCCTCAGGATGAGTAAATAATAAACATGTAAGCAGATACGGCGCACTGCTTTCCCAGCTTACCTGAGAGATGAGGACATCTGTTATCTGTGAT
This sequence comes from Diplotaxodon limnothrissa, assembly GCF_057381915.1. Taxonomy (NCBI): domain Eukaryota; kingdom Metazoa; phylum Chordata; class Actinopteri; order Cichliformes; family Cichlidae; genus Diplotaxodon; species Diplotaxodon limnothrissa. Next base: position 12,521,593 of record NC_140613.1, on the reverse strand, counting down.
ATTTGGTAGTTAATCGGGTTTCCTTCCTCCTGACTCTGGTTTCGGCACATTTTGAGGCATTTGAGGAAGTGCTCGTGGATGACGAGTAGGGATTCGATGCCCAGGAAGAGCCTCTTCAGCCGACCCTCTTCTATCAGCTGGGACTGCCTCAGCTCGTGCATGAAGACCCCGAGAAGGATTTTTAAGGTGTGCACGAGGTGCACCTCGGTCTTGATCAATTCTAGGAAGTACATGAAGAGAAAAACTCTTGATAAAATATTCTTCTTTCTCAGCACCAACCACTGTGACTCTAAATGTTTCCCCAATGCAGCGTAAAAGACAGGGTCAGCAGGTCAAAGCAGCGTTCAAAGGCAGACAAGAGAATTACTAATGTCATCGTACTTATTATCACAGCAGAAGTGTGTCTCAGCAAAAGGTCCTATGAGGTAAAGAGAGAATCCACCACCGCTGTTGTAATCATAATTATAGGCATTAGAAAGAGCTCTCAATTCAATGGGTGATTGACATAAGATTCTGACACGCTGACAAACACAGGAATTTATGCGCGGATATATTTTGACAGGTTATAGAAAAATACCCATAAAGAGCAAAACAGCATTCAACATTTAGGCCTCAACTTGATTCAGTATAGCTCAGCGTACCATAGATGATGTCTTGTCTTTTTATTTCCTCTTTGCTCAGGTTCTTTAGGTAGTTCTGATCCACAGTCAGACTCCAGGAGTCTGCCTCCAAATTCTGGGCATCGGCTTCAAGCTCGAGTTGCAGCAGGGTATAATGGGAGTCTGGATGACACACACACACACACACACACACGTTACATGAAACAAGGCTTGTGCTTTGTGGTCATATGAGTGCGTGTCAGTGATTCACTGCTGGTTACACAGGTTTTTTTGAATCTGCTTTTAATAACTTTTCTTTATATAGCAACAGATTTAGGTCTTTTCCTTATTTATATACAACTGCATACAAAAATATTAAAAGTGAGTAAAACTAAGCAGCACTGGACTGTGTTAAATATATTTATGGACAAGAACAACAAAGACTATAAAAAGGTATTTTCACCCAGGAAGTTTCCACCATTATTTTCCGACTGTGACAGAAGTGAGGAGCTGTGAGCAGCTCCAGGTCGTGCTTGACCGACTGACCTTCGAGGTTGATGGGATCAGTCAAGTCCTCACTGGAGAGCTTCAACCGATCTCTCCAGCTATCGGTCTCCTCCATCTGTGCTAATTTGTCAATTTCTACTGAGTGAAAAGAAAGAAAAACCCCCCACAAAGGAACAACGTCACAAAGAATAACACAAACATCACACAACTTGGAATGTGTGGTTAGGTTTGAGTTTCTTCACTAGAAAACAGCCTATTTATTGTATCAGGAGTAAAACTAAACCTGGGGACGTACACACCTGGGGCTTGTGTTGCTGTAAGAAGAGAGGGGTTGATTTTGGTGTTTTTGGGTGGGGTGGGGGGCAGTCATGCGTGGACCGAGGAAGTTGGCTGAAAGGCCATTGTGGGCTGGGGGAGAAATACTCTCCCCAGGGCTGTGTGAGAGAGCAAAAAACAGTCTGTGAGAAACATGAGCAGAAAGATGAGGACTGCTAACAGACTAAAGTGTCAGGTGGTTAAAACACTGAATCTCTAGCAAATTTGCTACATCGCAAATGTCCCCCTGCTGCTGCTTCGTCACTAGCGGATTGCTGCTGTTACCCACAACTTGTTTGGAAGACTTCATTCCTGTCTGCAAACAGTCGCCAACTACTCTCTGAGCTGCCTCAAAGTAGAAGTGTGCAACTGAAGGCAAACATTCTTCATTTACTCCATTCACTCTATTCTTCATTGCAGATAACCCAATGGAAGGAGGCTTTCGATGTAGTGGTAATTCTCGGCCAGTAATTTCACGTAGCAACAGCAATTAAACCTCAATCAACCGGCCAATCAACCGGTCTCCAGGTCTGTGTGACTGGAGATTAAAGCAAACTACTAGAATATCAATTTAGACAGAAACTTTATGTAGTCAGGGCAACATGATACCGCTGAAGGTCACAGCGTGATTGCTTATTGCCATCTGTGAAGCCACAACTTAAACTCAAACACAAGTTTATCATTTTAGGGGAAATAAAGTAAAATATAACTTTATTATTCGGCTCTGAAATCTCTCTGTCCTCAGACAGTTACACAAAAAGACTTCCTACCAAAGAAAAAGAACAATATTGGCAGACAAGTGGTTACAAAACTAATCTAGTCTTGTGTAGAGGGAACTGGTTTAGCAAACTGTGACAACACAGCTCAAGTCAGACCAGCTTTCAGGCTAACTAAAAGAAGAAAAAATTATGCAAGACAAGTGGAGCTGCACAAGTGATGTCATTTATTCAATTAACACAGGTACAGCAGCTGCTTGCACAAACACAGATCAACATTTCCTTTTATTCTTTGAAGGGTCATTTCGCTCAGCATTTTCCTCCTGACTCAGAGATCTGCATCTCTGCAGGGAGATGACTACGGACACATCCTTTTACACTCAGCTTTTCCTCGTCCCTCAAATGACTTTTTATCATATTCTTTTCTGTGACCCCGAGTGACTCATCTGCTTCTAACACTTCTGCCTCGCTTGTTTTCCAACTTAAGCGTGTCACCGTTTCCCTGAGACAAGGGGCGGGGGAAGGGAGGGGGGTGCAACAGAGAAAAGACACTTAAATTAGTGCACAGAAACAAAAGGAGGGAAAAAAGTATATGGGGGCCTGCTGGCTGGCAGTGTGCGCATGCTAATGGGTGCTTAAGTGTCAGCGACAACAATCTACTGGTCTTTGCACACACCTACATGTGTTTAATCAGCAGCAGCAAAGCCTGCTGGAGGTCTGACAAAAGAATGAACAACGCAATGAAGAAAATGATGATGGGAGTAAACGTCAAAAACAGTCACAACTTTAGCAGCAAAGATCTGTATTTTACTGGTTTCCCACCACACCCAAGCTCAAAGCTTCATCATTTCACCCCACAGTTTAAGGAGGAAAGGCAGCAGCTGTTCAAAGCCAGACACACCTAAAGCACACACACACACGTTACTATGACACAACTCATAAACACACATAGCTCTCGCCTGCAAACTTATGTCTTTTTTTTTTTTTTTGGTAAAACAAGAAGAAATCTAAACTTATACTTGCAGCACACTCTTCAAAGAAGCAGTTTCGGAGCCTCAACATTATTCTTTTGGCTGCCATCATGTTATTTATTTGTAGAACCAGAAGTGATCTTTAGGATACAGAGCTACAGCATGAGCCAAGCAAGTTAGAAGTTAAAGGCGGTGTACCTACCTATTTACTTTGACTGTCTCTAACATTTTATATATCAGGAGATAAGTATATTTAACAAAAATAATCTGGAAATACAATCTAGGATGAACTACAAAATGGGGCATATTGCACTTAATTCACAAAAAGTCAAAATACAGAAGCATTGTGTGGAAAAACTCAGTAACCCGTTACTGCTTCCACAGAAATTAAGAGTGCGAGACGTAGGTCTGCTAATAAAAAGCAACTCATTGATAATAAGCAGGTGTTAGCACCTCTAAAAAGATGTTTTTGCTAGCAATCTTAAAGAACCAATTGCTGCTGCCCATCAATCTGGGAAAGGCTATAAGGACATTTCCAAACAATCGAACTGCATCTTTCTGTACTGCAAAAGATTATTCACATGTAATAATGTGAATAATAATAATAATAATAATAATCTTAAGGTCAGACAGTGCAATGCTCAGAGAAACCGCAAAAAAAATCCAAGAGCTCTCTCTCAGACTCTGGAAGTCTCAGTTAGCATGTTAAATGTTAAAGTTCATAACAGTTCATGACAGAGTAATTGAAAAAAAAGACTGAATACACTTGGCTTGTTTGTCAGGTATGCCAAGAGAGTGAGTGCACAGCTGAGGTTTGCAAAACTGCATCTGAACAGATGTCCTTTGGACAGCAGAGATGTTTGGCTGTAAAAAAACAAAAAACCAAACACAGCACATCAGTAGAGAGCTGAGGATTTGGGCACCTTGCAGTCACTGAGTGCACCATGATGTATACCAAAGTATTTTAGCGTCAAAGAGTGAGGACATCTGCCCAACCCGGTTGTTCAGTGATGACGCGACGAATCCTACTTCCGGGTCTAAAGTAGTCTGCGTTTAATATGGCTTTTGTGTTGTTAACATGTTTAATGTTTTGTATTTCCTTCTATTTAATCTCAAAAAGCTCCTAAAACAGTCAGTGATCCCTGTTGACCTCCCTCTGCTTTTACCACTAATCATTTATTTAAGCTCAGTTTTTAAAACCTTAGGATGTAACTGCAGCCCAGCCCATGCAGCAGTATATGAATGACTAACCTCGTATTGTGGATGAATTATCTCAGTTGTTCTCCTGGCTGAAGTTTGGTCCTTTTACAGCATCCTGCCATGCGATTACATTTGTTCCTGACCACCGAGAACACTCACGGTAACTTTTATCGAGTGGAAAAAAAGTTAGCTTGTTTATATTATGCTAACATAGCTGTGTCGCTAGCGGTCACGTAGCACATCATTATATACCAGCTAGCCCAACTTCAGTAACCCTACAAACGTCACTGCTGTTTAGTTTTCTGTCTTCATTTATGTTGGAAGTGATAGCAGAGCTGTACGTTTGAATTTGTTTCCAAAACCCCGCAGTCAGGACATGCTATATTGTATTTAGATAGAAGCTAGCGAGCTAACTCCCTGCTAACTTCTAACTCCGTTAAATGTCATAAATTCCGTTTTCATGGATGCCTGGATGTTAAACTCAATTGTTACACCTGGTAGAGCAGAACGCTGATCATTTTATTAAAGATGAAAGACTTTAGACAGTTTTTCAACTCTCAGTAATGCCATAGTGATCGTTTGATATATGGACCTGCAGCGGAGTTTAGACCCAGACATGGCTAGTGACGTCAGACTGAACAACCGGACAGCTAAAGCCTGACTGAAAGTGGGTCATGAATGACTGACAGAGTCAGTCACACTGATTCTTAGGTTTTATTTTCAGAATCCAGAGCTCAACCTTATTGAAATGCTGTGGTGGAACTTTAAGAGAGCTGTGCATAAACGAATGTCTGCAAACCTCAATGAACTGAAGCAACATTATAAAGAGGAGTGGGCCAAAATTCCTCTGCAGCGATGTGAGAGGCTGATACCATTACTTCAGGTTACTGCTGCTGAAGGTGGCTCTACCAGCAACTGAATCACACACTGCATCTGCATATTTGTTTATTTTTTGATTAATAAATTGGATGTACATAAGATGTAATCAGTTGTTGTTCATCTGAAGTTGTATTTACTCAATTTACTCAAGACCAGATAAGGGCGAGATATCTTTTATGATGTCCACATAAATCAAAACGGTTACAAAATAAACCAAAGTGAGAATACAAAGACAGCATCATGCCTTACTGTATCATGTTACAGCACTTTCTTTAAAAACCAGCTTTTAAGCTGCATGGCATATGGTTATCCATGTAGTGGCTGTATCATTCAACAGCTCGTTGAAGACAGAAGCCACACCTCAAATGATTCACCCACATGGGGCGGAGAGGGAGCAGAGCAGCGTGAAATACAGGTCGTTCTCTGCAAGGAAATAAAAACAAAAAACAAGACTGGCAAGTCTGCCGAGTATTCTGCAGAGGACAGAGACGGGAAAATACTGGTGAATGACGTGTTTGAAGAGTAGCTTTACTCAGACTTACAGCAGCATAGCAACAGGAGGACTTCTCCTGGCAAGACAGCCCCAGCAAGGCCACCCACAGCTCAGAGCCAGAAGAGGCCACAAATCCAGTGATCCATTTGCTCTTGGCCCTCATAAAACCCAAACAACGTACATTTCACACATAACTACAGTAGAAAATATGATCAGAGAGAGAAATACTGCAGTGCTTGCTCTCTTGTGCAGCCTTGACACACAGTTTACTTATTGACTAGAAACAGGGTGTTTTTAACTCCACTGCAGTGTGCTGTAATCGCATGCCAATGTGTTTCTGTCAGTATGAAGAGGTGAATCTGACCTTTACTGAGTCCTCAATGTGAGGCTGGAGCAAGAGCATGTGTCTGCATCGTGGAGTTAGAGTCCCGGATAACCCAGAGCACGGCTAAACCTTTAAATGTTACACCAACCTCAAGGCCTTCAGCTCCATTTGTGGTCTGAATTTATAAGATTACAGACGTTTACTGTATTTTCTCACCATTTCAAGCTGCTATTGGTTCACCTGAATTCATTAAAGTGTGTGAGACTAATTAATAAACCTTAGAAACCTTAAAGTATATTATGTGCAATTTTTAATACTTAAATATACTGTAAAACAATATAAAAAACAGTAGACCGATTATGCTGCTTTAACGCCTTTCCAACACTCATCTGCAGCTCCCTTAAATGTCAACAAAAGGCCCTTTTAGCCGCTCCATTATTTTCTATAACAGATGGATTACTATAATTGATTGAATAGACTTTACTCCGGGTGCCCTTCCTTCACTAAATCTCGAGCCTGTAGTGGGACCTGTAGTACAAATGACTGGTGGGCAATACAGCCGCTAATCATCCCATCATATTTCAAGAAAATCTGTGATAAAGATAAGATTGACGATATAGAAACAAAAATACTCAACATTATCAGTGCTCACAGCATTTATAAGTGTAAGTAAATGAAAGGCCTTTTCTATTCTTCAATGAGCTACTGTCATTGATGACTCACCTAATACCTAATTTTAGGTGTGAACCTACTGAAATAGCAGCAGCATTACAATGCAACAGTAGGTCAATTCAATTTGACCTTCAATTCATGTGCGGAGGAAACCAGGCAGTGCTCGTCACCTGGTCTATGCCATCTCTACAGTGAAGCATGGTGGTGGCAGCATCATGTTGGGGGGGGGATGTTTTTCAAAAGAAAGATTTATGTAGCAATATACAGAGACGTCCTTGACGAAAACCTGTTCATCTTCCAACAGTATATAAAACAGTCTCCGCAACTCTGAAAGTCTATGTGGCCAACAGCAGACAACATTATGCCCATATCGTGGCCTAAACCAATCATGAAGGTGCTGCTTAGAGTAGCTGAACACGCCGCTGAAGCATCGCAGCACTGACTCCGTGCTGCTGCTGTTCGATCGATTTGTGTGTCACGCGCATCTCTGCATAGATGCGCAGAAAGGGGAAATAACGTAGAGAATTCCCAAGATAATCCAATAGTGCACGGCGACACCTGCACATTCCACCAATGTGCTAATGTTCCGCCAAAAAAAATCCTAGGTTGGTACGACCAGCCGCAACTCTGAATGTCTCTGTGTGGTCAACAACAGACACACATTATGCCCATATCTTGGTCTAAACCAATCAGAGATAATCAAGGGCAGAACCTCTCAGATGCCCATGCCCAAGGTAAGATGTTCAGATACTGAGATGTTCAGTTCGAAGCCTTTGAGGCACTTTTAATTTTGACTTTCTTTTTATTTTATACATCTTGAGATATTTTGAGTTTAAATTTCAGCTCAGTGAAACACTTTAAGCACAAGAACTTTTTCAGTACCGTATTTTTCGGACTATAAGGCGCACTTAAAATCCTTTCATTTCCTCAAAAGTGTACCTTATTGTTGGAGCATTACGGCTAGCGGACCTAAGAAAAAAAAGTTAGGCGCACCAGTAAGGAGTGGCTTCAGGACCACTCTAAATACCCCCGGGTCGCCCAGCCAGAACCCAAACTTGACCCAGACTGAACATCTCTGGAGAGATCTGAAAATGGACCTTTAGAGGTTCTGCCAAAAAGAATGGGAAAAACTTCACAAAAAAACTTGTAGCATCCCACTCAAAAAGACTTGATGCTGTAATTCAATAAAAGGTCCATTTAATTTATTCCATTTTGGAATACGGCTGTAAACATGACAAAATGTGCTGCTTGATGTCACACAATAAGATTGAAAAAATATTCGCTTCCTTGGATTATTATTTTATTTTATCTTTTAAACCAGCTGCTTAAAGCCCTGCTTTTCCAACATGTAAGCGCATCATCCACTGTTTGCACTTCCTGTCATTATGAAGTGCAGCTAGCTGAATGCAGCTTGTAATGCTCAGCAGATTCATTTGTTTACATTTAGGCCACACATCACCAGCTGATAGTATTGCCTCCTTTGTAGCCTCGGTGTACGGTGTGTTTTTGCCCAACAAGTTTGTTGTTTCCAGTCTTCATCAGGAGTGGATTTCTTACATACTTTGCAAAATTCTGTGCTTTATCGGAAATTGCTGAAGTAGCTCCCTTTTTAGATACTAAAACGTCATCGCAGGGCAACACACAACTCTTGCTATCAGACACGCCTGAGCTTTTTTCATTGTTGTGCAATACTGTAAATTTAGGCAGTTATCTGATACAATGGCTAGTACTGCCTATACCAATACTTATATCTTATAAAGTCAGCTTATGTAGGCGAGAGCAGTGTGTCATGATTTATGAGATGAATCATCAGTTTGCAAATTTTGAAAACATTTTCATGACAACTAAATCAGTTTTTTACTTTCCACAATTTGAGGTATATATTTTCATTAAATAATAATAATAATAATAATAATAATAATAATAATAATGATAATTTGTTAACACAATTCAGTGGACTACATACTAAAGGTAGAGGATAGAAACAAAGTATTGATCTTATCGTGCCGATATTAATTTGATAATATCAATATTTGGCTCTATCTACCTACCTACAGTGCATACTGGGATATATAAACACATGATGATGTGAGCTTTATATCACGTAAAGATGTATTAATGATACGGTACAAAGCCCTTAAAAAGCACGTTAACATACCCAGGATATTTTTTCTTCTGATTCAACCATGAAAAGTGCTTTACAAACCCAAACATGGCCGCTAACAGCTGCATTTTTCAGTTTGAGTGCAGCTAGCCAAACAATACAGAGTGAAAGTGGACAGTATATCTTTGGTTATTTAACATAAAACTCATTGTTGCAGCCAGGTGCAGATCAAAAATGGTCTTATTGTCCTTATTTTCCTCTGAGTTACCGATTCTGTCACTAGTTAGCCAACATAAACTAAGTCTATTAGTCACAACCAACCACATGACGTAGTTCAATATTGACAGAAATGGCGATAAACATGTTTTTAAAACTTAAACTTTAAGTATTTATTTCTTAAATCCAGCTTCACAGTGTTACATCTATGTCAGTGTTCAAGAGCAGGGCTCCATGATCTAAATTTGCCTTTATATGATTAATGTTTCACGTCCTCTTTAAAACCTAAATAAATAATAATCACATCCTGCACAGACATCCATCCGGTTGTCAAGTGATGACGTATGAACCCTGCTTCCAGGCCCAAACTACTCTGTTTTTATTAAGGCTGTTGTGTTTTTAACATATTTTAATGCTTTGTATCTTGTTCTACTTAATCTGAACAAGCCCTTAAAAAGTCAGTGATTACTGTCTGCCTCTCTGGGCTTTTAATACCACTAATTATCTGCAGCACGTAACTACAGCCCAGTCCTTCAAATTCTCAAATCTTCACTTTTAAAACCAGCAAAAATTGTCTTCAGCTCTAAGCTTTATGTACACAAAAACTTTGAAAGATTAACCTTTCAGTGAACTTAAACTTGCGGGTAAATTTGTGACTTCTATCATTTAATCCAATTTCAAATGCTTCAATTTTACTCAGATAATAAACTTAATATGCCACTTCTATAATTTTCCTGCTACACCTGAACTCTTTCAGATCTTAATATGATCTAAATATGGCCACTTCTGGCTTCAAAACCCCCAAAATGGTAGCCAATAAAACGCTAGACCTGAGGCTGCGAATACCAAAACAAATGGTGTAATGACGTTGCAATGGCTACTTCCATCTTTCGTATACAGTCTATACTTCCAACTAGAACTGTTAAGCTTTGTTAAGCAGATTTAGATTTTTCCTTTTCTGATTATGTTTGGTTTGTCTAAAATTCTTAGTTCAAACTTACATCTAAAGTTTTAATGGTTTCAGACCTGCATAAACACGTCTATCAGAAATATTTTTCAGAGGCATTATTTAAAAACCACACATACATTGTTTTTATTTTTACTGTTACAAGTTATATGCTTACATATACAACTAGCTTCTTAATGCTCTGTATTTTTTTGTTTTCTTTTTTTAATCAGCCAAGGTTTAAAAACTTTTATGACTAGCCTACATTTCAGCGGACACCAAGATTTATCAGCAATTGTAATTTAGCTGACACTTGAGGTTTTTCAGTTGTATATGATTAAATTTATGGATTTCAGATACATTTCTTATTAAAATTTACTTATTTTTATTTTATGTTATTTTGGTCGACACGTCCTAATTTTAATATATGTGCAGCTGGCAGAGCTCTACGTATCACTCCGCCAAAGGAAAAACGTTCCATTCCTGTGCGTTTTATTGGTTCGACGTTGTATATGAATATCACTCCGCGTATGGAATAACCCTATTTTTGTACGTTTTTAACGGTTATGGATTAATGTCACTGCGTAGCTAGTGACTTGACACCCCAAAAGGAAAGTTCAGAGAATACTCTTAATTTCATAGGATAGTTACACATGATAATTATAAACTCTCGAACTAAACTCCGACTACATTCTAATGTGAATGTGAGGTATGACAAGGTAACTTTAATTCAGTGCGTATGTTATTGAAGAACCTGTCATAGTGAATCTGCTTTCACCGAAAGGAACAGAAACAGGTGTAAAGCCAGGAGAGTCGAGAGAGAAGGGAGCGCCAACAGGTGACTGAACACGTATCCCAACCTTGTTTATAAAGTTTATGACTCCTGTTTTTCCCACTACTTGGCATACGGAGCTGAAGTTATGCTAATTTAGCGACCAAATTCAAGACAGTCAAGTCGAGTCAGTTTTCCTGCTCACGTCTTCTTAAAACTTTCTGCGTTCGCGACGCAGCGTTGCGTTTTACGGGGTTAGTAAGCTAATTTAGCTTGCTAACGCAATCCCTTCATGCTTGTTAACTACTTCTATCCACTTGATGCTCATATGCTAAACAATAATAGTTAACTCCGAGAACGGTTTCATCTTACCTGCTATTGAAATGAAGCCGAAAGAACGAGAAGACAGGTTTTCTGTTATTTCCAGGTAAAGGTAAGCGAGATCAATCTTATCTGTCAGCAGCGCCCGCTAAAAACAACAAACAGAGAAGATGTCTCCGAAGGAACAAGTGCACAAATAAGAAGGAAAAAAATGGAGCTGATGAGGGAGGGAGGGAGGGAGTGTTTTAAAACAAATCCCAGCCTCTTTTGTGTAAACCCTCCTTCCTCCTCTAAGCATTGTGGGAATGTGCTGCTTCAGTAATACCTGATCTTCATACAGCAACTACCTCTTCTCTCAATCCTTAAATTAATACAGACAGCTGGCATCTGCTGCAGTTCACCTTCCCAGTAAGAAACTCTGGTAGCCATTTTTAGTGAAAAACAACTGCTGTGAATAGTTACATGCTTTTATTTTGGCAAAAACAAGCACTTGTCCTTTGTGTAGGTTCAATCAGGTGTTGCAGGTAGGAGCTCAGCTAGCATAAATGAGACAGCATTTCTTTAATTTATTTTGCTTGCTAAAGCAACTGTCTTGAGGGTGTGTGTCTGTGCGTTTTTGGTAAGCTAATACTAACAGAAGTTATACTACACTCAGTGTCTAGAAGGTATTTTGGACAGAGGACAAGGAGATTTGGTGGTAGAACAAGGAAATTCAGTAAAGTTTTCAAAGGAAGAGCTCAGCAAAGACAAAATGAGATGAAGGGAGTAGACAGGGGTGGTGGCAAAGGAAAAGGCATATAATGAGTTTAATGTGAGCCTGGACACTAAGGAAGGAGAAAAGGCAGAGATCGAGCTGAAAGGATGTGCAGCTGGTTAGGATGATTGGATGGAGATGGAAGTGTACTAAGGAGTGAAGAGAGTGTGCTGAGAAGATGGAAGGAGCACTTCGAGAAGCTGATGAATGATAAAAATGAGAGAGGAGGAGAGAAGGAAGAAAGTTAGTGATGTGCAAAGAATTAGTATAGAGGAAGCAAGCGCTACAGTGGTTATGGACAGACTGACAGATGAGGTCAGACAGGAGTCTCCTAGGAATTACCTATGATGTTTGCAGATGAGTGATCTGTGGTGAGAGTAGGGAGCAGGTGGACGAGAGCCTGGAAAGGTGGAGATATTCTCTGGAGAGAAGAATGAAAGACAGTAGAAGCAAGACACAATACATATGTGAATGAGAAGGAGACAGGAGTAACAGTGAAGCTGCAAGGAGGAGAAATAGTGAAGGCAGATAAGTTTAAATTTGGGGTTGACCATCCAAAGCAACAAACCGTGTACAAGAGAGTGCAGGCTGGGTGGAGATGGTGGAGATAACAGCAAAAGTAAAACTAAGGTTTATGAGATGATAGTGAGACCTGCTATGATTTATGGTTTGGAGACGATGGCACTGACAGAGAACCAGGATGCCAAACTGGAGTTGGTAAAATTGGAGATTTTCATTGGGAGTCACCACGATAGTCAGGATTAATAATGAGTACATAAGAGAGGCAGCTCAGGTTGAGCGGTTTGGAGACAAAAAGGTATGTAGAGGTACATGACAGAGGAGTGATAGTGAATTTATTAGACAAAGGATGTTGTAGATGGAGCTCCCAGGAAGAAGGAAAAGAGGAAGACCACGGAGAAGATGGGTCTAGTGATGGAGAACATTCAGAGGGTTGGTGTAACAGAGGAGGATGCTAGGGACAAGATGAGGTGGAGGTAGATAATCTGCTGTGTGTATAGGGAGCAGCTGGAAGAAGAAGATTGTACCACACTCAGAGGCAACTGTGGTATTGTAGCTGGATTTAGTATTTTGTATTATGTTTTGTGGAAGTGTTTACATCAGGGTGTGGTGTTGGCAGGTTAACCTGCATCTGAAGACCTGTATATTATTTCCCTTTATGATAAAGGACTTGATCATGTGACCAATCTCTAACAGAAGTGTTAATCCATGATGGACTGAGCATTTCTTCTCCACTTGTTCCATATGTCCCTACTACATATTACTAACTTTTGTCTACTCTGTCTCACATTGATTGATTGTAGGTATTCTTGTTCTAATACTGCAGGATCTGTAATTAAAATATAAAGGTCCTTGAGGTGGCTATCATCATCAGTTGGTACTATTAAAAAAATTGAGTTGCAATGGGTTGGGGTTTGTTGTTGTTGTTGTTGTTGTTGTTGTTGTTGTTGTTGTTGTTGTTTTCAAGCAAACTACAGGATAAAAGCCAGGCTCTAAAAAAATATCTGTCCTGTGCTGTCAGGCTATTGGTGAGGGCTGGGTATGAATGTGCCCAAGTTAATTTACTGTATGTCTCTCCCCTACTCTTCCCCCAAGCTTTTCTGACTTCTTTTGAGTGTATCAAATAAAGGCTAAAAAGCCCAAAAGAAAGGAAAAACATTCAGTCATTTTATAGTGGAAGAAAAAAATGTGCCTTTTAGTCAGACTTTTGAGTGTCAAGACTTTAATTCGATGTTGACAATTGGGCCTTGAAGTATTAAGGAAAATCAAAATTAAAGGCTTGTTTTGCAAAATATCATCACTATACTTTTAAGAACCTGCCTTTGGTATAAACACTGACAGCTCGGGTCTTGAAAGAAAATAATTAAGCTAAACCTTAAAAGTTAACCTGCACAGAGATGTAGTCAACGGGTTCATACTTCAGTTTATAGTGTATTTAGTGACCGCTGTTGGTCCAAAAGAATAGAAAGAAACAATACAAGAGAAGTCCCCTGGATGCTCAAATTGAGTTCCTGGATCCAGAAGCATATCTGTATCAGGATCAGTTTGTAATATTTTCTTGCTGTCTCTCATTTTTCCCAGTGTATTTTTAACATTGGTCTGTTTTATGTTGATAAAGTTCTTCCAAAACTTTTGAATCCACACCAACTCCACAAGTTAATCACTATGCTGGGCCAAGCCCTGTGTTAGTAAACTTTTCATACAAATCCACCAATTCATGATAATAATAATAATAATTTTTAGATGATCAGATGTGAGGCCACTGTGTTAACCTCTGCGCCACTGTGTCGTCCCAATGATGATAACATAGCAGCGGCAGAAAGTTGAGGTTTTGAACATCCTTGAACTGCACTGAGCAAGTGAAAGCAGAGTTCTAAGAATTCCCCAACACATTGCTCTGCTGCTCCTATCATCTCGTATCCCAGAAGATTTGGTCCAGAGTTTAGTTTCATCTTTTCTTCTTGGTTTTTATTTTATTTTCAGTTCAGGTTACCTAAACTTAGTTTCCAGAGTGAATCTTTTAGTTAATTTTTTTTTAATAGTTTTAGTCCAAACATATATTTTAGCTTAACTGGTGATTCTGAATTGGACATAGAGACAGACATCATTCACATCTATTTGTCAACACTTTCATGGGCCATCAACCTATCCAGGGTGGACCCTGCCTCTCTCTCTGTGGGACCTGAGATGGACTCCCAAATGGTTAAATAAAAATGGATGATTGGATGGGAAAATCCTAACTCTAATGATTTTTATAATCAGCTAGTATATTATTAGAAGGTGTTAAAGTTTCTCAGAGTTATACTTTTTAGTACCAAATTTCCTATTTCTTATTCTGTCACAATCCAGTGAAGCATAATGAGGAAAACTCTAAAATAACAAATTTTGAATGTCTGTGTAAATTCTCAGTCATCCAGGTTATGTAGCCTAAGGAGCTTAGAAAGATAGTGACTGGTTTCTTCTTCTACCTAAGTTTCTAGAAGACGTTTCACTTCTTACCTGGGCAGCTTCTTCAGCGGCTTCTTTAGTTCTAAAAGAAAAAAAAAAGAGAATCCCAACTATTTAATCTCTAGTGAGAGTTGTCCTTTGAAGAGGGTTGTTGACCCACATGTGCCTCACCACAACCAAGGTGTGAAATGTCTTCAAGAAAGTCCACACACCTTCTTTCTAAGCTCTTTGGACTACAATGACCTGGATGACTGAGAACTTACACAGAAATATTGCCTCGTACTTTGGGAGGAAAAAACTGCAACTGTTGCTTTAATATGAAAGGGAATCAAGAAAACCAACGGACTATAGAAACTACCTCCACTTTAACCTAAGATGCAGACAAAGCCGACTTGTTCCCAAGAGTTTGTGCCTTGGATCCACAGTCGGGACATAGAGCTGAGCTGATTTTATGGAGAGCAACAAGACTTAGCTGCATCATCTAAAGGATAAAGGTCACACTTTTAAGGATGCTGATGTTCACACTTTGGACAGAGAAGACAGATGGTTTGAAAGAGAAGCGAAAGGGGCCATCTGTGTCCACTGAATGAAAAATCTTTGAACAGACTTTGCAACACCAACTGTCTGCCACCTATAATGCAGTTTTGAGATCCCTCACCTGAAACTTCTGTTGATAATGACCGACGCCTTTTTTCACACCGTGGCTCATGTGGTGAGCCAGATGATCAATAGTGACAACTCTTAAGGGACAACTCCCACCAGGGATTAAATACTTGGGACTCTCCACATTTTGGTTTTAAAACTGAAGAAGCTTCATGGATGAGAGGTGAAACGTTTTCAAGAAACTTAAAGAAGTCCAGTTGCTTTCTTTCTAAGCTCCTTAAACTAACTTTGAATGATTTCCATCAGTTTCAGAATGCTAAGGTATCATAAGAGAAAAATCAGTTTGGGTTTTGTCCAGCAGCACTACCTCAGGAAATTATCATAGTAGCTTCAGAGGGATTTGAGTGTATAAGCAAGCAAGACTTAAATGTGACTCTCTTCATTTCCATTTAGAAGCTGTTTTAAGGGATATATTCTGAGTGAGTGAGACACCACAGAGTTACAGATTGTTTCACTAGTGCATGTAACCTCAGCTTAGCTGTTAAACTTTTAAAACAGTACACACTGAAAGCTAATTTAGTCACATCATGCACTGCATCTGAAATGTTTGTATATGTAATGCTGTGGAGAATCCTGTGACATATATACAGTGATATGCACTAGGGGGCGCCATTTCACTATCAACTGTGTGGAAGTTCAGCTTAATTGATCCTATCCTGCAGGCCCAGATATAACAAAACAAACAACAATATCCAGTAAACAACAAAACACAATTCAGTCTCAAGTACAGTTTTACATTATTTAGCAGATCGATCCATCCATTCATCCAACTCAGGGTCACAGCATAAGCTGTGAGAGGCAGGGTGCACTCTGGACAGGTTGCCAATATGCCACAGGCCTAACAGAATCACCATACAACCTAATTCGATGTCTGAGGACTGTGTGAGAGGAAGCTGAAGTACCTGGAGAGAACCCACGCAGACATGGAGTAGAAGTGCCAGGTCAGCTACACAGCACTAACTCATGTACACTTGATGCAAAATTTTACCTTCCAGCTATGAATCTTGGTATCAAAATGTAGGTAGAAAGAAGTCACAGACCATAGACTGGTGCCTTTTTTACTACTGTAAAAATGATATATTCCATAATAGTGACACTTGGAAAAAGTGTAAAGTGGATTTGGTTAGTTTTTACTTAAGCGTTAACTGTTCCCCCATCAACATTTTTTAGTATTTGACAAACTCACTTGTAGCCCTAATGAAGTATGTTTCGACATATTAATATATAACATTAAAGACATAGTTTGGCAGCCATTCTCCCAAGGAAAGAGAAGTAGGCTATACAGGGAGAGATTATCCTCAAAAATTTCTGATCCATACCTAATCATTTTGTTCTAGAAACAGGCCTGAAATATCATAAACCGCTCAGTTCAGAAAAGAAACAAGGATTACCCTGGTGGGTGTACAATGGGGAAAGAGTCCTGAAAACTCCATCTGGCTAACTACAGTAATTACTTAGTACCAGCAAAAATGCTGTACAAAATAATTCTAACTGCAGATTTTCATATTTTGAGGGAAAAACTGTTGAATTGCTTCAGTAACCACACAAACAATTTGATTTTGATGATGTAAGGTGGCAACTTTTTTCAGATTTGGTTGATCTTACATGTAATGAGAATTCACAGCTCTCTACTGTCATTTGCTTTGAATTAGAGATGGCATGATACCACTTTTTTATGTCCGATACGATATCATAAATTTGGATATCGGCCGATACCGATATGAATCTGATATAGTGTTTTTTAATTAAAACTGTTTTTGTAATATCTTGCTGCATTTTGTATAAGTTCAAATTCAAGTTAAAAAAAAAACAAACAAACACTAAAGCTATTCTGTTATACCTGTATGCAAAAAAATACAATGTACCCAAAATATTTCATAGTGATATCATAAGCAACCTAATTAATAGGGTTGCAAGCTCCCAGCAAAAAAAAGAAATTGGGAACCACCCTCCACCTCATGATGCTTAATCGATGTAATCAACTTTAATTTGATTCAGTGTGAAAGAAAATGCACAGAAATCCATTATTTTTCAAGAATAATTAAATAGATTCAACATCTTTCTTCAACAGAAGTGCAGACTGCACAGATGGTATCTTCCCAAAGGAAAAAGTGTATATTAAGGTATATTAGACTTAACAGTTACTATATACAGTAATGGACTTCTATACATTTTACATCAGATTAAAACTTTGGGTGTAAGATTCAGATAATTATTAAAAACTAGACATTTTAAATGAGAATAAGAAAGAAAAGTATTTCTTTGTGCCCCCTTCTCCCTGTTAATGCCCTATCGCCCCCCCCCCTGGCTAAACTTTGCTAGATCCGCCCCTGCACAGTTACCAGCTGTCAGCTAAGTAGAAAAAGATCGTGGTGTACAAAGTAATATTAAATAAATTCTAACAACAGCTTATCAAGCTTAAACGTGCTGCTGTTGTTCAGCCGCTGGTTTCCTCTTTCTGGCGCGAAGTGGCCGATAAACAAACATGAGAGACATACACTCGCGACAGAAAAGCTGATCAGCTGATCATTGATCAGTTTCACGATTGAAGTGGCAGCAGGAGAGAGAAGAGGCTGTTCAGGTTGTTGAGCTTAATGCTGGAATGCTTTACAAACATTCAGAGATGAACTTACACACTTGCTTTACTTCTCTCTGGGATAACTTTCTCGGAGATGAAATGCCACTTTGGTAGCGAAGCTCCAAATGCTGAACCAGACAACAGATCTCGCACGCCACAGCCGCTCTATCACGTGATGCATACTGCTCCAACACGCTACGGTTATGAGCCGAGTTACGCCATGTCGCAAGTTTTGTGAGGTGCTTTTTTGATATTTAATGGATCGGATTACATTTTTTATTTCTCTCCGATATCGGACAGATACTTAATATCGGATCGGTCCATCTCTACTTTGAATGGGGTGAAGTCGTATGCTGCTGAATTGTAGATTTGTTTCTTCACTCCTGGTAAAAGAGCCGGATTCAGCCAATCAAATCCCGTTAGAAATATATCAGTAGAGCGTGAGGTAGCCGGCTGTGGAGTTCAGCATCAAAGTGAAGGAGAGTTTAATCATCACCATGTTGTTTAGTAACAGACAGATAGCCAACTCCTAACCAAAGCTTGGCTAGGTTGCTTTGTAAGTGACAGGTGTTTGTTGCTATGGCAAAGACACCCAGAAACATCACGGCATCAAGTGTTGAAGTAACGCAGAGCCGCCACTTTGTATGTAAACTAACTTCTGTGTATGTATATGATATTTTTTAGGTAAACAAAATGCTTCAGATGTGTTGTACTCACTGGGGAAAAACACAAACATCAAATTTACACATAACCATTTTGTGAACACAAACATGCTGGAAAAATAAGACAAGCAGTGGCAGAGCCTACTCACAAATGCATCTCGCTGCATTATTTACAGCACTATTTTATTTGATCTTGATATGACGGGCAAACATCTTAAGCCGAAGACGCCACACACTCCTTCCCCCGGGCATCACATAGATCACATAGTAAAAAGACCAAGTGCTGTTGGTTGATCATGAGTCCAAAAAAGCTAATTAGTATGATTTTCTGGATTAGAAAAAATAAAGGTAATAGACTAACATGTAAAAACATTTTCTATGACCGGAAATACCTCAAAATTGACATCAACTATGTACAAAAACATCAATATAACATTTATATATATATATATATTTTTTTATCTTCTATACCCACTAAAATATACCAACGAAGCAGCTATTGGTCAATCTGAGGAACTCGTTCGGCAACGTGTTTTTGAAAACAGTTTAAATATCCTTCAGCTATAAGTGTGAAAACTCCAAAACAAAAATAAGTAGGGAAAAAGGAGAAAACAAAAAAGAAAGACCATTATATAAATTAAAAAACAGAACCCGACAAACGTCCTGTGTGTATCCCGTGTGCCTTTTTTGGAATACTGCAGAGTGTGAGGAGGTAGGCTGCTTCAGCCAGCTTCTCCAGTGAATAAGAGTTTGTTCGAGGATGGGCCGCTTCTGACCATCCAGCAGGGAGCTCCCGAAGCTTTCCTTTTCAGTTCGTCTTCGTGTGCGTGCAAAGATTCAGACGCAGCTCCATGATGTGTGATGTAGGCCACAGACAAAATAGAAGGGCACTTTTTTTTCTCTTTTCCCCAAAAACTCAGGATGAACTCTTGTGATGAAATAAGGGAGAGGAGACGGAGTCTAGAATTAGGGGTGGGGGGTCAGTGGGGTTAGCAGCCTTCTTGTTTGTCAAGAGTTTGTTTCACAGTTGAATCGAATATCCACCCAGACTAGCACAAACTTGGCAATATATATATATTTATATACAGTATATAACCTACAATCATGAACAAGAGAGACACAGGAGATTCATCCTTAAATACAAAAAGTGTCTTCTGGCGTCCGAGCTTGGACTTGCTGTAGTGTGTGTTTGTGGCATCTGAAGAGAAAAATAAGGTCCTGAGATATGCACTGAGGGGCTGCTGAGGAGAGTGTTTGAGTGTGAGCTATATAAAACAACAAAAACAACAAAAATATATTTAAATCTATAGCATCAATGAGTTTGTGTGGGATGTGTACAGTATGTTAGGAGGGGCTGGACCGTGGTAGGGCCAGTATTCGTCCGTTGGTCTTTCCCCCGTTCATGTGTGTGAACGGGATGTGATGCTCCTCGTAACTGCCCCTCAGGCCCATGGAGGAGGCCTCGTCCCTGTCCAAACACTGCTCCCTCTGCGAGTACGACGAGGGGTCCAGTGGTATGCTCTCCATGTTTTCCATGTCCAGGTCGAAATCCTCGCTCTCTGGCGGCTTGTTCTCCTCGCTGTAGAAGAAGGAGACCTCCTGGAAGGTTGGATGCAGGTCCTCCCGCAGCATCTCGATGATCTCCTGGAAGGTGGGACGCATCTTGGGGTTGTACTGCCAGCACATCTGCATCAGGTTGTGTCTGCAGGATGAGACGGGGAGATTAGGAGCTGAACTGTCTACATCTTTATTTTTATAATGTACTTATGGTTGTTCTGTTAAGAATATTTCAGTCAAATCAACTTCACCTGATCAGGCTTCATAGATACGATATTATCCTTTTAATAAACAACATTAAAAACAAAACCAACTCCCTGATTTATATTATTCCCTTCCCCTCACCTCTGTTGTCCATGTGCACTGATTATTTTGAGTCACTGTCCTGCTGCAGCAAATGCTCAGACATCAACAGCTAAAAATATGGCCACCCTGAGAGCACACTTTAAGCAACACCTGCTAAAAACTGCTCTGCCCAGCTGTTTTAGGAAACTAAAAAGTAAACTGTACATCTGTTAGCAGCTTCTTTTTTTTTTCTTTAAAAAAATATTTACATATTTGCTCTCACAGCTGAGTTCAGATTTAGCACCCTGCACATTCCATTTTATAATGTATTTTAGCACATCGTTAATAGTTATTTATGAACATCATGAAATCCTATGCTTCACTTCCAATCTCAGTGATCTAAATTGAATAAAGTTCAACTTTTGACTGTGGACTTGTGAAATAACTGCTTAAAAGTGTTTTGACACAGTTTGTAGTTTAAGCAGGAGAAGTTGTTTTTCTCAGTGCGTAGCCACCAAATCCCCGTGATCATACTCACAGTCTGTCAGCGCAGTTGTCCGGCCGGTCCAGGAAGCCTCCTTCCATGACAAACTTGAGGACCTGTTCGTTGGACATGCCCTGGTACGGCTGCTCAGCCAGCGTGCTTACCTCCCACAGCACCACCCCAAATGACCTGGTAAACAAGCGAAGAAGAGGGAACGACATGAGGAGAATGAAAACGCAGCAATTAGACCCTAGAATAAATCTGCCTGCAAACATGATTGATGCTGTTAACAGATAGACAGAGTGCAGACAGGTGCAGGTGATACTGATAAACAATGCTGTCTGCTCCCATGTCGCCTAAATATCTGTCATATATTTAAAACTTCCACATGGATGGTTTCAAAAGTGAGAAGTAAAGGATGAAGGAGGAGATGGAGTCTAAAATTCACACGTGTCACTAACCAGCAGTCTGAATGTGCAGTGAAGACGCCGTCCTTCAAAGACTCAGGTGCCATCCACCTGACGGGCAGCAGACCCTTCCCTCCTTTCCTGTAGTAGTCGGTCTCATAGATGTCTCTGGTCATACCAAAGTCTGGAAGGAAAACATAAATCAGACTCCAAATTACAGCCAAACCTGCACCAATTATCAGAAAGATCTGGTGGTTGTTATTTTACATTCACTATCTGCTGTGATATCAGCTTGTGTAACCTTGTGAAGTTCCCTTTTGTATTCAGGATATATCTAATTTATCTTAATTATAAGGGTGCCATTACCATTGCTTCTGCTCACACCTGTTCAGTCAATACATGGCACCTAAAGCTGTGGATTTGAATACTGTCTTAGTAATGTCTGATGACTGAATATAAACACCCATCAGTGTGACAGTGCATTGTTGGCTTTTCATGCTTCCACTATGAGGCACCAAAATCTAAGCAGTTTTTTGTGCCCATTTACTTTATGAATTCTTACCTCCTATTTTGACTGTAAGATCGTGAGCTACCATGCAGTTTCTGGCTGCCAAGTCTCTGTGAACAAACTTCTTGGCGTTGAGGTAAGCCATGCCATCCGCAATCTCAGCAGCCATCTGGATCATCTCCTTCAGAGTGGGTGGTGGACGGCCAGGGTTATTCTGAGGAACATGAGACAGACTTTAAAATTCTGATCTACCAACAAAAGGTTTGGCACAGTTAGGGCTGCTCAATTAATTGAATTTTAATCACGATTACGATCTGGGCTTTCAACGATCATTAAAGTGACTGAGTAGATTATTAGCCCCTCCCTTGTGCTTTACTCTCACGCTGCTCCATGTGGCAAATCGAGCGCACCTCTCTGCATTTCGAACACGTGTCACAACAATTAAGAGCAGCGGTCTCCAACCTTTTTTGCGCCACGGTCCGGTTTATGCCCGACAATATTTTCATGGACCCACCTTTAAGGTGTCGCGGATAAATACAACAAAGTAAAACTAGTACCGGTACTGAAAAAAAGAAAATTTATTCATAACACACGTGAAAAGACCAAGGAAAACCGAGTAAACGATAAAAACGATAACAAAATAACTCTGAATACCGATTTAAAAACCCTGAAAACTATACATTTCACACCGGAGCCTCAACTCTCGCGGCCCGGTACCAAACGACTCACGGACCGGTACCGGTCCGAGGCTCGGGGGTTGGGGATCGCTGATTAAGAGGACCCGAGGGAAGCTCGGAAAGCTAAGCAGAAGTTATTTGGAGAGGAGAGTGACTGCCGTTGGTTGAAAAGAGAGGTAAAAAAACAAAAAACTGCAGTGGTGTGGAAACATTATGGGTTTGCGGAGTCAGACGTGGATCAAGTAGACATAGTGTGTAAACTTTGCTACAGTGTCGTAGCTGCACCACAGAGCAACACTGCAAAGTTCACTAAACATAGATGTTTACATTTTTCATTTATTTTTTATATTGCAGACATTTGCACTGTTATCAGTATTTGCACACTATTTTATATTATTTTTTAACAATCTTTAAAGTCATTATTCAATACATTGTTATTGTTAAATAAATATCGTAAAATAATCGAGATCTCAATTTCAGTGAAAATAATCATGATTATCATTTTTGCCATAATCGAGCAGCCCTAGGCACAGTCATTATATTATTACACTTTAGGTAAATTATTGACAAGATAACACATCGTACACGGTTACACAACATAACACCCCGACACAGGCTCGACTTTCAGTTTGAACACTCAGAACTTATCAGAAAAATAATGAGGTTTGTGCAGATGTCAACAAACATAGCATGTCAGTTCAGAAACACTTTTGCAGTTTTCTTAGTTTTGAATTCAATTTAGTTTAATCAATTTAGTTCCAGTTTAATTTCCAGAGTGAGTTTTACTCATTGCAAATTACATTTTTAATCTTAAAGATGTTCAATTTCAGTTTAAGTAGTAGTTTTTCATGATATCAGACTGAAGATCAACCAAGCAAAATATTGTACAAACACTTGACTCATTATCTAGCCATACAGCAGATTTCAGATTTCCACTGTTTGTTGTGTTAACTACACTGTTTCTCAAAACTATGCCTGAAAAATGTAGCCAACTGAACAGTTTCTGATTAAAAAAAACCCCCAAACACACTTTTATGTCCCAAATCCTCATCCAGCACACGTCTCAGCTAAAAAGGCAAAAGTGCGCACACTGAACACACATACATTTTTTGTTACCATACTGTATTGTTAACTCTGTGATTGATCAATGATGTTCTTTTCACAAGTTAAAAAAAATGCAAAAACAGAGAACGGACACAGTTTAACATCTTCAAGTTAAAAACTGAAAGAAAATAAACAAAGATGGATCAATGAGATGTGTTTTAATCTTATGAAAATTAGAAAAATAAAAAGTAAATTTCTGGACTTGTTCTCTTTCTGAGGTCTGGTCAGGTCACCGTAGTAAAACAAGAAAATCAATATTAAGTCATTTTAGTTTTTAGATTAGTGAATTATTATAACCTTGCTCCCAACACACCAGCCACCCGTTTCAAGGCAGCTGCCATGTTTTCAGTTGGCTTTACTGCTAAAACCTTCTGTCAGCATCCTGCAGCTCAGCCCTGCTTCTGCTCTAACAAAAACGCCATCTGCATGTTTACTTAAAAAGGCGCCGCATCGCTTTGTACACAGAAGCCCCCTCAACATGTATTAAAAGAAAATGCAGATTTTGATATTGAAGGCTTCAGTGTTAATGCCACATAAACTGATCCATATTTGTGCACACAGTCTCTGATGTAACACACTATTATTCTGTAGATGTGATTTAGTCCAAAACAATCTGACTGGAAACAAAATAGCAGATGTTTCACCAGGAAAAATACCCTATGACTCCAACTTTGTTAACAGCTGCTTACTTTAAACACTGATGGATTTAAAGTGTTGTTTATCTGCACTTTTGCAGTAAACTGAATGTATCTTTAAAGCACCTCTCTAGATAAGACCTCACTAAGAACCAAAGTAGAGCCTAATGTGTCAGTAAGAGCAGCAATAGCTCCTCGACTGAGCAGAATTAGCCCAGTTAAAACATGACGCTTTAAAAGCTTTTATGCTGCTCAGTGTAAAAATAATTTCCGCATCCAGTTATAAAAGATTGTTTTGCATAAAGTCAAGAAAATGCAACCTAAGCCTAGTTTGCCTATTATACTCACAAAATGCAGAAGTGAAAAGAAGAAAAGAAACCAGAAGTACAGTCTGAACTAAAAGAAGAATAAACATAATTCAAACTAATGTTTTACCTCAGCGTCGGGTCGCAGAGAGCGCAGGAAGCTCTTCAGGTCTCCGTGGGTCATCAGCTCCATAACCACCAGGGTGGGCTGCCCCTTAGACACCACACCCAGCAGACGCACCTGGCAGATAGAAACATGGGGATTTTCATCTTAATGTAGTTTAGTTTTTTCAAAAACGGGAATTAGAAGTCAGCAGGTGAAGCAGGTGCTTGCCTTTCACACAGCTCTGATTTTAGTACATTTAGTACTTTCTGTTCTAAATACTCAAAAATAACAGCTAACACACACACACAGCTACGGCCCACTGCTTCCAACCCCACCTTAAACTTTTACACATCGCCAGTAACCAAAACCATCAATGTCCTCTGCTCATGAACAACATGAGAAAAACATGTTGCTTCTCTTTACCACGTGGTGGCAGCTGAAGGCTTTCATGACGGAGGCCTCGTTCAGGAACTCGATTCTCTCCCGCAGGCTGGCCGACTCGTTCACCGTCTTCACCGCTACTCGTGTTTCACCCTCGCCTTTGACAATGTCCTTGGCAATGCCCTCATAGACCATGCCAAAGGAGCCTTGACCCAGTTCCCGCAAAATGGTGATCTTCTCCCTGGGCACCTCCCACTCATCTTCCTCATACACTGCAAAAAGAAAAAGGGAAAGAAAAAAACATTTAAATGCATAGGAAAACAGGCATGCCCATCATTACTAATAATAAAATAAAATAAACTATGTGAATAACATTATGAAATTAAATCCAAATTTCATTAGTTGTACTGCTGAAACCCCAAAAATAATGTTTATCAACTAATGCAATAGTAGATCTTATTGGATTAAATCTTTGCAAGTGAGAGTAGAAAATGCAGCAGCAATTAAATTCATGCTAACAAAACTAATTTAATGAGATCCTGCAGAGATGTCGTGGTGCAACAGTTAGTTTAATAGTTGATCCACCAGGAACAATTTCACCAGCCAATCACAAACCAGGGGATCCAATCGCTGATAACGCTGATGTGTAATTGCTACTAAGTTGTCAAAATCCCTTAAATTAGCTAAAATCATTAACTATTCTGTTGTTGACAGGAGACCCAAACCCTGTTTACCATCAGTGCTGAGATACTCGGGATTTGAAGAGGCATAGATGGGCCCGCTGGGTCCTTGGGTTTGACTAAAAGGAGAAAAAAATAAAACAAGCTTAATAAGAACACTGGTAACACGTCGAATAATAAGAGAATGACTAATGAGCCGGATGTGAAAGATATTTACCTTTTCTTGAACATGACGAAGCCTACCAAAGCCACAAACAGCACCAGGACAAAGCAGATGACGGGCCCGATGACGATCTTGACGACATGCAGAGGATCGCCTGTTCAACAAGTCCGCCCGGACAGTGAGTCAAATTTCAGGTGAAAAACAAAAACAAGCTGCACACAATAAACCTGCTAAGCTGGGATCAATATGCTGCTCTGTGATCCTAATCTGCTTCAAGTACAAGCTTTTGATTTGGTTTAAGAAGACTGAGTCATGCCAGGTGTCTGTCTGCGTGTTTTCAAGTTAAAATTCTGCATTTATTTGTATTTACACTCATTTCTGAGCTGTACTCAGAGGGGTTTTTTCAGCAGCAGGTCAAAATAAGAACATCAAACTGTATAAAATTTAATATAAGCACCTTGGTTTCTTAGGTAGGACCACAGGAGGTGCTTTATTAAACACGGTTTTGAAAGCTTTTATAATTTTGTGTGCACAGCAGGCCAATTAGATTATTTTTGTGTGTCTAAAATAGACAACTGATTTAGCAGGATTTGGTCAGATCAGGCAAGACTAGAGCAAAGTCACCATGCTGAAACTTATATTTACTTATATTTGTAAATTAATATCCAAACACTCCATAAAGCTAAGTTCAAAATCTTTGTTTTAATTTTGCTGGCACATTAGAGTGCCAAGGTTTATAGAAGAGAGATTACTTTTTTTCTTATTAGTGCATAAATCAAAATATACTGATAGCCAAGAAGAAAACATACATTTTCATCATGTTTTACAAAGAACGTGATATAGATCAGACTGTAATAAATGGACAAACCCGTCTACACATGCCTTCAGAAAACAGAAGGTGTCCGTAGACAAACCATGTCTGAACTCATTCTGTCTACTTACTTGGATCCTCGACGTAGAAGTACGTGGGCTCGGTCCATGATCCGTTCCCAGCCAGTGAGGTGGCCCGGATTCTCACCGTGTAATTCCCAGGATGCATCACTTTCAGTCTGCAGCCGCGACTCGCTTTGTACATGTTCCTCGACACGCAGTAGTGCAGCTCCTGCGGAGGAACAATGCGGCCGTTCAGGTTTGGAAAGTTTAAAACTTAATTTAGACTCATTTTGTTTCATATCTGTGCGTTAAAAACAAGTTTGTTACTCTTTTGGTTTGTTTTCCACTACAAATAAAATCACCAGCATCAACAAGATGTTCTGACTAACTGATCTCTATAGCAACTAAAACATGGTGCATCGTTAAAATTACTCCTCCATTAAGGTTATCTCCCAAATGACATTAGTGAGACCAACAGACCAAATAATAAGCGTTGCTTTTAGCCGTCTGTGCTGCGTGGTGAGCTTTAAGCTGAACAATTTGTTTCTTCTATATTGTTTTCCATTGAAAGCCAAAGTCATTATGTTTAATGAGAAAGAGGAATATAAAAATTGCTTGGTGTAAGAACCATTTGCATTGGCATGAACTTGCAATGAACTCTGCCATCCAAGATTCAAACTATTACATATACTAAGGCAGTAAAGCCATGACAAATGTGCATGCAGATGTGGAAGCCTGTGGACATGTTCACCTCAGAGTCACCCAGCTTCTTGTAGTTGATCTCATACAGGATGATCATCCCATTCGGGGCTTGCGGTTCCATCCAGGTGATGTGTACTGTTTTCTCTGTCACCTCGCATTTGATGAGACCCAAGATGTCATCGGCTTTGTCTGTGGCGAACAAAACGACATGAGTCATATTTGTGTGAAGAGTTGGGCGTGTTTGGAGTAAATAAAAGATGAGCTGCTCATATTAAAAACTGTTTCCTGTGAGCCAAAAGCTCAGGGGTCAAAGGAGCATGCAAAGAAAAGCGCCTGGACTTCTTTAAGTTGCTTGAAGACGTTTCACCTCTCATCCGTCTTCAAGCAACTTAAAGAAGTCCAGGCGCTTTTCTTTGCAAGCTCCTTTGACTACGATGACCTGGATGACTGAGAACCTTCACAGACAAAAGCTCAGGGGTTCATTCTGTGCTAAACACTCTGTTATACACAGGTTTTTACTACTTTTGGCTCTGTATGATGTCCCAGAGAGGGGAAATCCCAAATATGGTCATTTCTTTTCAAACTTTCTATTTGCAACAAGGAGCGAGTCAGAAGAAGGTTAGCTAAAAGAGATCCGGGTTTATTACACAGACCTACATAACCAAGTTCCTTGGTAACGTTAGCAATGCCTCTTTACCTTCAGGCATTGTGCGTGCGCTGACATACGCCGCCATGCTGCAGCGCGCCGGGTCGGTTGGGTGGTTACAGGCATGGACCTCGATCTGGTAGCTGGTGAAGTGGCGCAGGCCGGAGATAATGGTGGACTCCTTGGCATGGACGGTGACCACGGTCTTGGTGCTTTCAAAGGCTTCCTCATCCTCGGGGATGCTCGTACCCGCGCGAGGGCTTGGTGCGGTGGTTAGGAAGGAAAACGTTCGGTTGGCGATGCCATTCAGATCACGCCGGTCTCTCGAGCGTCTAGATGACAGAGGTCAAATTTAAAGTTATTCAAACACAGAAACCACATTACTTGTTATGTGCATCCAACCCTTTAAAAATGATTTAAAAAGTCAGGCCAATAAAACAAACAAACAAACAAACATAGGACATTTTTAGTGACTGTTATTGTTCCTGTGCAGGTTTGTTGTCAGGAGTCTTACTTGATCTCAAAGACTTCATTGTGTAGGTAATTCTCAAAGGTTTTGCGGTACTCTGAGTCCTCTTTTTCCTTCTTGAGCTCCTTTTCGGTTTTGGGGCAGGCGCAACATCGTGTCCCCTGGCCCTGCTCCTCTGTCTGGTTCCACTTCTGCTCCTCGTCACTGTCCACCTGAGTGGGCAGTCGTGATGGCACCTTCATCCCTAGTGACACGTAGTCAGGAGAGAATAAAAATGCATTTCAGCCAGGCAGTTTGGGATACACAACACAGTCTTATGCACAACCCCTCGCACCCCCCATGCCCCGGTGGCATGTCTGTCACTGTCATCCCCAGGTCCTCATTCTCTCTGCTGGAGATAAATTATGAGTGACACGACCTCCCTGCAGACTCCCATCTCTGTATGAGCGAGCGTTATGGGAGTTTAAAAAAGGAGCGATTGCGTTGACACAGACGGGCAGTGATGGAAAGGCACACATGCAGGCTGGGCTACGACCAAAATAAATCAACTAAGATATGAAGTCTTCCTGAATTGGAGTTAAAGTGGATGAAGAATATGGCTGTTTTAGTACCACGTTTCATTTAGTTTCAGTTATGCACTGCAGCCCTAACAAAAGACACAACTTTACTCAATTTCATTTCCTTGTTTAGTGACTTTTAGAAAAAACAGGCCAGTGTTTTGGTTTGGGTGACTCATTTCCTTTGGGAACATCATTTAAAATATATTTTAAACAGTGTGTTTTCTTTTTGATTATTCAGTTTGTCTTTCATCCACTGGTCTCCTCCATCCTTTGCCTTCACCACAGGAGGTCCAAAGGTGCCGATGGAGGAAACAGTGGCTTCCTGAGATAATGAACCCGTGGAGAGGGAATGAGTCCCAAGTCATCAGCTAACAAACAGCTCTGGTGCATAGAGCCTGCACTGGACTGAGGGAGAGACCCCAAGTGTCAGACAAAAATGAAAGGGTAGTACAACAACCATTAATGATGTTTGTGCAGGTTCACCTACGGAAACTTGTTAAGACTCCCTCACACGGCTGTAAAGACAAAAGCTGGATTTTCAATACCAGAACAGCAATGACGTAGTAGCTCATCTGGGGCAGAGTGCATTCAAATTCAGAGGTTATTGGACATATTTAACCTGAACTTTGAACCTATCGTGGAGACCTATTATTATGTGCAAGTCTGATCAAATTCTTACCAAAACTGTAGGGGAATTAGTGATTCTAGTGAAATGTGGATATACGTTTCACCATGACCCAAGGTCACTGGTCCTTTGGCTAATGAGACAAAACAAAAGCATTATTCTGAAAATAGATTCAGCAAATCTATTAGTTATTTGTTTTCAGGTGCTGAAAGTGAAGCCATTGTGTTCTCACTGGTCGGGCTACTTGCACAGGAGTTATCTGTAGAGACCAGCACAATAAAACAAAGAGGAACCTGCCAGTTAAGATGGTGACAAGATAGATATCTGTTTTCAAATTAACTGAAAAGCAAAACAACAACTATAGATAAAATTCAGTTAATTGCCCTGCCATAATAAATACACTTTAGGTTAAATAAAACTATCACAGCACTTTCCTTTCTTCAAGGTAACAAAAGCCATCAAGAAGAATTACATCACAAAATATTTACTGTGTCATACGAGTAGACTGCAGCAGCCTGTAGTAGTCAAGAGCCTTAAACTGAGACGAGCTCCCGAGCTAATGAAAAGCATTCAGCGTGTCGGACACAGAAGCAGACGCACAAACACAAAATGACCACAAACAATGTGGCTAACCCTTCTGGCAGTAGTCAAACTTGTAAAGCTCGCTGGCCTCGGGCTGACGCTGGCAAAAGACCAGGTAGTGAGTGATGTTGCCGTTGGGGTCATTGGGAGGTTTCCACTTGAGGATGATCTGGGAGGAGGAGTTGGAGGAAGAAATGGGGTCCAGCGGTACCGACGGTTCTGGGGGGAAAATCACAGAAGTAGCCGATTAAAATGAAGCAACACGTATATTAAGCACACCGAGTAATAAATCGCCTTATTTATCCCAAGAGTGCAGTTC
This sequence comes from Diplotaxodon limnothrissa, assembly GCF_057381915.1. Classification (NCBI taxonomy): domain Eukaryota; kingdom Metazoa; phylum Chordata; class Actinopteri; order Cichliformes; family Cichlidae; genus Diplotaxodon; species Diplotaxodon limnothrissa. Next base: position 12,490,865 of record NC_140613.1, on the reverse strand, counting down.
AGAAATACACAGAAGACTTAATAAATACTTAAATTATGACTTTACATTAAAAGAACAATACTGAGATTGTTACTCATTGTTAGTGATGTGTTCAATTAGTCATTCATGATCTCCCTAGATAGTCAGACTCCCAAATTTGGGAAATCTTTGTTTTTTGCCCAGAGTGTTTTATCAACACATGGATGGCTGTTTGCGGGACGTGAATACTATGACCTGTTACCAGAATTGCTGCCAAAAAAAATTACTTTTCTATATTTACTTTCTTCCTGTATTTGTGAATTCTCTGAAATTTGCCAGGAGGAAATTAGTCTTTCCACTATTTTACCATCACATAGATGCATAATAGAATGAATAAATAAGACAGACAACATACACCATGTTCTTCCATATATTGGTGCATAAATTAAAGAGCTGGATCCAGGCCGTGTCACCACCTAGCACTGCTATCTGCAGGACCATAACTCAGCTAAGTTTAAGCTCCTGAGAACCTGCATACTTATGGGGACATTACATTTGGCTTTTCTGCACCCTGTACACTCTGCTCAACACAGGCCTGTTGCATCCCAAACAGCAGCTGCCGTTTCAGCAGATTAAAACAGTTTCGAAGTTATTGAAGATTGTGGTTATCTGCTGCAAAGGACCGTCTGGTTAATGTCTAAACTCAGTTTTGACTATTTTCACTGTAATTTTCTACTGATTATTCATTTTTCCCCCTCACTCACATTTAATGAACTAGGAACATCTCGCTTCAATGTACACATATTAAAAGCACCAGGAATCTGAATTTACATAAAATAGACTCTCTACGAGTCTATTTTATGACTCTCTCTATGAGTCTATATTGAGACTCTCTACTCTCTTTGAGATGAAAACTTGCACTGTTCCACAGATCGGGCTGCGGTTTGATCATCTGCATTTGTTGTTATTGCAGGACGAGGAGTCCTCTTTCTATCCAATTTGCATTTCATACTGAAACACGCTTACTGGCACAGTTTGGCTCTGTGACCAGCAGCTGCCTGCTCAGGGTATTCCCCGTCAGTTTTGTTATTTGTTATTACAGTTTGATGCTTGTAACGTGCAACTCTCACAGAGCCCAGCGTTTCAGGTTACGGGGAATGAAGATCGAACTTTTCATGGGTGCTTTCGGCAGTAGCTTTAACTTTTTCATTCAGCTGCAATTTGATGACAGTTTTACTGAAACAACTAGCTATTGCTTTGCTTCTAGTTTACTGTAATTACCCCGGTGATTATTTTGTGGTGTCACATGCACTGATGTTGACACTGAGTTAACTGCTGGGGGTGTGTGTGTAATTTATACAAGTGTGTGTTGTTGGTGAGGTTTAGTAAATATGTGGGGGGGAAAAATCTGACAGCTTTGCAAGTTTGTTTTTCTTTAACATCTGGTTTCATGATCTGGAATCTGTATCAGTTGTGGTCAGCTGATAACAAAAAGCCCTGCAGATCAGAAAAAATAGGTTGCTAGCTTGTGGGTTGATCAGTGACTGGCATCGCCCTGTATTTGATCGCTGACACATGGCCTTCTTTCTGAGTGTGACGTAGATTTTTCGAGTAGGAGGAAGAACAAGAGACACTTCAGATCTCAAAAGTGTTCTGGCCTGAGATGGAGTATCGTTATGACGCTGCCGAGCTTCCAGTGTTTGATCAGGAGAGTGTACGTGAGAAAAGTGGGGCGCCAGACAGAACCCTTGGGAGCTGCAGAGACCTGAGCTCTGTTGTCACACTGTGATTATGTTGTCCTTGTTTCTTGCCACACACTGGTCAGACCACATTGTCTGACAAAGATTCACCAGCAACAGCTTATTTGTAATGACAGCTTTGCCCTGTTGGTTAGATTTGACACAGGCCAGGAACCCGGAGCGCCTGCCAGACGGGTAAAAAAAACAAAACAAAAAAAACCCAAAACCCTGCTTGACATGGCTGTCTGTGTGAGTGATGCGCCTCTGCTGGAAGCCTATTTCATGTGAGCGAGAGATGTCATGTTTCATGCGGTTCATCTGGAAGGAAACGTATATTGTCTAAAAGGAAGCTAGCTAGACAGGCCATCACCATGGTGCACACAGCGAGATCTGTGGGTGGCAAGGTACAATTAAGCAGTGGGGAAGAGCACGGTGATGGCTGCTTGAGTGACTGATACGGACACCTTGCACGCGGTAAGGCCCTGCAGGTCTGTGGCACTGTAAGCAAATCATGCCGTCTGTCTTGCTCCTCCTTGTTCTTGTGCCAAGGACATTTTGGCAACAGCAACACACACAACACTGACTCCACCAGTCAATGATAGTAACACCGCGGGATGAGCCTAAAAATAGCTGAATTCTAGTACAGGACAAGATATTGACCTTTTCCACTGTGAGAATTTCACAGCCGATGACCTGCTTTTGAAGAAGCTGATACATCTTTAGCTTTAGGTTTGCAGTGGTTTCCATGTTTAGATTACACAGAGCAATTTTTATGCCTGGTTTGGTAGGACAGTCCTTAGATTCAGGTCCAGAACAGGCTTGACAATGCAACATCATTGATGTCTGAGTAGTGCTGTGGTTGGTAATAATACCCTGACAAGTTGCTTCTGTTATAATGTTAAGGTAGAGTCACAAAACATTTTTGGTATTAAAAAAACAAACTAGTGGAAAACAGTCGCAGGTAGTAAAGTTCCTGCATGAGGACAAAGTCTCCTAAATCAACTCCACAGTCTTCAATCAAAATATACTTCACAATTCAACTACATCAAGGCAATACTCAGGTGGAAGAAGCTGCGATCCACTCATCACACTTACTTGTGGCATTGGTGCGGACGTAGATGATCTCGCTCTTGGCTCCGTGGACCTGGTTCTCGTCAGAGGCCGAGAGCTGGGTTTTCACCATAATGGCGTATTGTGTCCACGGCTTTAGGGGGAAGATTAGATGACCCGGTTCGATCTGTTCTTTTTCTCCGTCTGTGGCTCGGCGCGGAGGGTCCACGTCGGCAATCACCCAGCTGTTGGAGCCGCAAGCGTCCTGCCCATCAAACTCCGTTACGTTCTGAAACGGTCTGTTGTAAGAAAAATTATTTATCGATTTATTTCAACAGCCTACAGAGGAAAATCTGCTCATATAAGATTACTGATGTTAGAGTGACGCTCACAGCGCTTCTGGTTAGAAAGGAGGGTATTCCAGGATGTTATCTTAAGATTTTATCGGTCTATAGGGATCACTTTTAATTATAGGAAACTTTTGAGGGGCCAGTAAACACTGGTGAGCATGTATCAGATGTGTGAGTACAGACAAACAATAACGTTCTTTAAAACTGATCTGGTCGCTTTAAAACATACTTTTCAGAAGTTACTGTATCTCTGCTGTCCTCTGCAGAGTATCTGAGCAGCTTAGAACAATATTGGTTTGGCAAAGAGCCGAGTCAGATTCTGAGTCTGATTGTGAGAGTGGCTGACTGATGACTCGAGATGAACTCACGCTTCTTTGTACAGCACCATGAAGCCCAGCAGGTCTCTGAAGTCTTTCGGCCAGAAAGGTTGCCACTTGATCATTATCTTATCGCTCATGGTTCGAATCTGGGTAAAATTGAGCACGTGGTTCTCACCTGAGAGCACATAAGACAGAAATAGTGAAGGTTAAAGATAATGAGTAATTATGCAGGTTTTTAAATCTCTGTTGACTGGAGAAAACTAAGGAATCATATCTGCTTTTGTTCATTTGTGAGAAGATCTTCATGAACTCCACTTGTTCAGCCAATTGTACTTTTCTAAACTTAAATTCTTCTTCAGCTTACAAACTAAATCCTTTTTCATTTGCTTTGCTGAACATGTGTAAAAGCACATCTCTTGCTTACAAAGAACTAACAAAACTGGGTTAACAATTCAAAAGCACAGCAGACATACAATTAAAGTCTTCCAGCACACAACAACAACAACAAAGGTCTCCTCAGCGCCGCTGTCTGCAGCTTCACTCCTACATGTTTACCAAATTTATCAAGGTCTTTGATAAAAAAAAACGAAGGCTTTTAACATGTCAGTAAAGAAAGACGACCTTGGCCTTGTGCATCTCTGTGGCTCAATTTATGAAGACGCACTGCTCTGGCATTCAAATGTTTTCTGTGGCCTTTGCAGCAGAAGTAAAACACGGATGACAGGAAATCTACCTGAACTCAGAGTTATCAAAAACCCTGATGGCCGCCAGTCTTACCCCCATCACCCTCCTATTAGATCCACCTATGACGTCAATTTGAAAGTCTCACATTGTCTATTTGTAGAAATATTGTATTCACAAAGTGAGGGTGACACAACACTCCATCAGCCTTTTACAGCTGAGGGGTAAAAAAGAGACTCAGGGCCAATCAGAAGCTGATCATCAAGATCCCAACTATATAAACACAAGTCCAAGTTACACAGACTGAAGATCTGTGGGTACAGAATGGACCCCACTTGGGAAATGTAAAACTTGAAAAGTGACTATGGAGATTTTTATTTATTTTTTTGACGAAACTGAGATAAAATTCCCAGGTTGATGAGAAATCATGAATTTCTTCAGTCAAACCTTTGGTCCAGCAATGTCGAGGCACCATGCTGGTGCCAGGTTTTATAACATCCTGTTAACCAGCTCGTACACATATGAATTAGGATGGAAAGGACACAATCAGAGCAACGCCTAGATCACCAAGTTACCATGCATAGCGGTTATGAGTGCTTTGCTTTGTTGGTTGTTCCTACACAAGTTACACAATGTCGGTAAAAGGTCTGCAGGAAGACTTCTGCAAACACAGGACAGGAAATGACCATCATAACAATAACTATGAGTATGTTTGCATGTACCAAGCCCGACTCGGTGTTTTTCGTTGCTATAATAACATCCTGCAAAAGCCGACTCGAGGGCCGAGGGTCTTACATGAAGCCTGGTCTCCGTTGGTCTTAGAGGCGATGTCGTTCTTGACCTGACGATCTTTGGTTCCCGTCACCTCCTCCATCTTGCGGATCTCAGACATGCAGAGTTTGGAGTTGTAGTGGAAAAACATGCGCCCCTGCTGGATGGTCAGCTTGTGTTTGGACCAGTCCCAGAGCTGCCGCAGGTTCTGGTTGTCCAGTGCATAGAAGGAATAATTCCTGGAAAAGAAGAGTGAAGACAGCATGAACATACTTTAATGATACATGACATTTGGCTGAGGGTACAAAAAGCTCCTTTGAGTAACATGAGCAGGAGGTTATCTGAGCATGGCTAGTCTTCAATTTATATCATGTCTGTCCTTTGCTATTTCTTCTGTAAGTGCAGCTCATTGTGCTGCAGGCGTCTTCCACTTCGTCTCAACGAAGCCTCGTGTATGATTTGGGAAAGTCTAACCAGAAACGGCTACCACAAAAAGACATTTTGAAAAGGTCAGTCCTTCCGCTTTTAACTCATAATTACAGGACATGGCAAGGATGAGAACAGCTAAGAAGAAAGAGTCTCACCCGATTTCCTGCTCCTCTCCACGAATAACACGGAGTTTACGGAAAAACGAAAGGGACACGAGGGCGTAGGAACGTCGCACTGTCAGGTAGCCAGTGACCTCCTCCAGCTGGCCCAGACTGGCCTCCAGTTCAGCAGCTATGTTGTCTACAGAAATCCCCCAAAAAACAAAAAAAACCATGAGCTTTAAAAACTGACTACCGATTCTGCAGCATGACTCATAAAAGACACACAACAAACTGTTCTCATTCATTTGTGATTCCCATTTTCTTTTCATCTTTTTCCCATTAAATCGCAGGCTTACTTTGTAAATAATATAACTGGATTGATTTCAGCACAGCGTTTATATTTTAATGACTGCATTAAATATTCACATCCATTAACTTTCAAATGAAGAGGAACTTCTGCACCACTGTACATCAAATCTAAATGAAACTATGAGCTTGCTGTTTGTTCCTATTAAAATTTATTTTAGCTTTTAAAATGTTCAAAAATCATCACACATCTATGTTTTCCAGAGTTCCCATAGCTTTTATTTTCTCTTTAATTAACGTTGCTGGTTGTTTGATTGTACATTCTGGAGTATCTTCCTGGTTTCCTGCAATGTCAACATCTCTGTGTTTGTTGTTCTGCTGTGCTGATCTGCTGCACGATGTAATCTGATTCAGCCAAACAAACCGCACACACTCACTTCCTCCACGCAGGTTGATGACCAGGCTCCCGTTGAGGATGGTGCAGCCTCTTAACTCCTGGGCAGCAGTGACCGAGTCCACGACTTTCAGACCCAGACACACCTTGGGGCACAGCCCTGCGCAGGGAGTGCAGTTGAGCCTAAAGAACAGGAAGGAACAAGATGAGTTTTGAATTATATTCTGCTCTCTCTCTCTGTCTCTCTCTCTCTGTCTCTCTCTCTCTCTCTCACACACACACACACACCACACACACACACACACACACACGGAAATACTAAAACCTTAAACCTGCGATGAGTGATTTTTGGACAGCAGACAAACGTCTCAAAATCAACTCTGACGTCATATTTCAAGGTGATATGACAACCCTGCTAGTAAACATGTCTATTTACACATCCAGTAGAGGAGGAGTGGCATTGGCAAAGGTTTCTCCTGGCTCAAAATCAGCCTTTTGTTGTGAGGCTATGCACGTAAGCATGACTGATCCAAATACAGTCAAGGCACAGAATCTGTTACTTTACCGTTTTTCTGTCCCTCTTTCTTTCTTCAGTGGAAAAAGGCCAAAACATATTTGATAGGTAAACACAAACAGAGTACATCTGTGCACGTTTTTCTCTCCCTCTCAGCTTACTGAACAGACATCCATTTGCTGTGGAAAATGTTTCAAATTGAAGGGATTAAAGTGGAGGATTAGAAGATGGCGGACTGTTTGCTCCAGGTCATTGTCCTGGTTTATGAGGTGAGAATGGCCTTTGTTTAGTAACAGCTGATTAAGCAGGCAGGACAATTAGAGAAAAATGGCAAATAATGGATTCTTCTGGTACGCTTTTAATGGTAATCACTCATTTACAGACTATAAATACTTAATATTTCAAAAATGAAGTACACACTGTGAGCTTTGGCACTGATATAGTTGTATATGAAATTAACAACAGCTTTCAACAAAACAAACCAGCCACATGACAACAGTTTAAAAGCCAGAATGACTAAAAAAACCAAATAAAATAGAAGTTTACTCATGCCGGTGAGTAAAGGAAGGTTTGTTCTCTTTTATTATCTAATCTGGCTCAAAACCCGCCTTGAACTACCCTTGACCCTTTTCCCTCCCGAGTGCCACATCTGCACTTTCAGCCCAGCCCAGACACTCATCACACCTTTGAGTACACTGCTTATCCTTCAAAGCACTTTCATTTCCACAGCTTAGTTTAAAGCCAACAAGAGCAGGAGGACGCCATTGAGAAGGAGGAACCAAAAAAGGGAACAGAAAGGAAGTCAAAGTGAAAAGGATGAAATGGGAGTACAGCTGAATCGCCACAAATCAGCTGCAGCTGGAAAATGCGCCGTCTCTTTAAAACCTTTATACACAAAACTAAAGGTATATTAAATATTATATTCAGTATTTTTGCTAAAGGTTTTTGGTGATAATAATATAAATTATCATCCATATACTTACACACTCACCCTTTTTCTGACTTCAAGGGGACCTATTATTCATATTTCCAGCTCCAAGTTTTTAATCCCTAGATTTTAGGGTGTCTTTGTATGATTTGCATATCAAAATAATCGCTGCTTATTTTGTGATGAGCAAAAGTGCAGTGCCTTGGTTCCTTTTTCGTCTGGAAGAAGCTGCTTAGCTCCTCTGCATTTAAGGCAGACCACCAATTAAGCCCACTTTCATTTGATTGGCATGACCTTTGAACAGCATGTAGGTCGGGCTTCTGTGCTTAGAGCCAGAGATGGGATGATGTGTGTGTGAGATGACACTAACTCACATAATATAAAGCAAAGAATAGAAAACTGCCTGAAAATGAAAGCTTAAAGCTGTCTGAAGCCCGAGGCTGTAACACTGGTGTTTTCAAACAAAGCACCTCATCTGCTCCACTGGAGATGGATCTGCTTTCAGATGACCTGTCAGGTGTGAATGTACCGCATGCAACTCCATGAATGTGAAGCTGCATGTGGTTCAAACAGAGATTATGTGCTTGGCAAATCATCTGTGGATTAATAAAGGTGAAATACACGTAACGCCGTACACCTGGCAGCAGTGGCACTGCCACCTTTCCTGTCATCACTGACAGACTGCATGGACTTTGTTGCTGCGTGTTGCTTGCCAGACACGCCCTCTATCTCTCCGCAGCCAGCCAGGGGAGTCAAGGCCAAGCACCCGGGGTGCTGACAGCCTGTCCCCTGATGTTTCACCACTGGCCAGTGGTTCTGTAACAGACGACTACGTGTCCTGAAAGACCGAGCTGCATTTTCAGCCTTTGCCCAAGCAGAAAGACTTCGGCTGTCTGGAGTGTTTGTGCTTACAGGCACACCCACCCTTGTGGACAGCCCAGTCACAGTAAGCGGAGGTGTCAGAGGGACACAGCGAAGGTCACTGGCAGGTCAGCACAAGCACAACACCTATTTGAGGTAACTGCAGAGCTAGAGAAAAGGGAAAACACAGTTCACTCACAAGTGTCTGCATTTACATAAAGATCGCACGCTGCAGTGCAGACACAAGCGTCTGGCTGGTACACAGCGAGCGAGTGAGCAACACAGAAATGTAGGATACTGAGTCAAATTCAGAAATGCAGACGTGCCCGGCTCCCTGCTGTGCCGTACCACTTTGACCTAGCTGTCTGCGGTGTCTGACAAACACACAAATATACACACAGAAAGAAAAAGAGGTCTCTGTGTCTGTGTGTGCACGTTGCTCTGTGTCTGTGTACACACACAGACACAGAGCAACGTCTGAGCTCAGCAAGAAGACCAATTCCTGCACCGTCATGGTGTGCTACAAACACACACAGTGGCAGCAACACAACCGACTATTTTTAATTCCACATTGAATTTGTTGAATATTTTCTGTTTTTTCATGTTACTGCAGGATGAAAGATCTTTCTGATTGATTGCCTCTAACTAAAAAGAAAAAAAAAGCGCCCTGAAGCAATCTCGCATTTTGTGCCAAAAAAAACCATCATAACAAAATTCCTGCGATGTCTGCTCACTAACAATAGTCAGCCTGCAGTTATTATAAATGCACTGGTAAATGAAAGTATCGCAGCATTTTTAGCAACATGCAACCCAATTTAGACAAATTTAGACGTGTTTGTAGGGAAAATTATGCATCGTGTAACAAAACCATTGAGTAGGTAAATGTATATCGTTGGGGTCTGTGTGTTTATGTTTGCAGCCTCATTGATCCAGTGGCTCTTCTATGGGCCATTAAGAGCCTCTCAGCCTGACGGCGTGTGCACTTACGAGGAGGAGTTGACGGTCGTGTAGCCAGAGGGACACTCGGGGATGCAGGCGCCGTTGTGGATGACGTATTCGCGGCAGTCCGTGCTCTTGCTGCGCTCCTTCTCCCGCTTGCATGTGTTGTGCAGATTCTGACAGAATTCGAATGAGACACAGCGCCAGCCCTTGTAGGTGAAGTGGTTTTCTGGGCAGCGCTGCACGCAGGTACCTTCGTGCTGGAGGCCGCGGCAGGCCACACAGTGACTGGCTGAGTTGGGCTCCAGGCAGCCGCCCAGGCACTGGCTGTGGCAGCACTGGTCATCTTTGGTGCAGGCCCGATGTTTGCACTGAACAGGACACACTGAGGATTGGAGAAGGAGGATGAGGTTAGAAAGAGTGTGCTGCAGGTGAAACGAAGATGACACGAGTTAAAGAAAGGACAGGAAAAGAAGCTTATCAAAAATCAAACACCTACATGTTCTGATTAGTCCCCACTGACACTGAACTTTTACCTCTTGGAGAAACCTCATGTGATCAGATCTCTGTCAGAAGGAGTGAAATCCCTCCCTATTCTGCAAGCCAGCAGCCCCGAGGACCATCTGCCATTGGCCAAGGAGCATACTAAATACAAATAGCAGGGATCCAATACCAAGTCGACCAAAGAAAAATACTTCTCCAGAAGGCTTGGTGAAAGTGAGACAAAGGGGAGAAACTGGCATTTAAAGTATGCAAGTATTTTGCACGTGAGGGCTGGTTAAAATGAGTTTATTTGCAATCCCTTTTATTGTCATTTAAGCTTTGCACTATCCAAGCTCATGAAGTTAAGTAAGAAAACAATGACTAAGCAACTGAAGTGCTTGGGAGACATGATATGATAATCTCCACAAGACCACAAGTAACCAGGGATACTTGTACCCTGGGTGGTATTTATCTTGTTTTCCAAGCAGTACATGGAAAGATTAAGTTAATCAGTCAAGGAACATTTTCATGTTTTTTGTGAACTTTTATGTTTGCTCTCTGATTAAATCTAATCTTTTACTGTTGTTCTCATGCCTGTACGTTAAAAGGACTGTTTTTTTAAAGGTGCTATATAAAAAACGTTTAATATGCGACTGTAATAGTTGTTATAATGAAAAGGGCAGCGGTGGCTAATGAAAACTAATTAGCAAACAGCTGAGAAGATTAAATAGTCTGTAAGTTATTGGAAAAATAACAAAGAAGCTGAAAATGATGGATTAAAGGGTTAAAAAGATTTGTTTTGTTTTTTTACTAATTAATACATTTCAATAGCAATATCTGCTATTTATTTGCAATACAATTATGCTTAAAAATACTTAAATGTCCACCTCATATAGTTAGTATGAATTTAGGATTTACCAAACAGACCTAAATGCTGACTTCACATGTTTAAAATTTATCTGAACGGCTTGCAAGGCAGTAAAATCAAATGAAACCTGCTGTTGATTAAGAAGTACTGGAGCTCGTCTGACAAAGACTGGAAATCAGGGATAGAGCTCCAAACTTCTGTCCAAATGTTTTAAAATCTCAGCAGCCCTTTATGAAGATTTCTTCTCCCACATCTCTGATCTCAGTGTTACAGACCAGTGTGTGTCATAATTTTGTGCACCTCCAAAACGGTTTTAAAAGAAACTAATATAAAATGCAAACAATCCATCTTTAAGATGTGGCAAATAATAAATCAAACTGTCTGGCTCATTAGAACATGCCAACGTGTCTTTTTAATTAATGCTGGGAGAATTATTTCAGAGTTTATTTATGAAGGTCAATAATAAGTAATTATGTTTTAATCTAAATGTCAGTTACTAGTTTAGCTCGTCATTTGGGTCTGGGATGTTTTGTAAAGGCATTTTTATGCTTGTGTTGCTGCAGCTTTATCCTCCTCAGGCTGTGAGAAACCTTGTCCTGTTTCAATGAAAACAATATTTAGCTGAAGCCTTAATGTTGATAAAACTGCCACACACCACAAAGTGTTGGAATGTATGATATGATATAACCTAAAAACATATTATTAATTATGGCCTGTGTTTAATATCCATGTATTTCTAAGCTCTTGGCCGAAACAGCCACGGAATAAACAAATGATCTAAAGCGGCTGCAGAAAATGTATCCACGGGCCTCTCTTTGGGAGAATAGAGAGCTCTGCAAGAGAAATGAAAACACTGAAAGATCGCAGCGTCCTGACGGTTACAAAAAATATGCGACTAAATGTCTCCTGGGCGTAAACAAGCTCAACTAAAGACTCAAGTCTGCAGATCGGCTGTTTACACATGTTTGCTTGTGTGCATGCGTGTAAATCAGTCATTACGTAACAGGAGGCTGTGTGGATTGGCAGGTGTGTGAATGTGCCACACTGTGTTGTCGATGAGTCCAAGGGGAGATGTAGGACTCTCAGAGGTAAATACAGCAGACTGACCTGCCCGCTGAGATTAGCTCCTCATCCACGATAGTCAGATTAAAGCCGCTCAGCAGCAGGGCTGATAATGAGGGTACGTTACAGGTGAGGCCGTATAGATGTGAGCATGTGCGTCTTTATGAGGCTGAACTGACATTAAATGCAAGGGGAATGTGTGCGAAAGGAAACAATGAATCTGAGTAACGTGCAGCAGTTGTTGTAGCAGTTTCCTCTGCTGGGCAGCGATCGCTGAGCACCATTCGGATTCAGTGTGCATGTGTTGAAACGGCTTGTCTTCATTAGTGTCACGAGGTCTGCCATTAAATGAACAAAACAACATGTACCCCCCTGTCCTCTTTTATTAACAGAGGTAAGCTGCTGAGGCACACGAGGAGTGTGCTTGGTGAGGGCAGCAGCAATATGAGAATGTGAGAGGGAAGCTAAAGGGGGGCACCGAGCTAGAAAAACAAATGATATAATTGCCCCTTATCAACGTCAGTCAGTCAGGATTTACAGACAGTAGAAAAATAAAATAAACTGCTTCTTGCTTTGACCTTTTGCCTCCATCACCAAAGTTCATTTAAAAGCTGAATTTCTGCTTTTTCTCCCCACTCACATACAAACACAAAGAGACACACATACACAAAAGCTTTACTGTGTGTACTGACTGACTCCTGATCCTCCAGTGTGCTCCATGTCGCAGCACAGACCCAACAGATCCACCCTCAGCTTTAGCCAATGTGTTGGCTGGCTGTAGAAGCTAGCCATTCAAGTAGCCTCTCCCCTTTCCAAGGAAGACAAGCAGACGGTTTAACCCTTTGTGTCCTACTCAAACAGTCATACGCAAACCAACACGAGAGCCACACAGAAACAGGCTCAAGCTGAGGGAAAGCAAGGAGCGTGGCTCCACTCTTTCCATCTCCTCACTGCTATGAATCAGCTGCCTTTACGCTGATATAAACCACAAGCTGCTCCCATTAAGAGCGCCTGGAGTATATTTTTGCATGCATATGCATCTCTGACATTCAAAAGAAAAGTGCCAGTTGAGAAAAACATGGTTTCCTTCTGCTACAAACTCATGCTAAGACAATCTTGATTGTGCACTGAACAGCTCGGCGCCTCAGGACGATGATCGTGCCTCATCATGTCTACAACCTGTTACGAGTTCTTACAGATTTCAACAGCTTTGGAAACTTTTCCACCCAGACTGAAATATCGCTTTCAGCAACTGACAGCTCCTCCCTCAGCTGCAACTGCAGTTAGTTAAATGTTAAAGTCCAAGGAAATCCATAAATGTGGTGAAAGATGGCGATGATGTTTTTCCTTCGTTATGCTTTCAGTGAGAATTTTTAAATGCGGAACCATTATAATTAAAGAACCGATTACAACCTCCTATGCAGCAAAACCACACGGATGTGCTAAGATTTTAAACTGAGCAACAAACAAAGCTGAAGTAATACTTTACAGAAAGTTAAAAAAATAATAATATTTAGTCAGTTTTGCCATTAACTCCCAATAAAGTCTTTTCATTTCAGGTTTTGGACTGCTGGTCTAAGAAATACTTTGTTAAAAGATTCATTTTGTCCACTCAGAACATCATGTAGGCCTTTTTCACATACAATAATAAATAACACAAATTAAATTTTAGTTGATGCCATACACTGCTACTTATTGCAATACAAATTAAAAGTTATGTTTAGCTGCTCCCTTTTTTACAAGCAGTCACTTCTGTGGAAACGGATACACTTCCTGACACTATCCCAAAGGGATTTCTCGCCCCTCTCAGGATTAAACCGCAGCTCTCTAATTTGTTTGATGATGGTGTAAACCACTAGAATATAAAGCTACTATCTCAATATAAATGAGAGATTTTGAAAATGCGAAAAACTGCCACTTTTTGCAGGATAGCCTCATATAATTACAGTTTGAAAGTTATCAGAAAGGAAATAAATTACACTGTCCAGCCCAATATACACATAAATGTCACCAGCAATGTCACCATTTATACTCATGCTCAGGCTCGCTAAAGTATTTTCCTGAATGACAGTCTCAGACAAATCCGTCGTATCCCCGTTGAATTTGTAAGTTTACTCACAAAGTAATGAACATTTTCTCATTTTTATGGTAGTTTCATTTTAATGGTGACAGAATATTAACCAAAAATCCAGAAACCAAACACTTTACATGAAAGTTCTAAATTGATTTGCACTGAGTGAAATAACTATTTTATCCCGTTAACCATCCAGATTATGGCTTCCATGTGGCACAGATTACAATCAATCAATTACAGATACTCCTTATCTCAACTCTTTATATGTTTAAAGCACAGCTGACAAAAGATTCAATTTCTTCCATTTCAACCTCTACCAAAGAGCTGTCAAAGGACAGGACATCAAGAAACATGAGCAAGAAGCTGACAAAGAAGAAGATGACACTGTTGGTGTGATTATTGGGTCATGGATGGGTCTTCCAGCATGACAATGACCTAAAATATATTGCCAAGGCAACAAAGGAGTGGCTAAAGAAGAAGCACATTAAGGTCATGGAGTGGTCTAGCCAGCCTCCAGACCTTAATCTGTGGAGTGAGCTGAAGGTTTGAGTTCCTCCACCAAGTAACAATTCAATGCTTGTGGAATGAACACTTGTATCACTCAACGATGTGCAAATCAATTTATAACTTTTGTTTTTTGATATTCTGTCTCTCTCCATTAACATGAAACTACCATAAAAGTGAGACGGTCCATTTCTTTGTAAGTGAGCAAACTTACAAATCGAAAGTCACTTGTTCACTGTCCAAATGACTTACTCCACACTCTGCCATATCTGCGAAGCTGCTCAATGATCCTAAATGATCATTATCACAAGTATCCCCTATCGCAATCCATGCAGGCTTAAATAATAATAACGAGCGACCACACTGAAGGAGATACTCATTTCTTGTGCGGTTGTCAGAAATGTTTCAAGGTGGAGACCGTGATGACCTGTGAGAGCGAGGCCACACCAAGCTACCTTTGATCTTCCAGAGCGGGGAAGGATCCCGAGGAGGCTGTTTGGAGGGGTTTGCTATTCTTTCCTTAAAACATGCAAATCCCTAAATACATGGCTGCTTTCTTTCTTCTTCTTTTTGTTGTCAACACCGACGCTGGCAGTTTTTGACGAGCAGAGGTTCTTTCTCAGTTTGATCTGTACCAATTAGACACACTGAGCTTGAGTTCTCCATCTCTAATCTTCTGTTTGTACAATCACCTGGTCACATTATATCGATATATCAACACTTCTCTTTCCCTCTCTGTCTTTTCTCTTTACAGATGCGTGCAAAAAAAAAAAAAGTCTCCTGGTTCTTATTGCTTTATTCCACTGACACGTTGGTCAATTTCTGTCTTTTCCATGCAAAGTACAGCAGGATTGCATGAAGGCTGGGGAATAAGCCTGCAGAAATGTCTGGCACGTTATCTCATAAGCTGAGGTTTCATTTGAATGAGGCGGCAGCGCGGCACAATAAGGCGCTCAATCTCCCGCGGCCCAAAAGGGACAGCAACAACCAACACCGCATCAGGTCTCCGTCAGCCTATCAAGTCAGTGCCAACTTGGAAAAAGGGGGTGAAGAAAAAAAGATTTGCATTGCCCAGCTGCAGCAATGTGGGGTGTCAGAAAGACAGAAAAAGTGACGCACTCAAGTTTTCAACAGGTCCACTGTTCTGGACCGCTGAGCAATTAAAACACAAACTGCATAAAGAGGTTCTTATTGTGTTGTTTCAAGCAGTTAAAGCGCTATAAACTGTAAAGAGTTTCTACATGTTTTCATTAACCACAATCCTCCCTGAAATAATTTAGTGATTTATTTTTATTTTTTTTTTAGCTTTTTCCTCTTTTGGTGGTGATGAAACAACGACCTATTCAAACCTTTTTTGCATTGAGATCACATGAGAGTTGAGAAAATGCCAAACAGGAACGTGGTGGTGCAGTGGCTGGCAATTAAAATTCCACAGCTATGACAAGGGTAGTATTTAGTTTCTATGAAAGAAGGTTTTTGCTGAAGGCCCAGAAGAAGAAAAATGAAGAAAAAAATACATTTCTGTTTGTAGATGCTAAACTCAAGGATCGTGCTGAAAAAAAGGCTAGCAGAGAAAGACCTAGAGTAAAGAATAATCTGCCCTAATGTAACAGATTAAAGACAGATTGAACTTTAATGTGGGAGTACGAGTTTGGGTGCGTTTGCTTTGCACAACAACCGTGGGAAGGTGGACTCAGAGAAAGTGCAGCATTGTGTACGAAAGGTTGGGATATTTTTGCTAACAGTTTATTTTCCGTTACTCTTTCACAGCAGTATATCCAGTCTCTGACTCCAGCTTCTTCTAAACTCCAACTTGTTACTGGCTGATCTGATGTTACTCTGGACACCGCTGTTAATAACATCAGCTGTGTTGACAGAGAATCACATGCGAGCTGCCTGATATATGGCTCTGATGACTGATCTGACAGGTGTTCTTCAGTGAGACAGGTAAAAGTCCAAAGAACAATCTGCAAATTTCTTTCTGTACAAACCTGCATTTGCCTTATAAACTTCTGTTTCTATGCATGCTTGAAATGCATCAATAAATCACTACACCTATATCCCGTTTTCCTGCAGCATATAAAAGAAATAAGGGGTGACTCAAGACTTATGCCTGTGTCTGACACAGGCGTTAGCTGTTTGCCACCCAGGGCTGGTGTTTCATTCTGACTGATTGTGTGTTGGTGACACACTCTGATGAAGACTTGAAGTTGATATACACTGGTCTGTTTTTTTCTGCCAATATGCTGAAAGAGTAATTTTAGAAGACAGAGTGGCTGAGTCATTTTCTACAGTTATTTTTGCAAGACATAATATTTACAGAGTTATCCAGGATTTTATCCTTTCCATCACTGAATTCATGATTTCAGCTCATCTAAAGCAGTAAAGACACATTGCACTACCTGACACAAACTCATTTTACTACCATAGCACTGCCTGTCGGGAACAGATGTGATATTAGTCCCTACCCCTCCCCTCTATACATGACAAATGAAAGTGCAAAGGTGGCAATTAATCAAGTGGGTGACATTTAAGACCTGATGCTGATTTGACCAAAGTCTTACAGAGAAAGGAAAATTAAAAAAAAAACAACAACAATCCACTGGTGATGACCAGCGACACCACTGCTAATAACATCTCACATTTCTTCTTTTATGTGTATTTATTTATTTGAAACGTTGAAATTTTGCTTAAAAATTATTTTGTCTGGACTAGTTAACTGAAAGGTTGAGGGGTAGATACATTTAAAAAATATTTAAAATAAAATCTGTATCTGTCAGAGAGGAAAACTCTGAAACAAGTGTGATATAGTCAGACAGTGAACAAATATAAACTCAAAGTACAAGTGTCATGAATGAGGCATCAGTTTGTGTTATTTTCTCTGGTCTTTGTTTTGGTGAAATCTGGTTATAAAAATGTCGACATTTTGAATAAAAAGGGTAGGTGCAATAAGGTGAACTCGTTTGTGTTTTTCCCATTTAATTCAATAGTTGTTTTTTTTTGTCAACATTCATTTTATAGTTAGGTGGCCATATTTGCTGCTTTTCTATAACCGTCAGACAGAGTAATGGTACTGTGAAATGCTAGTATTAAGAATAACCACGATCATTAAGAATGCTGATATGTTATTTATCATTTGTATTCAATTTTATTTTATGCTTTTGTGCACATGTGGTTCCAAACGCTCTCACCACCTCCAAACACAGAGTTTAATTCACTTTTTCAATTTCCAAATAAAAGACAAAACACAGTAAATTAGATGAGTGGTAGCTCTGATCAATAAACATTGTTCTAATAAACTTATTTCAAATTACTGTGGCCACTGTAATCATCTAGAAAGAATCTGATATTGTGAAAGCTATAGATTAGACAAAACCAAAACTCTGATGGGTTTGACATAATGTGTTGCTATAACGATCAAAGCATATGTATGCATGTATCGTATCTGGGCCGATCTAATCAAAACTTTACACAAACATCGTCAAGCAAACAGCGATTATTATTTTTTAAAACATTTATTACAAATCCCAATTTTTTCCATTTTCATATTCATGTCCCTCCTACAAATGTCATGATCTCCAGCTTTATTTTGAGGATGTCATTTAAGTTAGGATCTGGATATTTTACACTCCAACATAACCGTCGGGTGTTGTTTTTTTTTTTCAGCCAAAAAATGTAAACCAAAAAAAAACCCCAAAATAAACACTATTAATAATTAAAAAAAATCCTCAAACAAAAAGACAGCAGAATCTGAGTGTCAGCTATTCTGAACTTGAGTCTTCTTCTGAGCTTG
Source organism: Diplotaxodon limnothrissa (assembly GCF_057381915.1). Taxonomy (NCBI): domain Eukaryota; kingdom Metazoa; phylum Chordata; class Actinopteri; order Cichliformes; family Cichlidae; genus Diplotaxodon; species Diplotaxodon limnothrissa. The sequence continues at coordinate 12,472,740 of NC_140613.1, read as the reverse complement.
AATTTATTTCAATGATTTAGTCTTGCCGAACAGAAAGAACTCAAAGTAGTCAATAATGTGTCTTGAATTTATTAAAACTACCTGCATCCAATCTTATTCAAACTAAAGCCACTTATGCCACAGGAGACAAAAAAAAAAAGAGCTGTTGTGTCATTGGGACTTTTCAAAGAGCAACGGTTAACGAGCCAGGTTTATTTGTCTCGTTTAAAAACTTGTCAGCTGATCTGACTCAGCAGCAGCAGCAGCAGCAGCAGGGCTCAGTTAAGACGACTACGAGAGCAACAGGAACCGTAAACAATTTCATTAACTGCCTCCGGCCTCAGTTAATAGAACAAAAACACATAAACAACATGGAAAAGCACTTTTTGTTTTTAATGTTGCGCCGCCATCTCTGTCATCTGAAGGCAGGATATCCACTCTGTCCGTGACTGGAATAGAAATGATAAACAGCGCGCTCATTGATGGGTAATTGCGCTTCCTGCTGGACAGGCAAATGACGCACGCCACAGCCTTGAATCTTAATTTCCCGCCAGGGTTCAATGCCAGGGTCAAATAACGACTACCTGTTATGACATCAAAAGCATGTATGTTATTAATGCAACGTCACAACGTCTTTAATAATCTTCTTACTCGTGATTAACGCTGTCAAAGGGCATCCAAACCAATCACCATCAGTTTTTTCCTTTCTTTTTTAAGCAGATAACATCTTATTTGACTTGTTTAGAAAGGAAAACCAAGGTTACTGTTGCTGTTATATAAAATTCTTTTTTACTTATGATTCCTAAATCTTTGAAAGTGCATATGTTTTAGGTTTCTAGCAGAACCAAGAACAGACTTTGTGGAACGAAAAGAAAATCTTTGAAAACCATAAAGAGAGTTAGGGATTTTCTGAGCACGCAAATAATGAACATCTGCTTGGAAAAACACCCGATATCACAAAGGAAGATAAAACAAAAGCAGCCATCTCAAGGAGTTATTATTTCGCAAGGAGCAGCCATTATTCAAGCAAATGAGAAGCTTTACTTATTCACCACCTTTAAGGCACCAGGATGCCAAAATTAATTATAACCGAGTCTCTAAATCTGCTTCCTTTCACCGAAGACCGTTTTCAAGAGCACTCTTTACGTGGCATTTTGTTATTTTGTGATTTATTTGTAGCCCCGGGTACAAAACAAAACATAACATAACAGGGCTCGGCTCTGACGCATCAGTGCCATTTTATGGAGTGAGGTGTTATGGATTTATACAACAGTGATATTTTTTGCTCCACCGCTCATTGAAGATCACACGCATACCTCACACTCGGCTCAAGAACAAAAACAATCTGGCACAGGAAAAAAATATCACCACTGCAACGCAAATGTTATCCACCCTGATCACGCGGCACTTGAACGACAAGGAACTGCTAAAACATCTGGATCGAAGCTGCATGTAACTTGTTTCTTTTTATCTCCTCTTAACATATTATTCAATAAGCTGTAAAACTGTGGCGAGATGTTTCAAATCCACTATGGCGATGGTGAGCGTGCACGCCGCTGAAGAAACGCCTGTCGGTCCTGCTTTAACAGATGCCTGAGATGTCTGGGATTCCATGGGAAAGGCTCCAGTAGCTGAACGGAGAGGGTTTGCAGGGTGCAGCTCCACAACACTGAGTGCCAGAGCACTTAAGTCAGCTCAAAGAAATAGACTTGTGGTGCGTGTATTGGGGGTTCTGAGGCTAGCTTTATGCTGGTGAAATAGTACTCTGCGACCATGAAGAGCATAGTTGTAGCTGAGGAGGGAAGAAAAAAAGAGGAACAAGTTTTAATGACTGGCGCATTTGTCCCATCTTTTCTGCCCTCCCTCCCCACTTCCTGCCCAATTCCAAATTGAACTTCTGTGATACCAATAAGGTCAAAGGAGTCAGAATTTATACACAATTTATCAGCTAACTGGGTTTTAAGGTCCTCATACATCACTGCACAGCTCAACTACTGTATTGTGAACCGAGCTGGTGTTTGCCATGGCCAACTCAAATAAACAGCAACCTCAGTTCAGCAGCTTTGCTCACTTATTTTACTTCAAAGCAACTTTGAGCATTTTATCGATCCTTCCTCTGATAGATGTGCTCTCGTTCTTGCATAACTTTTCCAAAATGCACCGCTTTGTTGCACTGGTTCTGAAAGGCGCTTCTTAAATGTAGTTTTGGTTATTTCTAAGTAAAAAGACAACTCCATCTGTGGTGCGATAAAAAAGAAAGAAAGAAAACCAAATAGCTCACAGATGAGATGCACACTGGCAAAGAAGCACAGTGGAAACATAAATAAAAGAAAGGGAATTCAGACATAAAATTGGGGTTGTGCTGCTTCTTTTGGATGGAAAAAAAAAAACAGCTTCTGGTCCAAATTTGTGACGTCACTAAACAGCAGTTTCAATCCTTTAATAAAACCACAGCAGCCTGTATTAAGGAGGTGTGATACATTGTGCACAGTGTAAGTGAGTCAGCTTGTGTTAGCGTGTGTTTAAAGGTAGAAAAGCTGTTTAGGCTCATCAAGGACACGCCGTCTTTCACACACGGATCTGGATTTTCTACCTTTGTTTTAGTTTAAATACCATTTAATTTACGTCTTGCAGCTGGGGTGTGCAGAAAGCTACAGATTTAAGCTTTCAGGATTAATATTATATAAATCATAGGAAATCAGCGTGAACGAGTGCCGTGTGTGAGAAAAAAAGATTCATGGGATGAGTGGAAGGAAAAATACCAGTTTAGCTCTCAAGTTTCATGACAAAGATGGAGACACCTGCGGAGTCATAGTTTAAAATAAAAATATTAGCGATGAGTCATTTAAGACACTTTGATGAAGCTTTTTTAAAAGATTTTCTCAGAGGTGACTCAATTTTCCCAAATAATAAAACTTGGTTAGAAAATCCTTCATTTCCCTACAAACAGCTTTACGAGCAGCGAAGTTTGTCTTTTTTTCTGCGAGCTAAACTCTCCACAGGTCAGCCTTCAGTATTTTGGTCTCATAAAAGTGTCTGCCGCTACCGAGGCGACACTCTAGGCCTCAACGTCCATTCATAACCTCGGAGAGGAAGCGGACCACAAAGACAGGAAACAATTGGGAAGAACACTCCGTGAACTTCTACAACCACCATTGTTTAGAATGGAAAGGGATTATGGCGCCAGCGCTGACTGCTGCGTGATGGACCTGCGACAAGGTCGACACAGAGGACTGGCTTGAGGTCAACGGCGAGGTGGGGCCCCATTCCCTTACCCCCATGGTGGCTTTGCTTTTCCTTCCGATACGGCCTGCATGAATAACTGATGCGTTCATATCCACGATTACACCACAATGTTACTCCCGTGTTTCCTAGCAGCAAGACTAAACAATGGCCGCCCGCTCTGTCTGCACACACACACACTGGCAGAGGTTATGTCCCCGTGTGATTTATAGTCCGTCTGTCACACAGACACACTGACCCTGACAAATCTCCCAGTTCATCTCATGATTGGAGCGCAGATATACATGGCATGAGCCCAGGGTTATTTTGGGCGCTCCATTTCAAGCGAGGTCCGGCACACGATCGTCACCTGACCCGCTCGGGCTGTTTCGCAACAATTCCCCGATTGTCAGAGAATCAGCCTGCACACACGTTGAATTTGAGGCAGGCTGTGTCTCTGCAGAGAGCTGTACTCCACCTCATGGATGCTTATTAATTATGTAGCAGACACAGGTGAAAGTTGCTGTGGTGGCAGGGGAGGAGGAGGATGAGGATGGTACCCGCTGAGTGTCGCATCTCTGGCAGAGACTATGAACTCCTAAAACACTGTTTCTCCAGCGTCCTTCAAGCAGTATTTAGCAGTCTAATATAAAGATCTCTGATACCAAACACAGCAATTTAATGCTCGCCTAAGTAGTGTATGATGGAAAGCTATATCACATTTCTGTTGAGACTTTGCAATAAGTCTGACAACTTTTTATGTAATCAATTAATTAAACAGTACCCAGATACCCTGTAGAACACAGATGGGTGGAATATCCAATGACAATTAAATTTTTTGCCCTTTATGAGCCTCTGCAGGGAGCAGTGGTGACAGTGTTAGTTTCAAATCTCAAAGCTTTGAAACTGTCAACTGACTGGCAATCACACTTTCCGTTTGCGCCAAGCAGCCTGCACGAGTATATTCACACATTTTTGTAGCCAGTGCGGCTGCGTTTGTGCGGCGAAAGACACACTTAAAGCCCGCCCAGCTCTGTTTCTCTTTTATATCACTGATAAAACAGTGGATGCGCATACTGAAGTCTGCACGTGAGCAAGAGTTGAGACAGCTTTTTTTTCTCGGCTCTGTATGATGAGCTCAGCATTTTGTTTGTAAGAGCCAGCCAATCAGAAGGAAAAAGACTGAGGCACTAAAACAGCTTGTTTCAGACAAAAGACGCCGAGCCCAGTGTAAGAGAAATAAGGATTATTTTGAACTATGAATCCTGAAAAATGCTAAATGAGCATTATAGGTCTACTTTTTATGACTTTTTAGCCTCTCAATGACAGATAATGCCTCAATAAACCTTCATTTCAGTAAATGTGATTCTTCATATGTTCCTCAAATCAGAGCTAAACTGTTAGCTGGTAAGTGAAACACTGCGCACTAATCCAATTTGTTTGTTATTTCTTCAGGCACATTCGCCTTACAAATTAAAAGACTACTAGATAAGACTAGGGGACAGCGAAGAAGCAACGCTGCATTTAATTCCTCATCCCTCTCTCTCATGTATAAAAGGACAAATCTGACAGACACATTGGAGAAATGTCTGTCAGCAGCGTTAAACAGTGGAAAATATTAGGATCATCAGTGGAAGTCCCGGATTTCTTATTGAAGCACATCCAATATTTTCAGCTGCCAGCCCCTTTAAGGACTCAGGCTTAGCTGACTTAACAGCCAAACGAGCCGTGCCACATAACAGCCATTACCAAACCATAATCAAATGCCCATTATCTTCAGTTGAGCGTTGGCAAGAAACAGCACTTCATTAAAAAGAAAACAGACTCAAGTACAACATTCCCCCTCGTGCCAGCTCACAATTTCAGTTTTTAAAAGGAAAATAAAGGCCTGGTTTGTTTCGCCTCTCAGACAAAAAGCCAGAAGACTTCAGATATTAACAGAAATATGCACAGAGGAAGGAGCATTGTAACCATCGACTGTTAGTGGCGACCACGTCTTTCAAAGTGGGTGTCGATATTTTCTTTGGCATAAAGGCGCTGATTTGGTTTGCGCCACATTAGATGTCTCTTTAAAAAGACGTGCACGTATTCAGCTTGTGGAGACCATGTGGCCATAGAAGCACGTTCACACTGACCCTTGTGAGGTTCAGCTGATCTCAGTGTGCATGGATGGTTTAAGTACAGGACAAAGCAGTTGCATTTAATAAGAGATTTTACAGCTAAATTACAGCCTACACACGAACCATACGTAGTGCCATTCACATAACCTAACAATGACACCAAACGATGAGGTGAGAGGACAGTACACTTATTGCACCATTATTCAACTGGCTTCATTTATTTCAGGGTCACTTGTTGCAGATTTGAAGGAAACTGTTCTGTAAATTACTTTCCTGGTCACAGAAAGAAAAATATGTGCGTCTGTGGATCAATTAACAATGATCACATTTTTAAACTACATTCTATAAGCTTAATATTTGTCTATAATAGTGCATTAAGCCTGTCCCGTAGCCAAAACATGCCTTTTTAAATAAGGCCTGCAGGTTTGTTTCTGAATGACCTGACTGGTTGGCTTGCCTGTTGAAGTGTCTGCTCCTGATGGATTGTTTTGTAACAGCTTACTGTTTAAAGCCTTGTAACTCTGGTGCTGACAGAAACTGACAGCATCATCATCATCATCTCGGTCCTGTCACTGGCCTCCAGACTCTTTCTATTCCTTCTGTATTTGTCGAGTACGTTTCTTTTCCTCCTCCTGTTCTGTGTGTGTTCTAGGGAGTTTATGCCCAGTACATGTCTTGTGTCTTGTTTGTTCACTTAGGGTTAGGCAGCATTCCTTTCTGCAACAACATCTCTGTTCTGTTTGTTCACTTTGGCTTTAATGCACTGCGGAGTGCGCTGCTTTCGGTTTAATGTCATGTTTTCTCTTATATGAATAAATAAATCACTCTTCGCTGATAAACCTGTGGTTACCCTCGGTTACACTGCAACTCCCTTTATTCTTTTATATTAACCTACTTTACAGAAAAATGGGGAAAATACAAACATTGCACTTCATTTGACTTCATTTCACAGTACAGTTCTGTTGTACCGTGTCACGAATGATGCTGTAAGCAAGTCTAACGAGTGTCTAGCGGTGACGATACAGCTCCAGTGTCCTGGCACATTTCCCCAGGCTAATTTTAGGTGAATATTTGGTTACTGGTGTTGAATAGTGACGTGGCATGTCTTAACCTGTACAGAAGCGGAGCACCGATGGAGTTCGGCCTTAACCCTCCAAACAACATCCAGGCTACAAGAGAGTGTGATTTTAGTAAATGACCTAGTTAAAAAGAGCTAAAATAAAATACATATAATTGACTTTTATTTAACATTATTTACCTTTTATGTTTATGTGTTATTATTCAGGTTATTTGATATAATGACTTCAAAGCATAGTCTGTTTTGGGCCTAAGTAAATACAGTTACTAATTAATCCACAACTTAGCTGTCTAATTGGGGGGTGATTGTGTCATTTTCTGTAAAAATTAAAAAATAAAACAAAAACATTTTTGTATCTTGGAATGACTAAACTACAGAAACACTAGTGCACTGTACGTGGATGTGTATTTTCTGTCTGGCATTTAGTTTTAATGAAACTTCATAACAAACAGAATTGAAGCTGAAATTGGACATTTCAAAGAGCAAATTGCAAATATAAAGAAGGGAGCAGGGCGGTGTCTCATGTTTGCCACTATTACGGCTGTTTACATGGTGTTTTTTTGCGCGCCTGTAGCTAAATCTAATCAAATTTGGTAATGAGCATCTCCGGTAACCGTGCTTTGCCACTATGCTGAACGGAAGCTTCCAATTTGGGGTAAAAAGGAGGGGGAATCTGCAGCGGCTGCTCGCCGAGAGGCTCAAATTACCCCTGATATAGAAGCAGGGAAGAGAAATGGGTTGTTACTCCAAACATGGGAGCCGAGCCGAGCCTCGTGGTTGCGCAGCTTTGTTTCGTGCTGTTGTACAGACTGCAGAAAGAATGTGTGTGTGTGTGTGTGTGTGTGTGTGTGTGTGTGTGTGTGTGTGTGTGTGTGTAAGAGACCCACAGTCACCCCTGGCACTTAACCACTGTCTATCCAAAGCTTCCTTTAAAAATAACAGTATCACAGTATGATAAATTTTAGTTCTTCTTTTACAACAAAATAAAAAAGCAAAAAGCAGTAAAAGTGATTATTTATTATGCATTAGAAAGAGGTTACATTACATTTTTTTTTTATTATCAGGTGTATTCCTGTGTTTATATTTAACATGCATGCATGTTCCTTTGTGTAAATCATCATGGAAATAAATGCAGCAAGTTTTTGGAAAGCCTCTAACTTGAAGCACTCCTGTAGGTCTATAAAAAGCAGTGACAGAGTACATCAGAAGAGGACACCGAATGCAACACTGTGCCCTGTGGTTCTAGCTGGAGCTTAACAGGTCTTTTTCATGCTTTAGTGAAAGTAGGCAAAAAAAAAACCGCAGGTCACAGACCACAATACCGCAGGCCCATGATTGGAGATCAGTGCTTGCCAGCCAACATCTGGCCTTGATTCATTGTCTCGATTAGGAAATCATCGGTGAGACTTTTTATTTAAACACTTCCGGATTAAGATTCACCGCCACCGCAAACTGACAACAGGTCTTCTGAGCCGATTCTGCAGATACTTCAGACGGACTTCAGATGGCTGTGAACCAAGTGGCCACAAGCAAAAAAGTCATAAGTGGAAAAACTATAAACACACTTCTCAGTGGCAAAGGCGCTGATGAGCGTAATAATGGGGCCGCGCTCAGCGCAACAGAAACTACCGCTGCTGCAAACAAACACTGGTTCAGTGGACTTGTTAAACTAATCTAGGCAGTCCCAGTTTTTCAGTGGGAGCCGAAACTCACACCAGTGCCAAACAATCAGCCACAACCTCAGTTTCATGACTGTTAATATTCAAATTTCACTGCCATTGATCAGTGGCCATGAGTATTATTCACTGACACTTGGGAAATGGCTACAATTACAGCTAGGGCTGCTCGATTATGGCAAAAATGATAATCACGATTATTTTCACTGAAATTGAGATCTCGATTATTTGACGATATTTATTTAACAATAACAATGTATTGAATAATGACTTTAAAGATTGTCAAAAAATAATATAAAATAGTGTGCAAATACTGATAACAGTGCAAATGTTTGCAATATAAAAAATAAATGAAAAATGTAAACATCTATGTTTAGTGAACTTTGCAGTGTTGCTCTGTGGTGCAGCTACGACACTGTAGCAAAGTTTACACACTATGTCTACTTGATCCACGTCTGACTCCGCGAACCCATAATGTTTCCACACCACTGAAGTTTTTTTTTTACCTCTCTTTTCAACCAACGGCAGTCACTCTCCTCTCCAAATAACTTCTGCTTAGCTTTCCGAGCTTCCCTCGGGTCCTCTTAATCAGCGATCCCCAACCCCCGGGCCTCGGACCGGTACCGGTCCGTGAGTCGTTTGGTACCGGGCCGCGAGAGTTGAGGCTCCGGTGTGAAATGTATAGTTTTCAGGGTTTTTAATCGGTTTTCAGTGTTATTTTGTTATCGTTTTTATCGTTTACTCTGTTTTCCTTGGTCTTTTCACGTGTGTTATGAATAAATTTTCTTTTTTTCAGTACCGGTACTAGTTTTATTTTGTTGTATTTATCCGCGACACTTTAAAGGCCGGTCCGTGAAAATATTGTCGGGCATAAACCGGTCCGTGGCGCAAAAAAGGTTGGGGACCGCTGCTCTTAATTGTTGTGACACGTGTTCGAAATGCAGAGAGGTGCGCTCGATTTGCCACACGGAGCAGCACGAGAGTAAAGCACGAGGGAGGGGCTAATAATCGGCTCAGGCATTTTTGGTTTGGTTTAGGTTGAAAGCCCAGATCGTAATCGTGATTAAAATTCGATTAATTGAGCAGCCCTAATTACAGCACTCTAGCATGGTGGAGGATCCACTCTTAAGGCACCTCCTCAGTTCAGCGTCACTACTCCCTGTCCAGGATATCCATCCTCATCACCGAAGGAGGGACCGCTGGCATGTAGGTGTAAACAGACAGTATAGTAATGAGGTAGCTCTTCTGTGTTGTGCCATCAACTTAGCTAGAGGTTGTTTGGTTTTCCTGATACTCTTCATTCTCTCTGGTTGTTTATATACTACTACTGTATTTTGTGCTCTCTTCTCTTTCCCCTCTTTCCCAACCAGTCACAACAGATGGCTGCCCCTCCCCGAGCCCAGGTTTCTTCCTGTTAAGTGGGAGTTTTTCCTTCCCAGTGTCACCAAGTGCTTGCTTATGGAGATCAAGTGATTTGGGGGGTTTCTTTTTAATATCGTAGGGTCTTTACTTACAATATAAAGCCCCTTGAGTTCAGTTGTTGGTGTAGTGTGTTATTTGGGGGTTGAAAGGCACAGAGATGCTGTGTTTGGAGCTGTACCGATAATCTTGACACATATGGGATCTCCAGTGGCTTCACCTGAAACTTTACGGTTCATAAACCTGAGACTGAAGAAGACAGATGAGTGATGAAACGTTTCTCCCACTGAAAGCGCTGCATGCAGACGAACAGAATCAACTTTCTGGGATTTCCTTACCTGGATTATTGAGCATGCATCAGGACATAATGTAGGCAGCGTTGTGTAATGATATGGGCCGACACCCATGTGTAAAACTCTTCTCAGCACTTGAACTTGAACTCTTTATGTGTAAATTGGTGGGCTCCTTGTTGTACAGTAAAAGGCACAATGTACGTTAGACATCATGAACATTCATGATGTCTAACGTCTTCTATACAACGTCCCCACAACATAAGAAATGACGACACTACAGTTTATTGAGAGTAAACATTCACAGACTAACTGGAAAGGTGTTGCATCACATTAGAGTACAGTTCAGGCAACATTGACACAGAGCTTGGCCTACTTAACTTACCCTAGCACATGACAGAGGTCTGACATTTCAACATCAAGAAGGAGCGACATGCCCATTTTTGTTTTGTTATGTCTCTGTATTTTATATTTATGAGATTTACTCTGACACAAAGACATGTTTTGTTTCTAACAAATACCCTCATCAGCTCTTATTTAAGTTGAACTGAACTCTGTAAAAGCTGGATGGGTAAGACGTGTGGCAAAAGCCAATGGAAATATTGATGTACCAATGAAAAGAAGCTGAGAAGGGCTCTGCAAAGCTGCCACTAATCGCTGGCAAAAATCATAACAAACTAAAAGGCAAATCTAATTTTTAATGTTAGACACAGTTTCTTATACAATCATGGAAAAAAAAAAAAAAAAAAAACACATGATTTTTTGACTGCTGCAAACACTAAATGGTGACATAAAGGGGAGAAAAACTGAGCCAAGTTGATCTCCAGATAAAAATGGTGGCTCGTAAATAGATCTCAACTTGAGATAGAGAAATCTGGACATTATTTAACAATAATCATTATAAAAAGATCTGAACATTTCGATAACTCCCTTGATTAAAATTGTTGAAGGAAACAAATGCATTGAAACACAATAGCCCTCACTTGGTTTTATGTTTCGATGGAATTTCATTTTATTATGACTTTAAATCCACAATTACACTGAAAAATCAAGCTATGAAGGAGATTTTGCTGCATTACATTTTGTACTGAAGCCCTTGTTTTGTGTTGTGCTATGTTGTAAATCCAGGGCACAATTTTCCTTTACATCGGTGACCTTTCAGCTGTCACTCCCCATTAGGCTCAGCTCGAGCCAAAAAGAGAGCCTTTGGTCAACAACAGAAGCAAAAGCAATTCACCTGTGTGGAAATAACAAATATCTTTCAACAAAATGAGCACAGCTTGGGCTCTGGCAGCCCACAAGTCAAGCTCAACCAGCAATCAGTGCCACAACACATCAGCCGATGCTTCAGCTGAGTTCCTTCTGCACATCCTATTGGCAAAGATCATATGCAATGCCAGTTAAGATGCTTCAGCCTGCATACAAAAACCTACTTTAACTGCACCACCTGTGCTTTAAGCCATTTTACAATCAGTCTGCTGTCATTAATGCCTGCTATGTCACAAGGAGCTCCTGTGGTGCCCTCCATGCCCTTTCATGGTATCCACACGGCCATGCTATCCATACAGGTAGCCATGTTCTTTTGTTCATATTAATATCAATAAGGGTATAAGCACACAATAGAAACGGGTCAATGTCAAACTGCATCATTCAAGAATGATCACACAGCCGAATACACACGACCTCAAACATTGTTAGTGAAAACTGGACATTATCCTCCTCGTGAAGGCCAGATTTATTGCAGGACTATTTTTTTGAGACCTTTCAAGTTTTATCTTTGTATATCTAAACTGTCAAGTGTAGATTTAGAAGTGAATTTGAATTTCCAATGAATTTGTATTTAAAAAACATTTGTTATAAAAGAAGGCTTGTGACTATCTGAGTCACTGAAAAGTTCAGGATGAATGGGTAGGTGGAATGGTGTTTCACTGGATGGATGGATGGATGGATGGATGGATGGATGGATTGAACTTTCAAGTTAAATGCCTTTTAACTATTACTGACTAAGGAGATTCTGCCATCTTAGTACTTTTAAACCTCAGCGCTGCATTTAATACCGAGATACATCTTCTCAAATGCCCTTTTTTCTATTTCATATGCTCCCCCTTGCTCATTTAAAAAAAAAATTTTATTATTATTTATTACTTATTATTTATTTTTGCGTTTCACTTATATGCAGATGACTTGAAGATTTACGTGCCACTCAAACATCAATTCTTCTGAAGGCCCTGCTGCGCTGTTTCGGGAGATATTTGGACATGGATGGCTTTAAATGTTCTTAACTTAAATGAACAGAAAGCAGAGGTCAGTGTTCGGTGCTCCTGACTTTGACCTCAGCCCTTTAAAAATGTTTTTTAAAAAATCCTTTGCAAGGAATCTAGAAGTGTGTAACAACAATCCAAGTTTTGAGAAACCTTTGCAGTTTTTTCACCAAAACTGTGAATCAAACTGGCCAACATTGGTACTTCTCTGACATTAGACACCTGAAAACCATTTTTAATGTTTGGCTTCTAAATGCTTGAGTTCAGAGTTCCTTTTATTTGTGTTGTTTTTACTCGGATTTTCTCACTTTGTTTCCTTTCTTAAAGACTATCATTTTGTCCTTTGTTTTATGTTATTTGATTTTATTTATTTTTTGTTTTTAATACAGCACTTTAGTCAACAGCTGCTGCTTTTTAAATGTGGTATATAAACAAACTTGACTTGACATGGATGAATGGATGTGTTAATAGGTGATTGCATCACAGATAGCACACGTTTTAGTAGATAATCTTAATAAAAAGCTGCTTACTTCTCTGACAGTGGTTGTGGGTCCAGCAGCGTTCACTGAAGTGCCCATTGAGGGTGGTCGTCTGGCAGGTGGTCTTTCCGACTGCCGCCCCTGGACACACATCGCCGCACTCTCTGTCATTCTTGTTGGCCACGATGTAGTTGTCCTCCACCGAGTCCAGGATCTTGGACCAGTCCAGGGTGGAGAGATAGCAGAGATCAGGGTTCTTCTCAATTCTCACAGCTCCTCTGGTGATGTTCATCAAACTGTGAAGGCCGATCTCGCGCAACTGGAGCATCTCAAACACAACCAGGGCATAGTTGAAGAAGAGGTTGTTGCCTCTGATGACCGTCAGGTTGGGGAAGAGTTCGCTAAGGCTCTCTAGCCCGTAAACTCTGAAGAGCAACAGATAGTCGGTGATGACTGTCAGCTTGGGGAAACTTATGCCTCTGAAATCCTCAGGCCTGGTCCTGAACATGAGTAGGATCTTCAGGTGGCCTTCAATCACAGTACAATTCTCGAGCGTCCGCAGGTTGGTCACATTGTTGCGGATGTCCTTGCTTGGACAAACTGAAAAGAGAATCAGAAAGACAGAAACATATTCTTTAGAAACGAGTTCTAGTGTCACATACAGAATAATAAACAGTAAATTGGTGGAGAGGTTCAAATGTACAGTACGCCATTAAGAGTGACGAAACTGTGATGCGTTTCAGAAAAATGTTTTGGCTCTTGGGTGTGAAGACAAAAAAAATTTCTAAGGACAATTAATCTTATGTGTTGTCTGCTCTTCTCAGTGCCGAACGTGCATTACACAAGATGTCTGCTCTGTGCACAGGAAAAACAAGGTCGAAGAAGTAAGACGTGACAGATGGGGGGGAAAATAGATCTCTTGATAATTAGGAGATATTTCTTTCCTGAAGAAAATATGTGGCTATGTCCCTAACTTTGATAAAGACCAGACCATCTTCCTTGACATTTTGTTTAGCAACCACATATCTGTCTGTGAGCCTCTGTCAAATATGGAGCGCTGTCATCAACGTGAGGCTATGCTCATCCTTGGTTATGCCGAGTTGATTTGTGGAGTTGCTTCTGTAACTCAAGACCATAAAAAACATTAGCTAATGCATTAAAAATATTTGTCCTTGGTAATGGCCATGTATTGCACCAGTAGCAGATTTGTGGCTTTGTCAGTGCTCACCCAGACACATGATCCTGTTCGATGAGAAATTCCTTAACTATGCCACCCCGCAGACGGGTTACATGTTTTTCTGTCTACTGTATCGCTGTGACGCAACACGTGAGATTAATGTTAGCCAGAAACTATCATTCGTCTGTCAAGTGTTATTTTGACACCACTGCTTATGTTTAGTCCAAAACTCAACAATATTACAGCTAACCCTAAGAACCACAGCAGTTTCTGGGTATTTTTTTGAAATCCTCTCACATTTTTACTCACCCTGAACTAAGTTTCCTGACCTGCATATTTATGTAAACAGAACATGCCCAGCTTGAAATAGAAAGAATTAAAAAATAAGGCATGAATTAAAAGATTTTGGACTTTTGATGACTCTGCCAGGTGTAAGAGTCATGCAGACATAAAATTACTTTTATTACTTGCAGCAGAAATTAAGAAATATTAATAAATAAATTGATTTCGTCAGCTTTAGATGAATGTCCAGTGTGTTGCAAGAGCTACAAAAAAACAGGGAGTTGAGTATAAAGAAAACTAAAGGTAATTTCCTAAAATGCCTTTTTTCAAATGAGCCAAACTCTTAACCTCATGGAAGTGCTATATGGGTCACCCCAGCCTTAGTCATCCTGGAGGTGTGCGGCCTGCTGAGAGTGGACTGCATTTGTTTACCAAAGGACCAACCGCTGAGCCGGGGACATCAACCAGTCAACCGGTCAGCCGTGTGGAGACGAATGTAACCACTAGGTGTACTTGTCTTTATGGCCGCAGCTCATTTTACACCTTCTGTTGCATAACAGTACAAGACAAGCAGAGCACAAACACGGAGTCCAATCACCGGGAGACTGAACAACAAGCGTTTCACTTTGTAACCTTAACCAGGAAGCTAATTCTCCAGCACTTATCTGGAGTTGAGCCTACAACTCGGAGGCGTGTTTAAAACGGAGCGTAAAATGTTCAAATGAGGGTTTCAGCTGCTGCCCATTAAAAGCAGCTCAGTTTGTTAAAAAGCACATTTCTCTTCTTAAACTACACAAAGATCAGCAGCTCTCCTTGGAGGCACTGCTAACTTGTAAGCACATATGACGGGCCACAATCCTTTTACTTTCAGCACATCTACTTCAAATTTAAACTTTTCACATCAAACTGACTGACAAACTGCCAGCAGCCTACTGTAGATCCATTAGGAAACACATTTACAACTACAAGCTTCTCTCTGTATCATACAAAGCCCCACACACAGTCGAGCAACGCCATTAAAAAGAACAAACAACAGCCGAAGTTTACAATACGAAGGGTCAGTGGCTGTGTAGTCACAGCTAAGGCAGAAAGCAGAGGACTAAAATGAGAAGGGGAATAATCACAGGGCGGCGAGTGCAAGTTCCTATCAGTGTACACTTTCAGCCAGGCCAGTATTTTTAGCACCACATTCCCAATAGAGAATCTAATACACTCCAGTCCTACCGATAGTGGCTCACATTGGAAAGTGGAACATAGCAGCCCTGGTGTGTAAGTGAGGAATTTTGGAGCAGCGGCAGAGAAAGAAACTGTCCGAGCACTCTTCTCTACCTGCGAACAGCAAGTTCAAAAACAAAACTCTGGCAGACAAAAACTAAGGCGGCTTAAATTTAGCTCATGACAACATGTCATGACTGAAACAAGACAAACTGGGACCACTGATGAATTTACATGCTGTATTGTGAGAAACAGAGAAACTGGGAGATTTCACAAAGGTTTCCACTCTCCATACATCCCTTAGTCTGAACCAGACACTGAAAAGACTGCTTTGAGTCATCAATTAGAGTCGTTAGAGGGGCACATTTCTATTCACCACAGACATCATGTCTCTCGCTGCCTACACCTTTGAGAGAGATTTACTTTATAATTAATCGAATAGGAGCACTATGATAGACACAAAAGAGCAGGCAGAAATGTATTAATAATAACTATAATAATCACAGTGTAAATGTTTTCCCTAAATGAAATTTATAATGAGCAACAAATCGCACGAAAAGACGAAATAGAATTCTTTTGAGCAACATATTCTTTTATTATGAAAAACTGGGTCTTTTAACACCATTCATCAGCAGGATAAATAGTTGGTTTTGGCCTCTTTGGGCATTTTATTAATTATCGCTCAAATAACTCAGCCTCCATTTACACGTCCACAATATACTACCGTGTCTGGATTATCTTATCTGGATGAGGGGAAAATGCAGATCATTAGCACTGAAACAACATTCTGATAAGCAGTTAGTTAAACAAATAATCAGCTTCTCAGAGCTGGAGGAGATTTGCTGCTTTCAATGTAAATTATTCACTGTAAGGTGAATATGTGTGAGTTCTGAACATTTGGTACATCAAACGATGAAGAAATATAAAGGACGATTGGAGATTGCGGCTATTTTTCCTTTTTTTGCGCCACGGACCGGTTTATGTCCGACCAATATTTTTACGGCCCGGCATTTAAGGTGTCGTGGATAAATACAATAAAATAAAATCAATACTGGTACCAAAAAAAGAAGATTTATTCATAACACATAGGAAAAGACCCAGGGAAACTGAGTTAACGATTAAAACGATTAAAAAAGAAACTCTAAAAACTCTAAAAACCATACATTTCACACCCGAGCCTTAACTCTTGTGGCCTGGTACCAAACGACTCACGGACCGGTACGTCGTCCGTGGCCCGCTGGTCAACGGTACTCTCTCCAATCCCAAAATGCAAAGAAAAGCTGGCGCCTGGAAGGGACTTAACTTACAGTGTACACTTAACAGTTAGGTTGGTTCGAGGTCTGAACACCTCGTGATAAATGAACGACTCTTGAGTTCATCTGGAAAAAAACGAGACCAGCTCCTCTAAAGGGTCCTGGTGCAGTTGTTTTGGTCTGCACCCAAATGCAATTATATCTTCAGAAATGAAGCGCACCAAGCAGGAAAACAAACCAGAGTTCGGTTTAAACGACTAAACGGTGCAGACATGAAACGATGTCCTGTGAATTTCAGATGACCACAAGAGATGGTGTAAAATAGCCATGTATCCTTTACGTTGCACGTGCAGAGGTCGAGACACAATACCAACAAAGTCACACTTGTGACCTAGGCGACGCAAGCAACCTGACAAATGGACGTGGTGCCCAGCTGAAGTTTGGAAAGAAGATGAAAGTGAGATGCTTGCTGGGTGCCTGGCCCCTTCATTAAGAATGACATACAAACACCCTTACACCCGGACTGTACTTTCCACATCCAGAAGTCTGCTCGGGTCCGCATGAGGTCAATTTTATCATGGTGAGCACAAGGACCCGTGCCGATGTCCATGTGCTTGCATGTTATTTGTGACCATGTGGACAGAAAACTTACATAACAATGCACAAATTACACATCTCCAGCTTCCTGTCTGTGTCTGCAACCATATATATACACATGGCCCTAAGTGAGCGTGCTGCCTAGGAGGAACACGTAGGTAGGAATGTCTATAACGATACCGGCAGAATTAAGCAATTCTCGATACCCAATTCAATACGTCCATTTCAGAATAACAAAAGAAACGTAATACTTTGGATGCTTTTGAAACTAACTCAACTTGAATTATTTCTTGAAGTATTTTAAAATCAAATGGTACCATATGTATTGGTTCTGGTGACATCCCTACATTTAGGAGGCAGCACATATGACTCACAACTCCAGTGACTAGCTGTGAATTAACTGGACTCTATTACTCTCGCACAAACCAGTGCAATCCGACGTCACAGACTTTGTACTAATGTCCAACACAACTTGTGCACCACCAGGTAGAAGTTGCAGCCCAACAATTATTTTTAAAGCTGATAATTAAGCAGATTATTATTTGTCATTGTTTAATAATTTTATACATAAAACTTTTTTTTTTTAAAGCCAACTGGTCTGGAACTCAACCTTATGTCAATATCACCCAGTTTTCCAGACATGGATTCATGCAGCGTTCCTTTTACCCCTTTTACCTCAGAATCTGGATATTGGAGCTGGGAGTGACGTCATTCCCAAGTTGACTGCATTCCAGTAGTAGCAGATGGAAAAGCAGCCTTTGTTGTGCTCCCTAGCAAGGTAAAGCCATTCATCCATCATTAGCAATACAGCACAATGCCTGGTTTTATTGTGCTTAAAAACATCGCTGCAGCACATCCGCGTGCTTGTGTATAGCTTATATAGTGAGTGTTGGATCGCTGCCTGCTAGTGAGTTGCAAATACACAGCAGCGGTAATACAAATTACAAGTTTTACAGTTTTACTTGTGTTTAAGAAGTCAGGGTTGGTGGGGCTTTTCTGACTTTCAGAGTGCGCAATCCAACTTAAGGGTTGGACAATGTGAAAGAAATCTCACATCAGAACACAAGCAGATTAATTCTCCCTTAACCAGGTCATCGACTAATCGCTCTAAAAGCTCTACGGCACATTATTGCACTCAGATTCATTGGGTGATGTTTGAAGGTGGTCTGCTTCACGATGTAATCAGTCTGTAATAAAAGTCAATCAGGCAAAAAGGAAATCCATAGAAGTTGATCACATTTGAGAGAAAAACTAAATCTACCCACAAGCTCCAACAGTGTGACCCAATTCTATATAATAATGAAGCCATACAGCAAACGAGACCACACAATTAATTTCATGAGTAAGTGCAGACACAGTTATGATGTTACCGTCCTCATAATTAATCCACACAGTTAGCAGATTGTGAATGCCTCGTGTAAATCCCGCCTAGGTCACAAGTTGCACTTTAATTTGAATCAACATGCACTAATCTATAGCTCACTGAAGCTTTAATGCAGAACACAAATTGTGTGCATATGTGAACCAAAGGAGTCAATGCTGCACAGTCTGAGCGCCACAATCTGTCCACTTTGTGCTCAGTGGCACTACGTACAAAACCGCAATCCTTTCACTACAGCTGCAAGCATCAACAGGCACAGAAGGCTTCTGATGTAGAGAAGGAAGTGGATGGGGGGGTTCGGGCTGTTAGGCTGATGGTGTATATTATCACTGAGCCTCAATAAGCATGCAGGAGCGCAAGCACTCAGTGATTGCAACACTTCCCTTTTCTAAGTTTCACTGTTGTGTTGTTTTCTCAAACAGGGCTACAACTAACTGAACATTCACAAACTGGCACGTGATGTGATCCTCTTTAAGACGGGTTTTAAAACCTCAAAGTGAAAATGAAAAATTGTAAATTGTAAATTAATTGTAAAAATAAGGTTTCATTTATCTAACATCGTGCTCAAAACTATTCTAAGAATTACTTCAACTAAATGTTGTATTTATAAAAAAAAAAAAAAACAAAACATCCAACTATCTGCTATGGAGAGCTCCTGAGCACCAATTACAGCTCAGAAATTTATCATTTTTGAATTGTGCAAGGTCAGATATTACAACAGCCAGAAAGTGACATTACTACGACTCTGAAGAGATGCAACTTTCTTCAGAAATTGGTCAAGAGTCAAAGTCATCCTCCGCAGTGTAGAATCTCTTACAAGAGTCCAGAAAGCGGGCGTGGGTTGAGAGTTTAATCATCAAATATGTCAGCAACTGGGAACCACAGCACATTAACAATACAGTGCAAAAAACAAGGAAAACGTTAAAACCAAAGAAATCAGGCCTCAGTCTTTAAATAGAGTGAAACTGAGTAAAACAGAGAGCCCGACCACACCACAAAGTTCCCCTTGGGATTGTGTGATTTGTATACTGTGGCTGTGGACCAAAGATCATTTAGTACCCACTCAGCGGCACTCACACATTATTCTCTCGGCTGGTACCCCCTTTTTATGTAAAAATATAAATCACAACCCTATTATTTGTCCTTCATTTTAAATTTGGGGCGCCTGTTACTTTGCAAAACTGCTGACACAGTGCAGTAGCAGCCAAAACAGCTAATGTCACTACTGGCTTTAACCACCGGGATTCATAAGAGCCTTTTAAAAAAAAAACCCCACAGAGTTCATACAAACAGCACGAGCACCGAGGTAATTATTACCTCTGAAGTGTGACAGCACGCTAACAAGCATATTTTCTTTAAACAAGGCCACAGTGTCAAGGGTAAAGATCAGAAACTACAAGGTTTCACCGTCAGCATGAGTGGATAAAACGAATGAGTGCAGGTGTGTCAGATTACCGTTTTCAAGCAGTGCATAAATGTCAAACCTGAACGTGCCAACAAGGATTAGAGAGCCATTGTTTCGGATGACAAATGCAAAAATCACACTATTGTATACATGTCAACTGCACTTGTGACTTTGGTACTTGAGGGCACAGTGGCAGCTTGTGTGTAGTGTTTTTGAAGAGGTGGCGGGGGGAAGGGACAGTTTCATTGCCCTACAATTGCTCTTTTTGTCGGGTGGCGTAAATCAAGGGCGCCAGGTTGCTGGATCGCTGCCTGATTTTTTGACCAAAGTGGTGCTTGACAACAGGGTGCCGGTGGCTTCATGGCGAGCCCCGGCTGTTTAACGCTCTTAAGGTGATATGTTATCATGGCACAACAATAACACGACTCGACCACCTGAGCCCTTGAAGCGCGACGTAAGGGGACATAAGATCGAAGCAGCTCATGCTTTTATATATTTTATATTTAATAATATATTTTTAAATTTAACACAATCTATTAGACTGCTGTGATAAGACCCTGAATATTTATATATTGATTTATTTGTACTCCAAGTGTTGGAACAGACTGATGTATGGCCTTATTTTTTCGCACTCTTTTTTTGTTCCCTTTGCTTTGGTTGATGTTGTCTTTACTAAAACCAAAGTAGCGTCCAAATAACAGCAAAAAAAACAACCCATTTTTATTTGGTACAAACTGCGCAGTTGGCTCAGTGTTTGACATTTCCTCCATGATGTTTTCATGTCACAGACGGGGGAGTCACAGAACAGTCATGTGACAGCACACACAGTATATTTTAAAGGTGACAGTACATAATTTGGGGAAGTACTAAGAGAATTTAACAACAGAGCAGGATTACACATATTAGAGGTTCTGAAAGTCGGTTGTTTTTTTAAATTAGAATTAACTAGTCTGTTTTTCCCCCCTGACGTTAAAACACAACCCCAAACTAAGCACCTGTTTCTGTTGCCCTCGTTTGGAGAAAAAACTGTATTTATGTTTTTTTTCTTACATTATTTGCTTTCTGAATCGTAAACTTCTGGCACTTGAAGTCATATTTCCAGTTTCTTGGATGTATGTATTGGCAATTACTCTTCTTGGTGACTTGCACTGTTACATCAGTAAAGAAGGTGACACTTATAAATGACTTAAGCTGATGTTTATCACATCAGTTCTGCAGTCGCCAAATGTTCAAAGTGTGAATGTAAAAAAAAAAAAACTCTTTCTAATCGATCTGTGGTACTTTTTACAGGGTCCAGCTAAAAGCATAAAATACACAATATTTACCAAAAATGGTGACGGCTTCAACATTTTCAATTGATGTTTAGTGAATGAAATCAATTCACGGTGAATATGAAGTTTCCATTATTAAGTGAGTTTTTCCATCAAGCTGAGCTGGGCAGCGAAAAACAAGTAGCTCAAAAGATTTTCTGACTTCAACACTGGTCAGTGCAGCTTATGAAATCGAGCAGTGTGGGGCCCATGTTCCACTCTTCCCTCTGTGGTTCACCCTTAAGTCTGAGAGGAGCAAGAGGGGGGCTGCACAGCAATTACACAACTCGCTTCAGATTTATATCTTAAAATTCTCGCTCAGCCTGACTTGATGGCATCGCTCCAAACGCTCCTCATTTAAATCTGATGAAAGGCAAGAGACTCTGCGCTTTTTCTTTTTATCCGATTGCCTCTTACGTCAAACCAATGCCATATAGTGAAGCAGTAGGAGTGTCAAAGCTACCTGGGGCTGTGCACACACTGTATAAATGTCATAATGTACATACACGGGAGGGGCTTCTGTTTATCTGTTCATCTGAAAACGTGTTTGTGTGCTTGTGTAACAGAATTGTACCAAAGAGCAGAGCATTTTCTCTTAGATATTACAGTAACTAAACAGGATTAAAAGTGATGAGTACAACATCGTTTTTACTTTGCAACCGCGCACAAAATTGACCATCAAATGAACCTACAGGCAAACATTTTTGTAAACAAACAACTTGAGGAAAACTGGTTAGCTTACCAGTTTACATCAGACTTTTGAAGATCATATAAAAAGGGCATTTACACCACATTTAAAGTCTGATTTTAACATTAAAGTCATTTTAAAAATGCACACTTCGGGAGTAATTTCACTGTATAAAACTCAAAAAGTATTGACAGATGTACCAAACACGAGCCAATATTCTTCCACCAAAGGCTGTGACAAGCATTATTTCAACAAGTTATTCTGGCTGGACAATAAGGAAACAACCCAAGAGTTATTTGCAGATTAAAAAAAAGGTTTTAAAATTTTTCTTCTGACCTATAAATCAAAGATAACCTGGAATGAATCATCTGCTCTGATAAAACTGAACTTCCTGGTATATGGGGCAATGACTGATCTCTGCCATATCACTGCTCTGCTGTGCAGACATCTTTAAAAATGTCCCACACCTTTTCTTAGTAATATTACCCTTATAATAAAGATTCCCACAGTGGAAAACTGTCAGTTTGCAGAGTCACTGCAAATGCCGTTCATTCATTCTTATCAACAGGGTGTAGAAGGGATTGTGAGGGGCTTTAAAGAGGGCTTATTGTCACATTCCTGCACAGAGCAGAGCAACAAGCCAAGCTTAAGCATCTACAATAACAACCAATTAATTCTACTAAATTCTCAGACTACTTACTTAATTTGTTTACAGTTAGTGCAGACTCACACAGCCGATAACTGCTAACCTTTGTCCCTTCAATGCAGGGGCTGTCTACAGCACTGCTGCTGCAGCCTGCGTGCTTTTTATCAACTCACCATCACTAACAAAACAAGAGGAAAAAAAACAGTATGGCAATATTGCAGCAGGGTATCCGACTAATCAGCGGGATGTTTGCTTCATTTAAGAGTAAAACCGTAATAATAATAATAGTGATTTACTGTGTTTTTGGATGTTCATATAATAACTACAGCAGCTACTACGTGGGTGTAAATATCTGTAGATAAAGAAAACCTGATAAGTCACTTATGAAATCGATCAACCATTATCTTGGCACTATTAAAATATGTGTAAAGATTTTTTGATTGCTTTCGTTAACCCAATCACTGCAACTGAGGAGAATTTTCGCAGCACTTGGCTGTCATTTTTTAATCAAGCGTAATTTCAATCTGTGCGTTTTCCGCTCTTTTTCGCAAAAAAACTTCTGCTTTCTCTCAGGGTAGAAAACAGGCATCTGCACAGCACAAACAGCTACTTACTCTAAGTTTTACACAGTTTTTAAAAAGAGCTTAACATGAAATGTGAAAATTGGTGTTACTTACTCTCTGCACTCGCTTGGTGACAGCTCATCATAAAGCAGACTGCGGTCAAAACAAACCCCAAAAGCAAAGTCCGGAGCCACATATCTGACACCATGCAGCGCTTACTCCCGGTCGAAAATCAGAAAAATATAAAAAGAAAAACCTCCCGACGAGCAGGACAGCTCGGACTTGAGAGAGAGAGAGAGAGAAGTACCTTCAGGAAACTGGTTTTGTTTTGCGGCGTGGGCCAACAGGTAAACAAAAATAAATAAAAGACATCCCGGAAGATGGGCGGAGGAACGACTCCAACGTGTTCAGTCAAACACAAGCTAGCAGTGCTGCTGCTGCTAAAGTTAGCCACCTCACTGTGGGGCGGGGGGCGCAACCATCAACAAACGCCAACACAGGGCGTGGGTGCTCTTTTATGACTTTAAGTGCTTTTTGGTTGTTATTCTGGCCCAGCTGAGTGTGTCAGTGTCGGTGAAAAAAAAAGTGCAAAAACGGGCTCGCTAGCCGAGAAGAAGCTGGTTAGCGCTGGTGCTACAGTTGAGCTAGCTAGCCTGGCTCCTGCTCCACTCCAGCTCAGGCCACAAGCGAAGTTTGCGCCGCTTTTCAGCAGCCCACTCAGTTAATTTTAACTTCACCAAATGCGACGCGTGGCAACTCGGCTGCAATGCATTTCATCCTCAAAAAATAGAAATGATGCATGCACAAAAATCTTAATAAAAGCGAGCTTTAGTGTGATTAAGAGGGATTTTTTTAAAAATAGGGGAGTCGTTTGCTGCTGACTCGATGGTTGTGGCATGCGTGGCGTAACGTTAGCGTGAAAAAAAGAGGGAGCGAGATAGAGACAGAAAAAAGAAGAAAAAATCCCGTCAAGTCCCACAGCGAGCAAAAAACAGCCCAGTTTTCATGTTTGTGTTGTGAATTTTGTCGGCTTGGCTGGAAAACTTCCTCCACAGTCCGTGTAGATATTTCAGCAACACCTCCGCTCTCTGAAAGGCTGACAGCGCAGACTTCGTCGCAGCTCAGAAGCAGAAGCACCACTCTCCTTTTTTTGTTTTTGTTTGGGAATTTAAAAAAAGAAAAGAAATTCACATACACGCTCCAATTTGTGCTCAGTGCACTGCACGGCGGCCCGCTACGGTCAAAAGTGTGTATCTAAACGAGAGGAAAGTAGGTTTATCGGAGTTTATAGTTGTTTTTTTCCTTTTCTTCTTCTTCCACACACAGAGGTAGGTCTCCCTGGTCCTGTAGGATCCCCTTCTTCCCAGCCCCTCCGCCAGTAAACAAACCCTGCCAGTGAGCCAGATGGGCTTGAGGGGAAATACGGACTGGAGCTTATTGGATTACACAACAAACTGATCCTACTGTCAGCCGGTAACGCGTTAGAAAGTAACACAGTTACTCCTGCGATTAATTTGCAACAAGGAGAAGTTTACCTCGAAAACTGCTTTAGATTTACTGCCGTGTCACTCGATTTGAAACGTACTTAGAACTTTAAATGTACGACTACAGACGAAATAATCGGTCAAATGATCGATATAAAATTCATCAAAAACTCCCAATTAATCTTTAAATTATTATTTTTTGCATGTTTGTGGTTGTTGTGAATTTGAAAACAATAATCATTTACACTTTATGAAATTTAAAGACCTAAATATTAATGATTAGCTAAAAAATAATCATTCAAGTTGCTCCCTAAATAAATTACTTTACCATTTAGTGATATTTAAGTTATTCCTTAAATATCACTATTACTAACTCCTAATACTATTACTACTAATAATAATAACAGTAATAATACATATCTAAACAAGCATCTCTTAAAATATTTTTCTTTTCAGGTTCAATTTAACTTTATTTGAGTAGACAGGGTACTTTGTAATTCTAAAAAGAAATTATTATTATTATTATTATTATTATTATTATCACTAGAGCCTTGTGAAAATTAATTAAAGGAAAAACAACAGTTTTGCCAGTAAGCATAATCACTTTGCACTTTTATGTGCATCTCACAATTAAAAATATTTAAATAAGCAATATTTAGTAGTTAACTATATTTATACATATTATTTATATATATATATATATATATATATATATATATATATTCTGACTCGAAGGAATACACATTTTATGGGTTTATTACACACACATAAAAAAAGAAAGACAATAAACCAAAGAGCATTTTGTTTTCCATAACAGACATCACACAGGAAACACCCAAATAAGGAACAGAGAGCTCCAAAAAAGGCCAGATAACCTCCGGAAGTAAACATTATTCAGTTCACGAGGTTACTGATCACATACAGTGAAACATAAAGTACTGTAATCTCCTGATTTGAAACCAGACTATATTAGGTGCACGCTGTGTGTACAGACCCACATTCTTTGTAAATTAATGAACCGAACAAGCAATATTGTTGTGTAGTAGCAGACAAAGTGTTCCTTTAAAATGACACTGATGTGATTATGGGTTAGTGGTGAAATAAGATGGATATTTACTAAAGTTGTAAACACCGTGCTGCCAGTAAAAACCCAAAGAAGTCAGTCAAACATGAGGCGAATTATCAGGTAGATAAATGAGTAGTAATGTGATTATCATAAAACAAAGCAATGCCCATGACTTTTATCAAATGCATCATTTAGAATTTTTGTTTATTGTTTTTTAATTACCGTTTTTATCCGGTTATTAAAAACATTGAAGTGAACTCAAATTGTGCATTTTCCATCAACTTCAATCCTCTGTTAAACAGAGGATATCTGGACTTCCTTTCCCCCTCATGAAGTTTAACTTGTTTAACTTGTTTTGCGCAATTTTACTGTTATAGTTATTAATTCAAACTGTAAACCACAGTTTACAAAAAGATCAGCTGACATGGGCGTATTCAGAATGAGCTGCAGAACCTTTTAAAATTATAATAAGCATTCCAACATCTTAAGGTGGGTGCATTTTCACAGCTGAGCCTGTGATTTGGGATGGTGGACTTTGTCTGTAATCACAGATCCCCGGTTTGAGCCCGGAAGGACACACAACACTCAAACCCAGATACAGTGGGGCAAAAAAGTATTTAGTCAGCCACCGATTGTGCAAGTTCCCCCACCTAAAATGATGACAGAGGTCAGTAATTTGCACCAGAGGTACACTTCAACTGTGAGAGACAGAATGTGAAAAAAAAAAATCCATGAATCCACATGGTAGGATTTGTAAAGAATTTATTCGTAAATTAGGGTGGAAAATAAGTATTTGGTCAATAACAAAAATACAACTCAATACTTTGTAACATAACCTTTGTTGGCAATAACAGAGGTCAAACGTTTACTATAGGTCTTTACCAGGTTTGCACACACAGTAGCTGGTATTTTGGCCCATTCCTCCATGCAGATCTTCTCGAGAGCAGTGATGTTTTGGGGCTGTCGCCGAGCAACACGGACTTTCAACTCCCGCCACAGATTTTCTATGGGGTTGAGGTCTGGAGACTGGCTAGGCCACTCCAGGACTTTCAAATGCTTCTTACGGAGCCACTCCTTTGTTGCCTGGGCGGTGTGTTTTGGATCATTGTCATGTTGGAAGACCCAGCCTCATTTCATCTTCAAAGTTCTCACTGATGGAAGGAGGTTTTGGCTCAAAATCTCACGATACATGGCCCCATTCATTCTGTCCTTAACACGGATCAGTCGTCCTGTCCCCTTGGCAGAAAAACAGCCCCATAGCATGATGTTTCCACCCCCATGCTTCACAGTAGGTATGGTGTTCTTGGGATGCAACTCAGTATTCTTCTTCCTCCAAACACGACGAGTTGAGTTTATACCAAAAAGTTCTACTTTGGTTTCATCTGACCACATGACATTCTCCCAATCCTCTGCTGTATCATCCATGTGCTCTCTGGCAAACTTCAGACGGGCCTGGACATGCACTGGCTTCAGCAGCGGAACACGTCTGGCACTGCGGGATTTGATTCCCTGCCGTTGTAGTGTGTTACTGATGGTGACCTTTGTTACTTTGGTCCCAGCTCTCTGCAGGTCATTCACCAGGTCTCCCCGTGTGGTTCTGGGATCTTTGCTCACCGTTCTCATGATCATTTTGACCCCACGGGATGAGATCTTGCGTGAAGCCCCAGATCGAGGGAGATTATCAGTGGTCTTGTATGTCTTCCATTTTCTGATGATTGCTCCCACAGTTGATTTTTTTCACACCAAGCTGCTTGCCTATTGTAGATTCACTCTTCCCAGTCTGGTGCAGGTCTACAATACTTTTCCTGGTGTCCTTCGAAAGCTCTTTGGTCTTGGCCATGGCGGAGTTTGGAGTCTGACTGTTTGAGGCTGTGGACAGGTGTCTTTTATACAGATGATGAGTTCAAACAGGTGCCATTCATACAGGTAACGAGTGGGGGACAGAAAAGCTTCCTACAGAAGACGTTACAGGTCTGTGAGAGCCAGAGATTTTCCTTGTTTGAGGTGACCAAATACTTATTTTCCACCCTAATTTACGAATAAATTCTTTACAAATCCTACCATGTGGATTCATGGATTTTTTTTCCACATTCTGTCTCTCACAGTTGCAGTGTACCTCTGGTGCAAATTACTGACCTCTGTCATCATTTTAAGTGGGGGAACTTGCACAATCGGTGGCTGACTAAATACTTTTTTGCCCCACTGTAAATGGGAGGGTTGTGTGAGGAAGAGCATCCGGCATTAAAAAAAATAAATAAATAAAATTTGCGCCTAATCATGAAGATCTATCGTCTGTGGCAGGTCACTGGGAAATAAGGAAGCAGCAGAAAGTACCTGTCATGTAATCACAGTGTGTTACGATTAATATGAATTGACGGGCACACAGTGGCTCCTCAATTAAAATATTTTCAGATAAAAAGTCGAGATTTCCACGTTCACATAATCTATACACGGGAGAGAAACTAATTTGGAGGATTTGTGCATTAATTAATTTAGTTGTTTCCTTCCCTCCAGTTTAATCCAGGATCACATGCTGTTAAGGAAAGAGCCAATCACAAAAAACCTTCCTTAATTTTCTTCCTGCCGGTAACTGTCTGGCTCTTCTCTAAATAGACTAAGATTCTCTGTTATTTAGGAAACCGAGGGAGAAACAGTGAGGAAGGAAAATCTGTTTGCAATCCAGCCATTGTTTGAAAACAGAACTTGATTCTCCCTTTGATCCTGCGATGTTCTCACACTCGCAAAAACACCAGGATTACGTATTTCACACCGTCTTCACAACTGAACTCTCACGGGCTGAAAATATCCGAGGCTGTTCTTCCTGAAAACTTTTTTTATTCTTTTCCTTTTTTTTAAAAAAAACCCCCACAATGCCATCTTAATCGTCACCGCCAATTCACTACCTGTTTACATCCTCATCAAAGCTTGTTTGTTGCAAGATAATCATATCCTGTTGTTTGTCTAGCTAAAATAAACCTTACTGGAATAATCAGAGCTGCTCCTCCAGGATTTCTGTTTGTCCCATGTCTCTGACAGACGCTCGGTTTACTCTGAAATACCCTCTGGTTGGCATTTATCTGTAAATCACTGCAGGCCGTAGGAATGGCCACCAACACCATCTCCTGTTGATGCAGGCATCAATTCAGTGGGAAAGTGACCACTTATGGGAAAAACAGGAGGTATTTGCCACAGCGTGTAATGAAAGGTAAACTCAGAGTGTCTCATGTGCACAACAACATGCCTGAAATGGCGAAAGGAAAGCCGAAGCTGCGGGGTCAAGAGGTGATGGTCGCCGTCGCCTTCCCACAAGCACAAGCGAGAGAAAGCTTACCAGTAATTTGTCTGCAGGACTTTTATGCAATGCAGGGATGTGCAGGATTGCAAATGAAATAGAAGAGAATTGCAGCAGTGTGAATTTTATATCCTGAGCCTAATCCCATGTGGAGTGTGCAGCTCGTAGGAGTGAGATGTCCTGATGAGATTAGAAAGTATAGTAAGTGGTTGGATAAATCCGTGTCCCACTTCCCATTCATGAGCTACCCTCTGGTTTATTTTTGGCTCTCACAACGTCTCATAACGTAGGAAGAAAAGGTTAGATTTTCACTTTTCCTCATATATTGTGCTTCTAGTGGGGCAGAAGAAGACACATCCTAAACGTTTGTCAAATCAAGCAACATTAAAAAATACTTTTATCAATCTTTTAAAATTCTTTAAGGGTCTTACAGTAAAGCGTAGTGGTTAGGTTATTAATGTTAGCATGAGTGGTTGTCTCGACGTGTTAGCCCAGCAACAGACTGAGAGCTGGGATAGTCTTCAGCCCTTCCGTGACCCTGGATTGGTTAAGCACCAGAAAAGAGATGGATGGATGAATAACAAAACAATAAAAGGAGATAATAATCGCAAATTAAAAGCAAAAAAACAAATATATTATAAATGTTCTTATAGCTTACTTATGTTACTTATTGTTGAAAAGTTATTCATCTCCATCATTGCTGAAGGTCTCTTGAATTTCAGTGTGATAAACTGCAAAGATTAAAATAATGATCTTTAAGACCAATACTGATATTTGATGAGCTGAAAATCCGATGTAGCAGACAATACTTTTTTCCTTTCAGACACATGAACCATGTATAGATTTTCTAAACAGTTATTGTATGTTATTGTATGAATCTTTATTCAGATATTACCTACTAAGATTGTCACAACTAGTCGTAGATTTACTTTTTACATTTTCATTTGTCAGCCGATACCAATAAATCAATAAATCTTCACCCACTGATGTATTAGTCAGGCTCTATGTAGGGCATTTTGTCTCTAGTTTAACCATTTTGATCAAAGCAGATTATGTACCCTACTCTGCTACTTTGACCAGATTAGGGTCATTATGTCTCAGAACTATTGATGTGTAATTAAGGCCAAGAAACAATGACGCAAGCACATGATTTGAATGCTGCTGCTGGGGACCAAAATGTTTGTTTTTGTGCCCCAAGCATTCTGACAGGCTCCTTAATCATGACCTCTGTGGTCATGTCAGTGTACTGAGAGTGGGTCAGTGTACCTGAAACTCTTTCAGGTAGACAGTGGGTCAAGGTGGGAAACAGTCTTTTAACAGGGCAGAGTTTAAACCCAAATAGACTTTAAGAACTGATATCTGATTGAGGATTGATGCTAACACTTAAAGGAGAAGAATACTAATATGTTGCAGCAACATCTGCAATCAAAGGTTTGCAATAATTGGCACAAAGTCTTTCACATCACTGTGGATGATTTTAGACCTCTCTTATTTGTAGAATTGTTTTATTTAAGCCACATTGGAAAGTTTTCAATCATAAACTGTTTAAGGTCGTGTCAAAGAATCTCAATCTGATTTAAGTCCAAAATTTGACCGGACACTTCCAAAAACTTCATTTTTATGTAATTTTAATTTCTGAGCCATTAGGGGGGACTTGATGGTGTATTTTGGATCACTGTCCACCTGAAACTGTGTAAGCTTGAGCTTCAGGGCACCAACTAATGCCTCCTTCAGGATTTTTGGTAAAGAGCAGAATTCACAGTTCCTCAATTATAACAAGCTGTCTCGGTTCTGGAGCAGCAAAGCCGCCCGGGACCATCACGCTACCACCACCCTGTTTCAGTGTGTATGGTTTTTCGTGCTTTTCTCCTTGAAACTCTCCTATAGATGACATTTTTGCCCAGTCTCGTTCTTATTGTTGAATCATGAACTCTGACCTTAACTGAGACAAGTGAGGCCTGCAGTTCTTTAGATCTTGTTCTGGCTTCTTTTCCGACCTCCTGCACGAGTCGTCCATGCGCTCTTGGAGTAATTTTGGTGTGCTGGCCACTCCTCAAAGGTTCTCTACAGTTCCAAGTTTTCTCCATGTGCGCTTATGGACTCTCATTGTCCCAAAATCTTAGAAATGGTTTTGCAACCCTTTCCAGACAGATTTTTAGACAAAGCCAAAAATATAAAGTGTGATTCAGTTCTTTTCCAAGTTATAAGAAAATCCTCTGATCTGACATCTTAAAGAAAAAAAAATGCATGATGCTGAACCTTTCCAACAAGCCTGCACAAACATTTTCATGGGTTTTTCCTGTGGTTACCTTTCCTTTCTTAGGGTTATGTTATGTTACCAAGCAAGTGTCAGCAAGCTTAAAATAATACTGCTCACAAATT
Organism: Diplotaxodon limnothrissa; assembly: GCF_057381915.1. NCBI lineage: Eukaryota > Metazoa > Chordata > Actinopteri > Cichliformes > Cichlidae > Diplotaxodon > Diplotaxodon limnothrissa. The sequence continues at coordinate 12,441,475 of NC_140613.1, read as the reverse complement.
AATGGAAGCAAATCGCTGCATTAAAAATGGAAAAACTCAAATGTGAAAATCTAATTAAAGCTCCACTGAGTCCATCAAGATACTGCAATTATTTCACGAAGACACGAGTTTTACTCCAATTTTTTTTTAACAATAATATTTATATAAAAGTAATTTTGCTGAGACTTTTGAACAACTCCCCGACTGCGGTGTGGTAATCCCAACTGTGGCAGGAGCTTTTCTTTTTGTGGCATCTTTTAAGGAAACTTCAGCATCCGATATTTACATGCTGGCTGTCGAAAAGCATGGCTTTCACAGGCTTTCATTGTCTGCAAATCAGACCCGGAAGACAAAACAATAAGCAAACACGTATTACTGGAAAGGACGGTGAGTTTGGCACACGCTTCAAAAAAGGCTGCTGATTGAACACAATAAGAATCTGAACACTTAATGTTCTCTCTAAGTAATTATCTAAAATAAAAACCACTATGAGAAAAATGAAGCATTTATACACCCAACAAGCACAGATTGGTGCTTGTTGGGTTACTTACTACTGGCTCTGTTATGGGATTAAAAAAAGGGACTGATTATCTTCACCAGCTAGTTTTTCTGACTGCTGTTTGGTGGGGGTTGATCAGATATTTATTTATTATTTGCTAGCTTATTTTTTATTTGCCAGCCACCTGCTGGAGCTTCCTCATTATGCCGGGGTTGCAACATGGGACTAAATCGTACAGTAAACAGTAAACACTTACTACCCTCAGGACTGGACTTCTTTCTGCCTAATTAACCGTTATTGGAACCGACTACAGACAGCCCAAGTAATTAAAATGTAATTATGTCAGCCCGATGCTGTGTGTGCTTGAACATTTTGTTTTGCTTCCTGTGATGTTTGTAAAGTTGTGACTCCTGCTGTGTCTGTATTTTGTTAATCTGTGTGTCTGATCAGTCATTAAAAGAGAAAAACTGTCCACATCAAATAACTGACATTTAAATTATATTTGTTTATATTTTTTTTTCCATATATTTTTATTGAAATTTTTTATAGTACAATACAAACAAATATTGAACACCCTCACATTCACACACCCATCCATACATCAAACCTGCCTACATCACATTCAAATGTAGAAATGAGCACAGTTCTCACAGTAATACAAAAATACAATGGGTTAGGAGAGACAAGATTTTCCCTTCCTTCCCTTCTTCTTTTCCTTCTTTTTCATAAATGTCCTTCACCTCCACTCCCTAAAATATCCATATATGGATTCCACATATTCACAAAGTCCCATTGTTTGCCCTTGGCAATATATGTTAGTCTTTTCAGGCCTAGAGAGACTGCAATTTCCTTCTTCCAGAGTCCCATGGAGGGAGCATCCATACTCTTCCAACATAGCGCAATGGCTCTTCTGGCTTGAAGTAGTCCATAGTCCAGTAATTTCATTTTTTTCCCCGATTGCTTAAATTCCCTTGGATATATTCCAAGTACACAGAGTTTTCCTTTTAAAGGGATTTTTACCTTAAACACTTCAGAAAGATATTTGATAACATCTTTCCAAAATTCCTGGATTTTAGGACACTCCCATAGACAATGAAGAAGAGTTCCTTTTTCAACTAAACATTTAGTACAGATGTCCGGAATATCATTGGACATATGATGAAGCTTGACAGGTGTTATATAGGTTCTCATGAGCCATTTATATTGCAGTAGTTTAAAGCATGTGTTTATTGTTTGTTTTTGTGCTTTTAAGCAAGCCTGGTTCCAGTCATTTTCATCTATGTCCTCTTGGATCTCCCTTCTCCAAGCATCCAGTTTATCTGCTGCTGAGTCTTTGGAGGAAAGCATCAGTAAATTATAATATATAGAGAGAAAACCTTTCCCTTTTGTATTCTTAATGCATGCCTCCTCTATTTTTGTCAATGGTGGAAGTTCAGCAATCCTTTGCAGTTTTGATGACAAATAGTTTTTCAATTGTAAATATTTAAAAAAGTGCTTTCTTTTTAATTATCGGGTCATACATCTCTGCAAAAACATGAAGCAGTCTACTTAACTTCTGTTTTCAAATTAAAAGTTGGTATTAAATACTTTTTACATAACTGATCAAATGTGAGCAGCATGCCGTCTGCATATAGGTCTTTAATTTTTTGAATGCCTTTATTTTTTTCCATATTTTAAATCCTCCATCACTTTTTCATTTCCCCAAATAGGGCTAAATCGCGAAAGCGATGGAGGATCGCCCACATATTTATGAGCTGCATGCCAAATTATAATTGTATTTTTCGAGAAATATTTTTTAAACTTTTGCTCAATTGACTCTTTGAACTAACCTTGGTCTTAATGATAACTGCTGCATATGAATTCATTATTCAGAATTTGACTTTGAAAATACCAGCAGATTAACATAATGCAACTTTTTATGAAAGAAAACACACAAAATATATATTTTTTTTACTGTGTACAGAGTACACTAACAGTAAACAGAAATCCATGTAAAAGTCCAGTAGAAGTATATAATGTATTATTTTAGATTTTTACTCTTCATCCATCATGTGTCTCTGATTCATACAGATTTTAACCATTATTGTGCAGAGACTGATTCAAACTCTATATTCATATTCTTGGACTCTGCTTGAGTGACTTTGCATGGATCGCAGTTCAAAATAATCTTTATTTATCTTATATTCATCCCCAGAGCCTTGGAGGAGCCCTCAGTTCATACACTGTTTGTAACAAACTGTTTTAGGTCCTCTGACTTTAAGGCTGCCTTTCTCCTTCTGGCTCCCTCTCAAAAATTTAAACAGCAGGTGTTTAACAGGAGGGGCGGTCACAGAACAACAGAAGAATGAAAATAACGCGTGTATTTATAAACCTCTCAAATTAAAGCTCATAATCTGCATTTCAATCACATCTTGATTCTTTGGCTTAAAATCAACTGCAGGGGCGTAAAGAGGCAAAACTAGAAAAATTACGTTTTTGTCCAACAAATTATGAAGCTAACTGTAACAGGCCCATTTTAATCACTTTTAGTTGGGGGTTGAAAATGGGTGGAGATGTTCAGCTAAAGATGAAGGCACTTGGTCTAATCGTTTGTTGTGCTGTGGAAAACAGCAGGATGCAGCGCAACAGGCATGTGGTTAAAAGCCTCACAGATGCGAAAGCCACCGCTGTGGTACTTTGAGCTGCCACTCATAGCACAGGTGCGTTGGTGTGTGCCGTCTCCCTCTCAGTAATGACATAAATCTGTCTGAAATGATCAGCTCACTGCTGAGAGGGATTAAAGTGCTCTTACATAAAAGCTGAAGCTGCACTTTCTGCCACTTTACCTTATTCCAACATATGGTTATATGTAGGTAACACCCTGTTTGAATGTGACAGCAAAAACAACAGGGTCAGGGTTCAGAGCGATAAGGCCGACTCTCTCTCTGAATATCACGTACTTGGGTTCCTTTTTTCAGTCCGTGCGATCTGTGAGAGGTGCTGGAGATGCAGTACCGGTGAGGAAAATCCAGTTTAAAGTTAGTAAAGTATATTTTTAAAGTATAGACTTAGAGGAAAAAGTCAGAGCTGTGATGTTAAACCTTGTTTAGGCCCACGCCTATCCCAAAGTTAATCGTCAACCACAAGTGCCAGGAAGTCATGTGAGAACGCATCGGTGGTCTGCTTATAGAACATGGGAAAGGAGTCAGCGAGGGAGAGGTTAGCGAAAACCCCACCTGCTTGACTGGAGGGAACAATAAAGTTCACATATGATTCATCTCAGTGCTCTTCCTAGACGCCAGTGTGCTACACTTTTTCACTGCAGGAAAGCTGCTCCCGTATGTGAGGACGTAGTAGGACATCCACCAACTCGGTCCGTTTCCCCTTTCCAGGGCGTCCTCGGGGCATACGAGATGTACGACTCCAGAGAAGGATTTCTTCCTTCCGTTGCTTGCAAAGATAATACTTTGATGGGTGCCTCTCTGAGGTTAATGGACACTCACATTTTTAGCAGTGGTGCTGTGAACTGGCCTCCAGCCAAGTGCAGGAGGCCCGTTTTCAAACATGTAAGCGCTCTTTCACTCTTGTGCACCTTACAGAGGCCTGGAAAGTAAATGCGACATGACAGCTACTCTGCATCACAATGCATTCCAGCAGCTCCTCCAAACAGTCACACGGCCTCGTTTCATCCAAAAACATGAGCACAAATAAACGACAGGGGAAACACTAGATGGGCTCCTGCACTCACACTTACATCTTGGAAGTCACCTGAGTAGCTTTTCCAAAGCACTCAGTAAAGTTGCTTGTTAAAACATGCCCAATCCTTTCCCTGCCAGAGAGCTGTTAATCCCGACAAGACTGTGTGGCCCTAATTCTCGGAAAGCTGGAACCTGCTATTTGTTGACTTGCTGAGGCGCTACAAGCAGTGGAGGCTGCAAAGTTAAAGCATCTCCTCTCGTTTCTTTTTTAAAACCAAATGTGTTCATGGGATATGTAAAGGAAGCCAAAATCATTGTGCCATGTAACCACAGCAGCACAGTGCTTGTTTCCCACGCTGCACATTTGTTTACTGAAGTATGCGTGCCTGTGATTTACTGAGGACTGATAGAGTCCACACTGTCCTGATAAAGCTGTCGTAACTAAATCAAGCGAAGCTTCCAGTGCTGTTAGAGTGCTCGTCGGGAAACAATGGGCATGGATTATGGTTAAGAGCCTTATTATTATCTCTTTTATCCCAGATTAAGACCACGTAACACCTGCTGCTCCACTTGGGCACTTTTGCGGACATCATCATATTCCTGCTGACACAAGGAAACACTGGAGAGGAACTCTGCACAGACATGCAAAGATTTCTCTTTAAGTGCAAATGTTTAAGCATAGAGTGGCTGGAAGTTCCCCCAGTTTGTCATCTTTCCAATGCAAGAAAAAAAGTGATGAAAAAACAGCCTTAATGAAACAGCAACATGTCAGCATGTGTGAAGAGTGTGATGACAGGAAGCTGTCACGTGTCAACACTCTCTTAACAATCCCACAGACTTATTATTTTGCAGGACAAAAGTTTTCTGTCACGTACGGTCGTTCATGTCATATCTCCATCAGGAAATGGGCACACTAAGGTCATAAAGGTCTGGACACGGCCAGCACAATACTCTGTTATCGCGGTGTGTTTAAATGATGCCCCCAAAGTGCGGTGAAATCATTACATTGATCCACACTTTCATATTGTTTATTCCAAATTCTGATTCTACCATCCGAATGTCAAAGCGTAAATTGAGACTTATCAGACCAGGAAATGTTTTTCCAATGATTTATTGTCCAACTTTGGTGCGCTCATGGCACTGGGTGTGGTCTTCTGCTGCTGTAGCCCTTTCTTCCTCCAAGATGCACTTCTGTATACTTTGAGTGTAACCAGTGTTTGTGTTTCCTTCCCATCAGACCAAGGGATTTATCCACTAGATAGTAGCTCTTTTTCATACCCTTCAATGTAAACCCGAGAGACAGTTGGATGGGAAAATCCCAGCAGATCAGCCCATCTGATACCAACAACCACATTCAAAGTCGCTTAAAATTACCTGTGTTTCCCTGTTCTGATGGCCTGTTTGAACTTCAGCAGTCTACGTCAACTTGCTATCATTGATTGGCCAACTAAATGTTTGCATCAACAAGCAATTAAACAGGTGTGCCTAATAGAATGTATGTCTAAGTAATGGCTGTGACCAAAAAGGTCAATTTCAGACAGGTTAACGGGAGTACACATCGTGAGATACGGCAGGCAGCGCTGGCTGTACTTCCATCAACTCTAACCACCTGTTGTTCAAACCTACTGTTTAAATCTAGAGCCAATCAGAAGAAAGCTGGGGTAGTTAGGCTGGCTTTATGGAAGAATTAATGAATCTAATAATTCTCCTTTCGAACAATTTTATCCACAAGCGCTTTTCAAAAGAAAACAGTAATTACAAGTAAGGCTTCAAACAGGAAACATTGCTTTGTATTATGCAAATACTCATTAATCACATTAAGATTTGAGCATTGACCCAGTAAAACTTCATCATTCACACAGTAATTCAACAAAATGATGGGCAAGTTATTAGCTGCTAATTGTAAGACATTAAATTCCCCTACATTACATTGATAACAAAAATAAATTATTCTGGCCACTTTATCACATTCTTTTATTTTGGATTAATATCACATTTTGGGTTTTTTTGTTTTTTTTACATCTCCCGCTTTGCATTCACTGTTACTCAGGGAGAAGACTCTAAAGTTTCTGCCAGATGTAACTACCGCCTCCATGTGGATTTAATTACAAATCCACCACCCATGAAAGAGCTCAGGTCAATGCACGACTATATACACAATGTAGGTGGAGGAGGCATTAGTGGTACCATTAAGCTTCAAAGGGCAGGTTTACTAAACCAACAGCCAGCAAACTCAGAGCATTACATTACAAAACAAAGGGGGGGGGGGGGGGGGGGCAGTAATATAACAGCAAATAAAGCCCAACAGGAATGCTACCAGTTTATAGTGAGATTCACTGGGATTTAGCAGCCGTTAACTATTGGATCATCGCCTTAAACGAAACGACCGAGTGATTATCGCTGCTCAGACTCTCACTCACTGCCACATTAACACGATTTCACCTGTGTTACCCACCCAGAAAACAGAGGCAACCTGAAACGTTTCATTGTACAATAAACCTTTAATAAATAGTTTATCATTAGTTTCCCATATTTACATTAATAACCACCATTTTACTTACTTAGGTTGCCATACTCATTTCTTGGCTAATTTTAGGCACACAAAGAGGGGGGGGTTCAGGCCACAAACCACATTGTACTAAAAACAGGAGTGGCTAGCAGGTAATTCTGGAGAAATATATAGTAATTATAATAATTGCACCATACAACCAAATTGACCAAGAGGTGGCCATCTCCTTGAGGAATAAATATATACATTTTTCTCTAGGTACAGGTGATCTTTGTACATTTACAGTCGTCTGCTTGGAGGCTGTAGGTGTGCACGTGGGTGGTGGTGGGGGGCTGGTGCAGAATCTTACCAATTTATGCAGGATCTGATTTTCTGTTTTTCCAATTACATGATTTAAAAAAACAAACAAAAAACATCCCCTCTTAAATGACAAAAACCCCTTGAGGGTATTGAGGGTATGTGTGGTCAACATGTTCAGTTTCATTCGAAACATTCAGAGAAATCTGGGAAAAAATATGAGCTTAACAAACCATGGTGAAATGCTTGTTATTAAATGAAGACAGAGGCTGGAAAAAAAAATCCAAAACAAACATAACAAAGGGGACACATGGACATTTGATAATTTCCCATCCAATTTTGACAATTAATCCTAAAAAATGACTGAAGTTTTAAAAAGCTATTAAAAAAAAAAAAAAAAAAAGCATTAAAACTTAAATCTTCAGTCAAAGAAATGAAGACGAGAAAATAAAAAGAACAACAATAACACTCAAATCACACAAGTGTACATTCACACACAAACAGTACAAAAGAAAAAAGCAAATCAAGAAGATATGGCACTAAATACGTGTTCATACAGATGTTAAACAGCATGAAACCAGTTGTTAGCTACGAGAGGCATTCACAAATCAAAGTTACAATGTGGAAAGGTGGCGATGTATTATGTGAACGAAGGGAACGCAGTATTGCTGATCCAAATGACCGAAAAAAGAAAAAACAAAACAAAACACACAAGCACCTCACAGGCATGCCAGGTACAGACAGCGCCACCTGTTGACAGGGGAAAATAAAAAAAAAAAAAAAACCAAAAACATGGCAGCAGCGGTTCAGACCTGCAGACCAACCCAGAGACATCTGCAGGCATTGACGATAATAAAAATTCAGGGCTTACACTTTTAAGTGGATTTTTTTCTTCTTTTCTCTTTTTTCAAACTAATGAAATCTGGGATGACTGCAGATTTCTCAATACTCTCCACATCGACACAACCTCCAGATTTTACTTTGCTTCACTGTTTGAGGATGACATCAACATTTTCAGCCATCTAATCCACTACTGCTATTCGTTTCTGCCTCTTAGGTGGCGCAGGCTGGCATCTGCAGAGCTTCTACATAAGTTGCCAGACACGTCTGTGAGGTGCTTCATGTCAGGCATTTGGAGAAGCGTGGCCTGCCTCTGAGTGTACACATGTCAGGTTAAACGTCAGGGACTATATGACACAGTTATGATTCTTATCCACCACTTTACGCCACACTGATTACCCTTTGTATTTACTACTGCAGCAGCATGGCTGATATTCTGCTGAACCTAATGATGTCAATTCAAACAGTCAGTGCCGACACCGACATCCTGATAGCAATGCTCCAGCTCCAAATGGTCCAGAGGCTTTTTAAAAATAAAACCGTGTCTCTGTAAGCCTCAACTTGATGGTGATAAACGTCAGGAATCAAAGTAACAGGAAGGGCATGAATACAAAGGAATAAAAAGTGTGTAACGGCTCCGATGGGAGCAATAGCACAAGATTACAGAGCCTTCTCAGACCTCGGTCTTCATACAGGTTACGTAATGTCTCCATATATATCTTAAGTGACTTCAAGGCAACATTTGTTTCTTGAATAAAAACTTGAAGCACAACTAGCCTTCAGTTTGAACAGAGAAAAATATACAACCCAAACTGTACTACTAATCTAGAGAATGGCAAGTAAACATTGAAAAACCATTTTGAGCTAATAAAGTGGTCTCTTCTAGTCATCTCTCTGTAAGAAATTTGATATTTGAACAAAACCTGGTCCTAACAAAGCTTTTTGTATCTGAACTGGTTGCCAACCCTGACTGCAATTAGGCAGCGCCTCTCCAATACTGGTTTGCAGGCTCCTTTCACAGGTTTAACAGCTGCTGCGCTCCCACAGAAGAACAACTAGAAGAAGAACTATGTTTCCTTCTTGGATGCCTAAACAGAGCTGTAGTCATAAAGACAAGCATCAGAACAGAAGTTAGCTTGTGAAAGGGCGTTCGTTACGCTCTTCTCAGACAAACGAAGGTGCCACTTGGCTAACTAAAGAGGAATAATCAAGAGTCACACAGGTATTTAGTAACGTATCAGAGATATATCCCCACTCGCACTTTAAACCCAAGTCACTTCAGTTCTGTTTCGCGCCAGGAGGGGGGACAAGCTGTTGTGTGCTCCACTGTTACAACTTCAGACAAACCAAAGATTGGAGTCCAGCTCAGTCTCACACACACACACACACACACACACACACACACACACACACACACACACACACTGCAGCCCTGATAATGCTCGACACACTTTCTTCACACAGGGTCTTTAGAAAGTCCTCACAATAACCCAGCTATTAGAAAGAAAAGGGCTGCTAGGGAAGGAGCACCCAACTTTGTGTGCTGTGGACAGCAAAACAGACAAACATCTCTTTGCGGCACTCGAGTGTGACGTGTGCCTGAGGTGTGTGTGTGTCCTTGTGATAAATTATGTGTATCTGTCCATGTGTGCAGGGCATTTTGAGGTGGAGCGAGGGAGTCTGCCCCCCCTGAGCTGAGGTTATACGCTGCTGTCCTCCAGCAGCGGCTCCTTGCCCTCTGCCCCGCTGCCTTGCGGGCTGTGGGAGTGACTCTGTGCCCCGTTGCTGTGCTTCTTGTAGGAGCCAGGCCTCATACCGGGACCCGTGTGCTCCGGGATGAACAGCGCCACCAGCAGAGACAGCAGCACTGAGCATGCACCAAAGAGGAAGGGAGGACCTGGGATGATGGCACTCTAAGAAGGAGAAGACAACACTTTGGTCATTATGGAGCACATGAATAAGGAAATTCTGTATACACATCCTTGCAGATGGCTTTAATGTTATCTCTGATTCAAGCTCACCTCATCAGTGGGGTTGGCCATGTTCGGTTTGGCACCTTTCTCAGAGCCGTCCGTGTCGGTCAGCTCCACGTGGAATAAGTAGAAGATGAAGCCGTAAAGAGCAGGACCCAAACCGTTACAGAGGCCTCGAATTCCAGTGATCATGCCCTGAACAACACCTGAACAAGACGCATATGGAAAAACCTTCAGTAGATCCCCCCACAAAAAAATTGGAACGCGAAACACACAACATTCAATCAATAACATTTAAATGGACACAAGTTTCTGGTTCTGAACGGGTTAGCTAATGCATTAAAACCACTGACAGATGAAGGGAATTATGTTGATCATTTATTACAATGATATGTTCTCTCCTGGCCCTTGAAAAATATCAACCACCGACCTATATACTGTAGACGAGCCACTATGTGGAGCATAGCTACCCCTCTAATAACACAAGTACACAGCTGCTCCCTTATTCACAAGGGGTTGCCACAGAGGGCTGCAAGTTTGATTTGGCCGACTTTCCACACCGGATGCCCTTCCTGATACAACTCCAACAGGATTTGTATCTCCTCCTGGGATTGTACTGGAGGATCAATAAATATGATGATAGTGATGGTGATAAACTGGGCCTCCAGCTGCATCTGAGCAGTTTACAGTGTCCAGGACCTCAGGTGAGGAAGAAGATCAGGGTCATGATTGTTTTTTTGTTTTTTTCCCCCCCCCCCACAACAGTCACAGGGTGAGCTCTACTGTATCGCCATGTGGCAGAACATCCTGTGGAAACAACCCGGACTCTGGTGGGCTGAGGCAGCAGTTTCAGGCCATAATAATACGTTGCTTTGCGCAACACTTGCCTTGATCCCCACACCTTCTCAAAAATAAGAAGCGAGTTGAAAGGTCACCACTTTTGACAGTACACACATTAACTTAAGTGCAAGTGGTCAGAACAGGATTCCCACAGAGATCTAAAACTGGTCTTTTCCTGTAACCTTCGATCATATGTGCTCATATTCACATCTACGACCAATAAAGAATCACCAATTAACCTAAAATAGATGTGTTTGTACTGTGGGAGGACGCTGAGTGCCCACAGAGAACCCACACAGACACGGGGAGAACATGCAGACTTCAGGAAAGACCACAGTTGGCCGACATTTGGCAACAGGCATGTTTTTGTGCATCTTTGACCTCTGTTCCGATGACACTCTCACCTTGCTGGTCAGGGTCCGCATTACGGGACACAATGGCGCTGATGGCGGGGAACGTAATGCTGGACATGGCAGCAACGGCTCCAGCTGCCCACATCATCCTACAGTCACCAAACACAACACAAAGATTTTACTTGCCTAATACTTTAAGGAATAAATTGTGAAATATGCACTTTTCTGATGACAAAGCTAGTTTTAGATGAAGCTGCACTTCCTGTTTTATTTGAAAATCTAAACTTCAACAGTGTGTCAACGTGCATTTCATCAGAATGTGATTTCTATTCTGATTTTAAAGGCAGATTTTTTTACCCTTCTGTGAGCAACATGAGGATTCTCCCCTTAATATATGACACAGCCAGTCTAACCTTTATTTAACCCGATTTAAAGAGTATTGACCAAAGCTCAGAGGAGCAGCAGAGAGACATGCTGAATGTTTTCTTTCAGAATCAATAGATATTATAGTCGCCCGTCTTCTCCTTCAGGCCAAAACAACATGAGAAACTGAAGCTGCTATGACCACACTTGAAGAGAAATGAAACAGAGCGTGATCAATGTGTCGGGGTGGTCGTTTATCGAGTTCTTCATATCAGCAGGTTTAAAGCAAGAAAAGCTTGAAATATTATTTTTCATTCATCTGACTTAAAATAAATCGATTAATTGTTTGACTGAGAGTCAAGTGCAAGTTTGATAGGGTTAAATATCTACACTTTTGTTTTAACGTCTCACAATCAATCATTTATGTGTTCAAAGAGTCACATAAAAAAATATTACATCTTATGTTTAAGTTACAATAGTAGCATTAGGTAAGCCTCTGCTTCCCTCTAGTGGTCTCTCAGGGTAGTGAAATAGGAGTGCCAATAGATAACTAGCTGTAGTACAAAGTTGTTGTTTTTTCTAATTTATCTGCAAAAATAAGAAAAGCTTTTAGTGTTAATGGAGAAACAGTCCTGATATGCAGATGCTGGTTTTAACGATAGTAAATGTAATTGTGCTGATTGATGAGTAAATTAAGTGTTTCTGATGATTTCTTATTATTTTAAAGTTAAATAAAGACAAATAAATGTTTTAAGTTTTCTCAGACATTTAATACTTACTTGTTTTTTTATTTTATTTTTAATCCTGAAGGATTAGAACCACTGTCACAAAAAGGGCAGGAAATGATTTGTCAAGATAAACTTCCTTCCCCAATTCTTTGAAATCATAGGCACAACAGTTATTGTATTTCATTTTGTGTTGAAGGGGTACGCCAGGTATTTGCATGTTTTCAGATTGTGGCTGTTTTATAGTCCAACTGTCTGTGTTAGGACACCTGCCAAAAAAGACCACGCCCAACTGAGGCAACCGTGTTTACGAGGTATAAAGAAATTCAACCCACATGGATTCATTACAAAGGGGCTATAAGTATGCTTTTAACACTATGAAGTTGGACATTTTAGCACTGGAGTCTACGGGAACCAACTGGCGTTTGTAGCTAGCATTGTAGCTAGCATGGCCACTAGAGGAGCCGCAGTGCTTTTGCACTCAGGCGTTGGCTTCATTTCTTTAACTCTCCTCCGTCGCATTTGTAGCCCTGCTGTTCTGCACACAATCAGCATTACAGCGGCTGGATGGTGTTACAACATTTAACCGCAGTCACCAGAGAAACCATGCTACACTCTCAACCCGGGCTCCATGAACACACACATTACACATGGAGGAAGTGAAAACAAATATGAAATACAACTACACGTTCCAATTTTCAACCAGTAGGATCTTGGTGACCTCAAGTTCTGCTGATGCGAATAAATGAAGAAATGTGAGTGTTTGCATTAGGAAATACTAACCAGGGCTGAGATCCAAAGCCATACCAGGCCAGCTGGAGGATCTGAAAGCCGAGGCCAAGCAGGATTGTGTTCTTATTTCCTATAGAGCGCATCAGGATCCCCAACACAACCGTCTAAGGGAACACAAAACATAAAGACCCAAATTATACCAGGCACTGATCAACAACAATCAAAACCCACATTAAACTTAAACAGCTTCTCATCCAAGTCCTGAAACGCAGCTGAAATAATTATGCATGAATTCAAATGAGAGAAATTTTGTTTTCGTCTTCTTTTACATAACACTCCCCCATGTTTTTCTTGACGGCACGGCTTTAAAAGTAATGTAGGGAGCAAATTGTACAGACAATGTGGGTCCACAGAGTCACCATGTCAACCAACAAACTAAAAAAAAAAAAGTGTCAGAGACCCCAAAAATGATGTTTTAACAACTCTAACCAAATGGCTTTTAATGCCTAACCCATCTATGATTTCAACTTGGGTCTCAGGAGTAAAATCATCATTGCCACAACAAATGCCTCCAACCCCCAAATGAGGTATTTTTTTGTGTGGAAAAGAATAATTTGGTGGACATCGACAGCAAAATGAGACCGCAGACGGATTGTGTTCAGGAACATGAAAATAATGCTGGAAAACTTGTGTTCGGGAACACAAATCAACAAAATAGAGACTATAAGAGATAGTAAGAATAGTAAGACAGCGCTGCATTAAAATAAAAGCATAAATGAGAGAAAAAGAAATCCGATCAAAATAGACCAATCAAAGTGGGGCAACATGATCCAAAAGCCAGTCTATAAAGTTTACAAAGACAGCATTTTGACTGAGAAAATAAATCAGCCAGTAAAAAAAAAAAAAAAACAACCAAAAAACAAAACACCGTCATGCTTAATGGAAGTAAAGTAGAATGATTGATATCAGATGTAAATGTAAATAAACAGCAGTACCTGAGCTAATATTGAGAGGATTCCCAAAACAGCGATGAAGGCAGCCACTGTCTCTGAGGAGAAGCCTATGACCTGAGGGTGAGAGAGAGCGTTGAGCTATCGCAGGTTAGGACATGAACAATAGAGCACAGATCTTACCATAAAACCTTCAATTGTGTGCACATTGGAAGAACAGGGTTTGGTTGGAGTCTTCAGTAACACTACTTTTTCCTCAGAGAAAATGCGTTCTTTACATTCCTGGTGTATTTATGCTAAGTACACCAGGAGTGCTCCCTTTTATTTCCATCAATGCAGACAGCAGAGAGGGGACAAGGGGTGTGTTAGCCCTGGTGCCCCAAAACGACAGCGTCGCTTCTTCCCCCCACAAAATGAGCCTGCGTGTGAAGGACCTGCCTAACTGGTTCACCTGACACCGTTTACACAAACTAAACAAACCCCCACTCGAAACTTTCAGTTAAACAGAAACAATCCCACAGCTGCTCCCGTATGCTCCTGCAGCATAATGAATGAAGCCGTCCACTTATTTCTGCTAGGGTGTAAAGCAATGATTTTCCTGTGATAGCATTTTGTGGAGAAACCTAATGAATCTGCTCTAGTTTTAAAGAAACGTGCGGCTCAGCAAACCTGTTCGGCCAGTCTTGGAGCAGTGGAAGTGAAAGTGTGTGGTCAGCAGGTTTCTCATGTCCCTGAGCTTTTCAGCCTTTAATTACCCAAAATGTAAAATAATAAATTTTATTGTCCTCAATAAAAAACAAACAAACAAAACACCCCCCCCCAGTATACTATATTTTACACTTTTATAGCATCTCCTTTATGCTCCAGTAATGCCATTTTTATTTAGCAGCTCAGTCCCACCAAGTGGTTGTGATGTGTCTAAATTTTGCTTTGGTGTATATTTCAGGCATTTGTGGTCTTTCTGGAAATGTGTGAGGAAGAAAGTTTGGCGTTCACCTGTCTGAGATAGAGGAAGAAGCTGGAGTACTGGCCGGCCTCAGGGAGGTAGGAGAGGAACACTGTGATACAGATGAGGAGCACCGTAGAGTCCTGGCCCACTTTACGCAGAGACTGACCAAGAGAGCAACAAGAAGAGTTAACATGAGCAAGAATTCAAAACAGGAGTGGTTTCTGACATGCTCGCTTAATCAAATATACTTATTTATTAAGCCATAAGCTGCAAAGGCTGTGAGGGCAATAAGGGTGAAGTGTTCAAATTAAAGCTTTACTTTCACATGTGCTACATATATACGCTAACATAACTTTATCTTAATCTGCAAACCATCAGCAACAATGATAACGACTCTGTAATAAAAGGACTTTTTGAAGACGCTGTGTGAAAATGAGAGAAGTCCATAATCTGCACATTTAAACAGATTGTTCTGTTAAACAGAGGAAATGTATTCCTTCTGTTCTTAATGGACATCGAAATATTTCATCTGAACATGTTTTCACTGGAAAACTCAAGAGATGGGAGGAAAAACTCCACAGCGCAGTGCCTTAGAGCAAAAACAAAGTTTGCATTCAGTTTGACACTTTGCAAGTTTTTGCTGGTGGGAATGAGGTTCTAGGAATAATTGGACAGATTTGCATTAAAATGCTAACAGACATTGGCGGTCCTAGCCTGTTTGGCGCCCTGGGCGAACACTCCCTCTGGCGCGGTTATTGGACTGTACTGACTAAAGTCAGAGTGTCTTTTTAGCATTATGAAAAAGCTCAAAATTGGACATCCACATTGTATTTTCACAAATACATATTGAACTGAGAAAAGTAAAACTAGGAGACATCACCTAGATGTTCAAGAAAATATCACAAGCTAATCGAGATCCAGATAATCCTCTTGGATCCAGGGATGCAGCTCATGCATGTTGTCAATGCTGGAATTATCAGCCTTGGTATGAAACCTCAGACTGCTCTTGTTTACTACAAATTCCTCCCAGTGTTATGTGTTCACAGCAGCTCAGCAAAGTACTTACAGAGTAAATTTGCTACTGAAAAGATTAAGTTTGGAAGAGACACGATTCCAATAATCCAGACTTCGAAAGTCTCAAGGAATACATATCGCCACACAACAGTGGATTTAAGCTTTCATAACTACACTGTGAAGTTATGCTTTAAATAGTTTAACAACTTCAGGTAAATCATTTGTTTTCTTGTCAGCAGCACCAAGATCTGAGAAGTGCGCAACCAGCAGCTAAATGATTAAATGCATAATTTGGATTTTTAAAGATTATTATTAATGACTCATTTAAAAAAAAAACTGTACTTTTTGTGTTGTGCTTTGAACGTAAAGGGTAGTTACTTTTCTCATTATTTCTCACTTATTTCAATTAATTTATCACTGGTTGTGAATCACAGTGTTAAGTGTTCTTTCAGTTTAAGGCTCTTAGCTAAAATTAGAAACATTCAATTATGCGTGAAGTAAGTGTTCACACAATGTTTTGTGTTTTTCTTTAAGCCAGAGACTAACAGATAATAAATCACACTGCTGTTGTGTTGGCCCAGCCTGTACACTGAAATTTATCAGTAAAGATTACTGTGTTACTCACAGCGAAGGGGTCTGCCTGTTCCCAGGAGATGGGCGCTCCCCATGATGCTGGCCTCATCTTCTCCGGCAGCGACTCTGGTACAGCCATCAGGATGAAGCAGATGTCGAGCAGAGCGATGACTGTGGCCAGGATCACAACTAAGGTGTCACTGTAAGCCTCAGACAGGTAGGCTCCAATGGCTGGGCTGGTAACCAGGCTTGCTGCAAAGGTAGCTGATACCTGAAGGAAAGAGGGAAAGAGGGATGAAATAATTGACAGATTCTTAACTGACACCTTTGAAAAGCTTTTGAAATGTGTCTCCTTACCAAACCATAAGCAGTGCTCCTCTCATGCTCTTGTGTGATGTCTGCCACATAGGCAAAGATCACAGAGAAGGTGACGGCAAAGACACCGGACATCGAGATGACTGCAAAGTACCACCTGAATAAAAGACAAAAGCTTCACCTGTGAGCATACACAACGGCTAAAACTACAGATTGTTTTGGTTAATGTTGATCAGTGACATGCTGGCGTTTCAAAGCTTCAGCACTGAGCCGTCGGTATACTGCACTCACCATGGACTGATCTTCATCAGCGGAATGGGCGCGCAAGTGAAGAAGACTGTTAGCAGCAGGAAGGACTTGCGTCCCCATACGTCTGACAACGCTCCAATTAGTGGAGCACTCAGAAATGATAACAGGCCCTGAAAAGATAGAGGGGAACAGAGGAATAAGATACTGCTGGATGTGTCAGTAATGTTACTAATGGGTAACCTTCACTTTCAAGAACATGCACACACTGTAAACAAGAACTCAGAGTTTCAAAACTGTAAAATAAGTCTCGATGACTGAAAAAACTTTTTCCATATTTGGCAGCAAGTTGAAGTTGAAGCAGTGAAGCAGCTCCTGAAGCACTTTAATGTTCCCCAGCAACATTTTTTCCGCTATTTACAAATTCGCCACTTTGTAAAGAGTCTATTTTTCTTCATTTCCGGAATTACTTGAAGACTTCTTTGGATTATTATTAAGATAAACAGTGATAAGAGAGGGGCGATTAAAGAAATCGATGCTATATTGTTAGGTCTTCAATCTCCTTCTTTCTCCATCCTTAAAGTACAGTGGGAGAAAGACCTTGGGATGAATATAACAGATGAACTCTGGCAATCTTTTCTCCATGCGGTACAATCTTCTTTGATATGTGCCAGGCATGGGCTCCTCCAATTCAAGGTCCTACACTGATTACATACCTCCAAGGAAAAGTTAGCCAAGTTCTATCCAGGAGCTGACCCCCTGTGTAACAGATGTAAAGCAGAAACAGGTTCACTCCTTCATACCTTTTGGACATGCCCCAATCTTCATAACTATTGGGTGTCTATATTTAACACCTTTTCAGAGATATATAACGTTAAATATGATCCTTCTGTTCTAACGGCTATCTTTGGGGTGATACCTCAAAACATCACTCTGCCAAAATACTATTCGAATTCTATTGCCTTTGCTTCACTCATTGCAAGGCGCGTTATACTTTTAAGATGGAAGCAGGAAGCTCCTCCCACACATGAACAGTGGCTTGCAGAGCTCATGAGGTTTTTGCACTTGGAAAAGATGAGATGTACACTGGCAGGTTCAACCACCAAATTTCTTAAGGCATGGCAGCCATTTCTAATGTACATGGAAACATTTAAAATGACCACCTTATCATGACCGGATACCATATCTCTATATCACTATCATATTTAACTGTACACTGAATGTCCCTTATACATTTTATTTTTGTGTTTGTTGTTGTTTGTTTTTAGTTTTGTAAGGATTTCTTTGGTTTGTTTTCCTTCTCTTTCTGTTATCTCTTGGGGTATTGTAAATACTGAACAGCAAAGTACTGTATGTTCAAAGTTTTGCTATTAACATGCTGCTGTGACTGAAAATAAAATTATATAAAACTTTTTCCAGCTGTCTGTGAGTCATCCTCAGTCCCTACTTACTCCTAATGGAAACTTTAAACCAGAGCAAACAAAATAATAACAGAGCGCTTATAGCTAGCTGGCTGGCATGCTAAATCTAGAATAAATAAAGACTTACAGGCCAACACACGCTGAGAACCGAGACCATCTTTAAAATGCTGTGACCTGTCATAGAGGAACCTTGCTTAGGATTGAATTTAACAAGCTTTGCAGTTTTGCAAGGAAAAATTATTGGGCCACAATTCTTAAATCCTAGTAACCAAAAACTTGAAATGATTACAAGCATGTCCTTAACCAATCTGTAGATTATCTTACGCTACATCACCTTTGAAGGAGCTTCATTTATTCTTAGTCCAGCTTGGGAACCTGCTACAGTTACTGGACAGCTTGCAGTCATATTTCAACATGGAAATACACTGATGGCAAACATGATGATGGACACTGATTGGGTTTTTATGGGAACTGGCCACTTGGTGCAGTAACAATAATGAAAGATTTTAATGGGGTCATTTAAAAACCCTGTTTGTTTTTCCTCTTTTGGTACTTTTAAATTGGCTTTGGTTTTTATTTCCATTCATATATCACTTTGTTTCGCACGGCTGCTGCAGAAGCCTTGAGATATATTGACAGTGATGAAATTAAAGTGAGATTATAGCCTGCTTTAAAAAAATAAAAAAAAGAACCCTAATTGATTACACTCAATTTAATTTTGTGAGATAGAATGTGAAGGACAGATGACCCTTGTAATGGTTGTAAAATCATTGTGAACTACAAGGTCTTTGTAAAATGGTTACTGCACAAATCTCACTAAACTTGCGTAATGTACACATGAGCAAAAACAAAAATTCTTCACCTTTGGCTAAGCAATGACATATGAAGGGGAAACTTATCAGCAAACACACACAAAAACCAAAGCACGCTTAAAGATTGAGGATACTCTTTATCTGATTAGTGGCATTAACTGTGCGATTGTTATCATTCCTCAAGTGCCTTCTATATTTGCAGATTTAGAAATCCAATAAATCCACTAGTACTTTTTCTTTCAATAACAAGAAACATAACCAGATATCTATAACATTTGTTATATGTAGTTATTTATGAGTCCTATGCAACTTCAACACTGATAAGATGGTTAAAGGGTGTTTCTCCCATTTCCTTATTTATTTATTTCAAAACAAAAAAACTCTGGTGCAATAATTCTGATGTAACACAGTCATAGACGTCTGAGCATTTTCCAACAGCTTTGAACATCACACAACCAATCAGAAGGAAGGACAAGAACCAGCTGTCTTATAGTGAGACACATGAATCGGACCAGTTATTGTATTGTCTTGTTGTGCTGTCTCTTACCTTCACACCATGAATGAGCCCATTCATCAGGAATGTGTGCTGGGGGAATGTCTGGTGTAATACCTGCAGAGCAAACACACATAAAAGTAAATTAAACCACTTTATTAACACTGAATTAAGCCTGCAGAATTATGGCAAGAAACATGATCACAATTATTTAGGGGGAACACTGCAAATTTTATTATTTAATAAGATTACTCATTAACACACAGATGGATATTTAAAAACAAAACCCCAACAACCAACCAAGGCACAGATTTAAAACAAACAAAAAAACAAAACGTATTTTTCCATGATACCACAAACCGTTGTCTCCCTGCTACACTGGTTACAGCAGATGTAGTTTTACAAATTGCTGTCACATAGAGCTGGGCGATAGAACGATAACGATATGTATCGCGATATAACTTTTACTCGATAGAGAAATTAAGCTATCTTGTCCTCAAAAAAAAAAAAAAAAAAAAAAAAAAAAGGTCAGCCAATCCGAATTAAGTAGCGCAGAGCCGAACCAATCACAGCCGCAGCGTCACGTCGCGTGACTTGTTACGTACAGCACAAGTGCCAAGCCGCACGTGTGTTTGTTTGGGAAGCAGCCAGCGGGTAATGGAGGAAATGAGTGCGCCGACTAGAAAAATCAACCGAGCGTGACCGAAGAGAAAACAGATGATGGTTCCAATGCCGGAGAGATTGTCAAACGGAAGAGCCATAGAAGTTCCGTAGTGTGAAGGTATTTCGGCTATTTCAAGTCTGACAAAAATAGAGTAGCGTGCACTGTAAATTGTGCCGAAAGCAAGTCTGGAAATACAATAAACTGGTGCATGCGTCACACTGTGCGCCACGTTATTGTTTCGGTGAAATGAATTTCTACAATACTGTTACTGTTAATTCTACTCTCTGCAGTGTTTAAATGCTTACATATACACACAGTTACTGTCCCTCCACACTTACGACTCGGTTCTGCTTCTATGCCCCAGCTTTGTTTACTTTTTCCCACCGAGGCTTCTAGACTTCTGATTGGCCAACATTTAGGCACGGTTAGGAATCTAGCGCCACCTGCTGCTTTGGCATGTTCATAGCAGCGTTTTCCTTCATTTCTGCCTTTATGTGTGGACGGGATTATTTTTTTAAAACGAAAACGGAAAATCTCCGTTTTCAAAAATACCCGTGTACGTGTGGACGTAGCCTCAGTCTCTGACTGGAAGCGCTAATTCGTCATTCGGCTTTTGTCAGACTAAAGTAACTGTTAAAACTGTTTGAAAAGCTCAGCTATACAACAAGGAGAGATTGAGAATTTCCTTTTAGTTCTCAGTTTATTTGATATTGACAAAAGTTAGTCAGTTTTGTCTGTTCTTCTGTAAAACAAACTAAGATTTATTTTTAGAATTAATATTTTGTTTCTAAGTGGAATTGACAATTTAGTCTGTTTCGTTTGTTCTGTTTTGAAACTTAAACGCTTTAGCGGCTGCCTTTTGTGTAGTTTGCAATATTTGCCTTTATTTATCTGAAAAAGTCTCATGTTCCTTAAGTACATCTACCCTGTTGAACTTATTATGGGAAATAAATATTTAAATAAAAACAAGCTGCTGATTATTTCACATTTTACTTGTGAGCAACGGCACATTTAAATCTTACAAATATAGTTATTTGGCTTATATCGTGATAGATATCGTTATCGCCTGAAATGAAAAAAACATATCGTGATATGAAAAAAAATCTCATATCGCCCAGCTCTACTGTCACATATAATTCTGTAACATTATTTTTTCTGCTTGCCATTTCATTCAATAAAAAGTTTTGATGCAGATCTTCAAGAAGGGCCATTTGAAATATTTTATTTATTTTTACTATGAATGCTGTAAATGTCCATTTAGAAAAGGGATCATTTTGAAAGGTCCTAATTTCATGTTTTGTTATTGTGCTGGAAAAAATCCTCCACAAAAGGTCAAGAGCTGCTGATAGGGGGAGGAAAACCAAACAAAAACCCAGCCACCGCAAGAACGTCTGCACTACGACGTCCTTTCCTGTCAACAGTGCAATCTTGTTTGAAAGGTTAACCCGGGCAGAATGAAAGAACCATCTGGGCAGTCGCCCTTGGAAAATGCTTGGATAAGGGCACACTTGGTTGATTGGATGAACAATGTAGCTGCTTTGCATGTTTAAAACAAACAGAAAAAAGATCCCAGAGACTTCACTGTCACTGAAAAAGGTTAAAACTTGCACAAAAAAGGAGGGGAAAAAAAAAGACTAAAGAATTTGGCACCTGGCTTTTCCCCCTCCTTTTTTTATTTTTTAATGGCTTATTACAACATGATTCAATGCTCACGTTGAATCACACAATAGACAAACTTGTCTTCCCATCCACCTGTGAGCACTAAACACAATCGAACTGCAAATGCGCAAAGATCATAAAGGCTCCAGACAACATGCTCCCGGTGGTCCCTAGTAAATCTGAGTTTTCCTTTCCACAACAACTGACCCGAACATGTTGGAGTGCCCACATTTTATTCGGGAAGGAAACACGATGAAGTTGCTTTTGTTCTGCTTATGTTGGGAAGATAAACTCACAGCCTCATTTGTTTGAGCAGTCAAATGACCTGCAAAGTTTACTAAACTAATAAAGCTTCCAGGGTTGCTCAGCGCTATGCTGACTACAGTTGTGTTTTTCTTTAGTTTTTGTTTCAAATTTATTTCAAATGTGTGTTTTAAGTTTCACTTTTAGTAACCACGATGGGTTAGACTCCTTCAGTTTAGTTTTTATTGGTTAGAAATGTTTAGTTTCACTTTTAGTAACCACGATGGGTTAGACTCCTTCAGTTTAGTTTTTATTGGTCTGAAATGTTTAGTTTCACATCAGTTTTTGTTGGTTTCACAATCACTGTTTGTTATAATAACAGTATACTACAAACCAAATGGCCGAATGTCATAAAACACTGCCATCTCAATAAATTCAAAGGCATCTCAGGTTGAAGGTGCTGATATATTAAAAAGAATTTGTCAGTTGAATCTAAACTAAACTTTTAATTTATTTTGGTTAACCTAAACACAATATTTTCTTAGTTTTTACATTTTTTAAAGTCTAGTGTTCATTTATATTCCAGCTAACTAAAATGACATCAACTACTTGTTTGGTTTAATTTTAGTTAACTATAAATAACCTTTGTCCTCGGTGTTATCATCTCCAGAGTGGAGTGGTTAGAGACTGATCAACAAAATGATTATTTCTGTTTTATAGCATATTTGTTTCACTCTGCTCTGTTAAGAGTAAATGTTTACCAATTTGCTAAAAATCAAGAATCTGCAAATAAAGCTGAAAAAAAGTGGGAACTGTCAGTCTCTGTCTCACTCTTGAGATTAAGAAATTCTTTTGTAGGGACTTAAAGGGCTTAACAAAATTAGTAGACTCCACCCAGTGTAATGGTCGAATATAATAATTCTTGTTATCCATGAATTTTTTAAACAACAACAACAAAAAGAGAAATGGCAAATTACAGTCATTGACTTGCATTCCTGAAATCTGTTTGATTCATTTCTAAATTCTCAGAGAAATCTGGTTTTCTAGCTCAAATCTGAGTGTAAAGACACGACTTCAGTTCAGTTAATTTAGTCATTTTCAGTTTTAAACAAGTTTCTGACTTATTTCTCTCTGGCATTTAATTTACGACAGGTGATCTAACAAATTTGTTAAGGACTGTACCTAGCGTGTCTTTTGATGGCAGGAAAAATCCACTATTTTTTTTCTGCAAGTCCAAGAGTAACCCTGTTAAATAAACATGATCTCAGTATTAACCAAATTAAATGCAATTCTGATTTTTGCCATAGTCAAGCAGCTCATTATTAGTGGGTGCAGAACGGAAACAGGCGTTCAGATAGATGAAGTTCACAGGTTTAAAGTCCACGGCAGATATGGTTCATTGACACTGGCGCAGGAACAAGCAGTTTAGGACACGATGAGCACAACTGGGACAACAACAGGATCTGATTATTGTTTGGGGGTACTGAGGGAAAGCTGATGGCAAAGCTAAGAATCCCCTGTTTTCCTCTGGGAGTCAGTTACCCAACACACACACTCTGAATGCTCTGTGAAGACTGTTGCTGCTGGATACTAATGAAGCAGTGCACTCACTGGGAGCAGTGAAGCAGTGGCTCTCATCTTCAGGCGTCCTCTGATTAGTCTAAAATGCAAATCCTGCCTCTGTCCAGGGATTGTGAAGGCAACAGCCCTCCCAATCCACCCCACCCATCCAACCAGTAATTAATGCTAAACAGTTACACATACAACAAGCTCCTCAAACAGGAGACTGCTGTGAAGCATGTGTTGCGTAAGCCTGTCTGCTTTACATCATGTGGCTCACAGATGTTTACTCATTATTTGTTGAGACACCAGTTTCTCCTCACAGACATTTACACGAGAAGGAAAAGGAATGTGCACAAAAAAAAACCCAAGGAGAAACTAGAAAGGAAAGAATTCAGTAAATGCCGAGTTTGGCTGAAATGTGAAAAGGCAGGGTGAGAAGAATGAAAACTATTAACATACAATCCCCCGTTGGCGTGGTGTTGTTGCAGTCCTTTGTTTCACCAGGAGTCTACAGGCTTGATGAACACACAATCCCTGCTGGTATAAACTAAAGTACTTCATTGGTCTCAGTCATCTTAGCCCTTTATTTATTTAAAAAAAATATGAAATTGTGCAAAATACTTCTTGATTGAGACATTTTAGAGAGAAGTTCCTCTAAATGATGCTGTTCAAACTGTGAGTCAAATACTTGGAACCACCCCACCCCACGCTGCTGTGTGGTGCAGCGAGGTGATTGTATGGTGTGGTTTTCCGGGCTGACGGCACCAACCAGCGACCCCCTGATAAGCCTTTTAGACAAAGAACTAGTGCTCAGACAATACAACACTTTGGTGGCCTTTTCATATTTTTCAGTTCGTTAGCTGCTGGCAAAACATCTGCCAATGCACATTCACAAAAACCAAAACCACGCCACCCTGGTCTTGCTCAATCGATTGGAGATTCAATTATTCATAGACACCAATGGTCTGAGAAATGCCACTCGCTGGCTGGGGTTTTAAAGGAGGAAAGGTGGGTGTGTTAGACTATAAACAGTTATGTCAGTATACATAACAGAGTGTGTATGTGCATGCGTACACTCTAGGCTTACCGTGAGCATCGGGGCAGTGAGTAGACCCCATGCAAAAAACTCCAGGAAGATGACCACCACGGCATGGTAAACACTGGGCTCCCCAATTCCCTGAGGCTGAATGGAGACAAACACAGACATACAGGTAGAAAGGCGGTTAGATGACAAGCAACAGAGACCGTAACATGCATTTAAGTGCCTGTTTGTGGGAAGACATTAACAAATCAAACCTAGAGCTGGAATCTGCTAAATGATACAGACTCCACATCGCCTGATTCTGTGGAACAACCCACAGATGGGTACAAGAGTGAAATTCACTTCATACCCTGTATTTGAATAAGTGTCCAAATTACGGGATTTTTTCTTTTTGACTTGACAGATACACTGCTAAATAATTGTATTTCATATGCTTTTTCTGCATAAAACGACTACATTTACTCAACCTGACAATGATTAGGAGATTAACATGCACATAAATTATGTGAAAACTATAAATAAAATAGACTAAAGGACACTTACTGAGTAAGAAATGTTTCTTTTGTATTTTAGCCTGCAGATAAGTAAATGACCTTACAGATAACCTTCTACTTAAACTAGCATTTGTTTTCACTAGCAATAGCCAAGTTATGAGCAATATTTTGTTACCAACACACTTCTCTGAACGCACTTTACAACAGGAAGTTGCAGTAAATGATGCAGCGTTCAAATCTAAATTGCACAAGCTGACATGAGCAAAAGAAGCACAGTGGTTACATTAATGCATTACATACTTACAACATTAAGACACATCTATACTGCTTTGCCCTCATTATGAATTGCACTAAGTCCAAGACAATGACCAGAATGTAAATCAAGAGGATTCGTTTTTACCAAGAGATGCGAGGTTTGTCTGGAGCCTACTAAATGGGTTTTGACATTCTCGCAAAGTAAAAATCTCCAGAATCGTTTTCTTTGAAGTGGAGTTTCATTTCCTGAAGCTTAAAATTGATTTTTCATTATCAAACAGACAGAAATAACAAGAAATGAACAATTAAGGCAACTCTTAGCAATATTCAAACCAATCATGTTAACCACCCAAAATTCCATTGTAAACCAGGGGAAAACCCAAGTTTACTCAATCATAATTTACTAAATTCATAAAAATTTAAATTATACAGTTTGATTTAACAGATGACATAGTACAACAGTTAGTATTTTAGCTTACTGGGTCACTCTTAAAATAAAGGCCTAGATCTGTAATGAGTAACACGCAAATAGAAATCCCCTTTGCCTTTTATAAAAACCACATCGTGGGGAGGAAGTCACTATATTCCAGCTCAATTTAATCTTTGCAAAGGTGAAGATGTCGCATGATGCCGTGTACATGGACACTGAGAACAAATTATGGCAGGAAATGACTTTGTGTGATAATTGTAGAAACTATAAAATACGCCAGCCTAAACCGAAAGACTCTTGTGCGGTTTGTAATTTCCCAGCATACCACACTAGCCTGCAGGCCTGACAGGGGCGTAAATCAAATAAGCTCCCACCCTTTTTGCTCCATCACAACTGTATCCCTGGGATGCCTGCTTCTCCGAGAAAATGAAGAACAACATCTAACTGTGTCACTGAATGGATGCAGCAACTTCTCCATTTAAATGACACCCTGCCTCGCATTCAGAGCTTAATGCACTGCCATTGACTAGGGAGTCTAATGCTATCATTCACTCCTGCTCAATGTTCATAAATGAAATCTTAATAGCTGAGTGGTCAGAACCAGTCACAGCCACAGTAAAGACTGATTACAAACATGGAGCCTGAGTGGAAAAGAGCCCCATCAAGTAAGGTGATCATCTGAAGTGGTTCTCCTCATTATGATCACAATTGTTAGTCTTCATATGGATTTTCAGTATGTTTGGCATTACTGTCCCACTGATTACGTAACCGGTACAGATGCCTCACTGAGTTTATAATAGCTCCACCATACTCACACTGCCAGCAGCCTAATTTAGGAGAATCACCACCATCTACAGTCAACAGTCAAAACAAATTTAAATGAATCACCTATATAATCCCTTGTATGGGAGTTGCCCTTTAGTCAAGGCAACTTTATACAAAAATCCAAAATAAAAAAATGTCACAACATTACAGCTTTACAGGTGTCAATAAACCAGAGACAGGAGAAAAATATGGCAATAGGGCCTGACTCACCAAACTCTGGACAGCTAACGTACACTTATCCTACCTTACATCAGATCGGGATTGGCTCTAAATCCGGAAGCTAATACCAATGTTTTTAGTTGTCCGATGTTGTGTTCTGCTTGTTTTTAACCAACATGACAAACCCCATGTTTAAATATGCTGCCCTCACCTACTTATAAGATTAACCAAGTAACTGCACATTATCTTTGTACCGCATACAGCACCTTAAAACTACCCAGATGTAACTATTCAGCTAGTAAGGGCAAATAAAAAATAAGCCCAATGAAACACATATGCTTGTAAGCTAACGTTGAGCTAGTCCCAGCTGGTACTTTTAGTGCCACATAATTTAAAGAAACGTGAGTTCCTATTAGCATTAATGTAGAGTGAAAAAGCTAAAAGTAAAGGTAACTGAATGTCTGCTTTATCAATAAAAGAAACAGAGCTAACAACGGTATCAACGACCTACCGTTACCTGAGCTGACGTGTTAACAAGCAGCTAACGCAGGCCGCTAATACTGGAAATGCTAGCCCACAGCTAGCAGTGTTAGCCCTCCCAACACCCAGCCTCCGTTAACGGTCAACGTTGCCCGCTACCACCGACAGCCGCAACAAAAGCTGCATTACCTCGCGTATTTTCACGAAATAAACACACCAGCACAGGCGGCCGAGAGCCCGTTTAACTCAATGGCAGGCTAACTTACGGGAGATAAATAAATATTTAACTCACCCTTCCTCCATCTTTTATTATAATTTTCTTTGCAAGAAGAATGCTGCGGTTCAGCCGCTTCTTCTTCTTCTTCTCCCCCGTCATCATTAACTTATGTCCATTCTTGGGGTCAGAGGGTCATCGTTGCGCCAATCAAAACCAAAAAAACCCACTAATTTCGCCTCCTGGGCTCATCGCACTTCGGGCAAATCGGCTCCAGGAGGCAGCTAGCAGCGAGCTAACTATTTTGTGATCTCTCCTCCCCACCTCACCTCAGCCTGGCTTCCTGTACTAGATGTCAACCCACCCCTTCTGGCGCAATGACGTCCAGCGATTGGCTGTCTAATACAAGGGCGAAGCAGAACAGGGCGTTGGATTGGCTCAGATGATGTCAACGCTATCGATCCTCACACGGTGATTTGTGAGCATCACATCGCGGGTAACAAAGAGGAAATGCTTTATTTGGAGAGTGACTGTGTTTACGAAGAAACGTAAACCGTGTCTGACTACTTCTTCGAACCCAGTGAAGAAAATTCCTTTGGAGGAAATACGTATTCAAACTCAAAATATTTAATGAACATCATACTCTAAAGATGGCTATTTTATTAAACCTAGGATTAAGATTGTGTAGTATGCATACTAAGTTAGCGATTGTGCGTGTGTGTAGTATAGATGTAGGTGAAAGTTTGGTTACATGTAGCCTTAAAATAAAAGTTTGCATGGCATTAAAAAATCAATACAGTGGGAGAGAAAATATGTAAACACCAATTGATAAAAACAAATAAGAAATGTGAAATAGTTATACGAAAATTATGATTTAAAATATCAGCAAAAACGGTCTAGTTATATATAAACATAAAATTTACTATGTAAAGCAAATAGGGGCTGGTGCCTCTTTTTGCTTGTGTAGCAGAAAAAGAAAAAAGAAATTAAAACAAATGAAAGTTTTAGACTTCTGGGTAATGGAAACGCAAAACCACCACAGGATGTGTGCAGATGTAACATTCACAGTGAGCCACAAATAAAGCAAAACAAACCATGTACCTCCAAGTTTGGCCCTCTGAAGAGCGTAATCAATGAAGACGAAATTCAATTAATATCATTATTGAACTCACATTTTTGTGACTGAAATCTCATTTAGAATTAAACAGTAAAAACTTTATGGCTGTTATACAAGAACATTGAAATTTAGAACTGTATCTCTCCAACAGGCATAACATAAGAATCTCACAATTTGAACTTACCAACTCAAGCCTCCCAGTAAATAACTAGAAATGTAAAGTTTTTAAGTAAAGATTTTGAGATAACTTGATATTTTCACATGTGATGTGATTTTTTTCCCCAGTGTCACAAACAGTTTTTCAAAACCACCTCATATGACAATATCTGCATACATTTTAGATTTAAGCTCCAATTGTCTGACATTTCAATTTTGATGTGGTCAGGGCTTCACTTCTTTCTATTCTAGTGTCATTTCATACCTTTACTTCATTCTCCGATGTTGTGTTTGTTTTACTGAGTTGTGTTTCACTGTTGACTGCTGTAACACTGTAATTTCCCAGCTATTGGAATAAATAAAAAATACTCTAACACTTATTCCAATTAAATACTCACTTATTAAATTTGCCGCAAATATGAGTTTGAATGTCAACAGCATTACATTTAAATTCAGCTTGTTATGATTTGACCCGATTTCCAGCTTCATTTTTTTATTTTTTATTCTTGACTTGAGTAATAAAATAATCAAAATAAATTTTTCCTATTAACCTTTAACACATGACAGAAAATAAGTACATTAGTGACTAGAGGATGTTGCAGCACGCTGAGCCTTGATAACATTTGGTTTATTTCAGTCGGTGATATTGGCAAAACTTGGATGATGTCCTAAAATAAAAAAGAAAACGAAATTATAAACAGATGCTGACTTGGTGAAGTTGCACAGCTTTGCAATAGCAAATAAAGTCAGTCAGGTAAACTTAATCAGTCACAGTAGTGTAGAATTAAATCAATATAACTAGAAATACAACTAAAGGGATGTCTTTGTGAGCAGGATGAGAACACAAAATGCAGCACTGAAGTCTTTAGGAGACAGAATCACTTTATGTACAAGGTCAGAAGTTTTCTGGTACAAGCACAAGCTATTTATTCCCCAACAACACACAAGGCATTCATTAGTAACACAGTGATTGAGCTCAGAGTTAATTAGTAAAAGACACTCTTGTGTACTTGAGTGCTCTTTATCACGTTCTATATTTCTTGACGGAGCTCGTCACAAAGAACACGTCAAAAATATCTGCCTTTTATTAAAATCAGAGCTGTACAATTCTGAAATAGGTTAAAAAAATTACACGCAGTATACTGATACAAAGAGAAGTACTAATCCAGATCTGCCATAACAATAATAATAATAATAAAACCTCCCCCGAAAGAACAGTCAGCATCATCTCCCATTAAATACATATACATTTTCAAAGCAGTTCATTTCCATACCAGCATGGACAAATCGAAACGTCTACAAAACAAAGCGCACACTTTTTTGTTTCCATTAATACACATTTGGGAATTTTTCAAATTATAACAATTTATGGTGTTATTCTCCGTTTAAATCTTCATCCTCGTCAATGTAAGGGATGTCCAGGTCGTCAGAGCTCCCGTTAAACTTCTTACTGGCTATCTGGGGCGTGCTGGCTGGGGAGGGAGTGTCTTTTCGAGGCTGGATAACATCTGCTTTTTCTCCAGATGTGAACTCTTTCTGTTCATGATCGCGTTGAACCATTAGATGTCTAATTCTCTGTGTCAGGTCAGCAGGTTTGGGAGGGAGGTCAGGTTCCTGGGTTTTCACATGCGTGATTGGTTTTCCTGAGAACACAAACATTACTAAACACACTTAGTATGGCAGATGTAGTACACAAGAGAAGCTCCCGTTTAGGTCATAATTTGTTGACCTAAGACATAATTTTTGTGTTATAAAAAAAAAAAAAAAGATTTATTGTTAGGGAATTACTGCGATTTATACATAATTCCTCATTTACATGTGTTTCATGGCCAGGCGAGGCCTGTTCTTTTGTAATTTCATTAGAAATGCGGCAGATATAACACCTGAAGTTGGTTCAGTGTTGAATATGTACTTTAAAGCTTTGCACTATAATGAGAGATCAGTGCAAGTGAAAGATACTATCATATCAAAACAAACAAACAAAAAACAACCCCTCCCCCCTCCCAAAAAAACAAAAGTAAACACACTCTCAGAGTGAGGGAGGGAGGGAGGGAGAGAGAGAGAGCAAAAACTTTAAAGTGGCCAAAACAGACCCCGGACCAGCTCAGTGACATCAAAAAACACAGAACACAGGTTAAGTGAATGGTGGTTTGTGAAAAACAACTTTACAATGTTTAACCAAGTGACAAACTCTCATTGTTACACCCAGAGGAAGGCGAAAATACCATACCTCTTTACTGACCTTCCAAGTCCAGTGTCCCTAGTAGGTCCAGGCTGTCGGTGCTCAACCATGATGAGAAGTCTAAGTTTTCAATGTCAGATTCTTCCTGATCCAGCTCAGGCAACCTGGAGACCAAGTCCAACCTGTAAACAAAAAAAGATATTAACATTCAAATGAGAGAAATAAGAGGAATAAAAGGAGTACAACTAGAAGTAAACATTACTAGCTCACTTTTCTTGCTTGAGGGACTTGATCCTTTCAAGGAGGGTCTTCACCGCTTCATCAGGCTGTGTTTCCTGTGGAACCTTGAGCTCAGACTGTTCAACAACCTGCACAGAGGCCAGAGCAGCATTATTGTGAGCTATCTGTGGGTTTATCTCTCTCTCTCTCGTATTTGTTAGTGCTCCCGAACTTTTATAACTTCTACTTAATCATTTACCTACTTTACTTTTTTTGTGCTCAGAACTGTTTGCTAAGGACCATTTGCGCCCGCTATTTTGGAAAATGTCGAAAAATAGGAAGAAAGAGGAACAAGAACGTGATGAGTCGGCGAGCCTTGCTAGCACAATCACAGCTCCGCTAACCGAGAAGCTAGCAGAGCACAAAGCTGAACCTTTGGCAGAAATAAGAGACACCTACAAGAAGTATGAGACCAAATTTCAAGCTGTGTGGGAAGCGGTGGAAGACCACAAACAACGCATCTCGAGCTTGGAGCAGTCACTGAACCCCAGAAAGGACAGTTCCAATATGTGTTTCTGGGATAGTTTACTTTTCTCTTTAGCAGGGTCTGTCTTAATGCAAAACATCACCCGGACTGATGCAGTTAAACAAACGCTGTTTGGTGTCGCATTTGTTCTGCTCTTCCTTTGTAGCGTCCTCTCACCGTGGCTTGTCTTCTGAGTCTGAGTTGATTGACAGCCATGGCCTCCGCGTGTTCCAGCTCCTGGATATTTTGCATCTTTTCGTTGTAGCGCCTGAACTGCTCAGTGATCAGGATCTCCACACAACTGTGCAAAACAGTCAATTAATATTATTATTATTTTAGAAATACAGTGTCTAACAAGGACTGTGTAAAGTTGCAGTAGTGCACAATATGATCACTCACAGTGTAGTCCTAGGCACGTCCTTCATACAGAGGAGGGGGTCATCAGAATCAGGTGAACGCAGGATGCAGGGGGCAAACACAATAGCAAGTGCACTTGGTGACATCTTATTGTGCTCTTCGTCCTTTGCAACTCTGAGAGAAACAAACGGGTCAAAATCTCACTGGACTTTCACCACATGACTGAAGAAAAGTCGACTCTGCCTACCTGACAAGGTGAAAGATCAGCCGCTCTAACGTGCTGAAATTAGCAGGAGGAAGTTCTTCGAGCTTTTGGTACACGGCCTTTATTCTCTCTTCTTCCTCGGGTAATTCTGGGGATGAATTAACAGGGGAAATTTTAAATATCTGCACTCACATTTGTTTATATTTGAAAATACTGAAAATTTTAAAGTCACCATTGAAACACAGAGTCAACATGTACATAGTGTCTGTCAATATTATGCAGAATAGTCACACAGTTATAACTGCTATGTTTCTTTTTAAGCAATAACATATACACATAACACGCCACATTATTAGTTACACATGTTCAACTGTTTATTAACACAAATATCTAATTAACCAAATGCACGACAGCAAGTCAATGCATTTAAACATATAGACATGGTAAAAGTAACAAGCTTAAATTCAAACTGAGCATCAGAATGCGGAAGAAAGTAGACTTTGTGGTGTGGTAGTTTGTACCAGACAGGCTGGTCTGATTATTTCAGAAAGTGTTTTATCTACTGGGATTTCTTACACAACGTTTACAGAGAATGATCAGAAACCGAATGAACAGGAGTTCTCTGGCTGAAAATGCCCTGATAAGCATCTCAGAATGCCACACCTACCTGCATATTGTTACCAACTGTGCCAAACGAAGATCACATTGTGTCATTGCTCTTGTGTCAAAAAGCTCAAATCATCTCAATCTGGTTTCTTGAACAGTTAGTTCACTGTACTTAAATGACCTCCACAGTCTCCAGATCTCAATAAAGTGGAGGACCTTTGGGACGTGGCTGAGCAGGTAATTAAAAATGTGGAGAAGCTGTGTGACACTAACATGTAAACATGGAACCAAAGTCTAAGAGGATGTTTGCAGAGAATTAAGGCATTTCTGAAAAAAAAAAAAGTGCTCAAAGTTTAAACAGTTCCTCACCCACAGCATGCAGAAAGTCGTGGTAGAGGGAAAATGTCATGAGGGGGTCAGGCAGCTCTCTGAGCCAGCGTTTAATCAGGCCTGTGATGGTGTGGATCGGGTAGTTATCCAAACATACTGTCTCAGGATCTGAAGGTAAAAAACAGGTCACACACACACACAAAAAATTATACTCAAAAAGAGGTTATTTTAAATGGCTTTTTTTGCCATTAGGTTATGGAGATTTGATGACTTTTTTTTAGAATTTATACTCTTGTAAAATAGTTTTTCTGGAAACTTCGTGCATTTCAACTTTCATTAATTTCTTACTTTTCTGCAGAACCTGGTGAAGCTCCTTCGCTCGGCAGGCCGAGCCCGACTTGCGGTAAATCCCTTCGGTGTAGAGGCCGTTTAGCTCCACGTGCATCAGCAACGTCTCCATCACTATGGGCACGGGGTTGGCTTTACTGGTGAGGGCGCACACCTGCACGCCAAAGTGAGCTGAGGCTGGTAAACTGCCATCCTATCACAAGATAAGAAGAGTAGACATGAGTCTCAAGCAATAAAAGGGAACGTTTTTATACTTATTCTTTCATACTACGATATTTGATTGAAAAATACCTACCTGCCTGGCACACCGTGTCGAGCAGTCCGTGATGATTTTGCTCAGGCATTTCTTGTGACATATCAACTTACACGCTAAAATAAAAACAGGAGGAAAACACAGTCAAATTGAACTGTCTATTGTTTCTTGAAATGCTCATACAAATTGTTTTCTTAACTCACCACTGCACATATAGGCTTTCTCCATTCCCCAGATGTAGGAGCCACACAAGTCACATGACTGCATAATGTTCACCTGGTATGTGCTGAACAGGTGATCCAGAGGACTGTCAAGCTGTAGACACAAGAAATAAAGCAAGATCCCTCATGAGACTCAGCAAGATTCACGAGAAGTAAATTCAATTATGATATTTCACTTACACTTTTATCCTTTTTCCTTCTCTTCTTCAACGTCTAGAACCCAGAAGGGAAATATACATATAAATGAGCTGTACTCTTAAAGTATTTTAGCAACTGAGGATCGACCGAATGCAATAAAATTTACCTTTGCAGGTTCAGACGCTGCTCGTTTCTTTGTGGCCCTGATGAAGCCGTCCAGCACAGACTGGAAGAGGTTTACCACCATTGGAACTTCTCCCTTTTCAGTGGCTCCTGCTAGCGTGTTCACCTTGTTATGGAAGCCTTTCATCAGATCTTTGTAGTGAATCTGGGGCTTCTGAGGGTGCCAACAGAATTATTATTTTCAAGCTATTTGGTCAGTAAAAGTGTAAAAAAAATGAAGATTTTCACAAGGAAAACATGAAAAAGCTGCCTTCCATATTCCTCTGTCATTTGAGCCAACAAGTTAAAACACTGACTGACCTGGACAGAGTACATGTCTTTGATGTTCTCTCTGAACTGCATCGTGGCTGTGAGAAAAATCGTCTCAGCTGGCGACAGATCCTTTCTAGTTTGCAGCTCATTCACCTGATGACAAAGGTGAGGAAAGTGTGAACAACTAGACGTTTTTCTAAACGTGGATAGCTGATATTGAAGCTGAAGACAGGAAATAATGTGCTAAATATGGACAATATTTAGTGCCAAAAAAGGCATTTTTTAAATAACTTGTAAATCTGGTTTTAAAGTTGTGTAAAATAACTGGGCTGGCTATAACTGGGACCCATTTCATGTTGCCCATCTATGTGTACAATGATAATCTACCTAAGAAGTAAGTCCTGAAAATAGCACATTTATGGTATAAATGAGAGAGTCGTGTGGGTTTAAACTCAAGTTAGAAACCTGCTCCTTCTCCCTCTTAAGTTGTGATCTCACCTGATTCCCAAGGAACTCATCCAGGTTTCGTA
Source organism: Diplotaxodon limnothrissa (assembly GCF_057381915.1). Lineage (NCBI taxonomy): Eukaryota > Metazoa > Chordata > Actinopteri > Cichliformes > Cichlidae > Diplotaxodon > Diplotaxodon limnothrissa. Next base: position 12,406,264 of record NC_140613.1, on the reverse strand, counting down.
GCTCCTTGCTGTCAGTAACCTCTTGGTCCAGAGAGGAGTCCCACTGCAACCCCCGTGTGGCACGGCTGATTCGAATGGTGGGGTTACGATTTGATTTCGCACTGTTTTGGTTTGTCGTTTGGTTAGAATGTGAAGTGTGCTTGGAGAAGGTGACTGTTGGCAGCAAAAGGACAGATAGCAATATTAGTAATAACATTACAATAAGATTTGACTTAACTGAAGGTTAAATCCTGTAATTTTAATGAAATGCTCATTTTTTAAAACTATGTTGGTGTAGCAGGAATGGCCATGGAGGAGGTCTTTATCCAACAGTTAAAGCTATAAAACGTATCAAATACAGTTCTAAATCCAACATCTTTTGACTTAAATATCTCCTGCAGCCCATTTAAAGTTTACTACATGTCAGTCATTAAAGTGTCATCAGTGTTGCATTATATAAATACACTGAATCTGCATTTCCAGACTTGTGGTTACCTGCTTTATCTGTTGGAGATTCACTGCTGGGGGATATTCTGGGTGCCATTTTCCTCAGGAATTTACCGAGAGACCAAGTCCTGCAAAAAAGACAACCTGCATAAATTCCATGTAGCAGAATATCAAATTACCACAGAACGTTAATGTTGGATTTTGAATTTTTATAAATTAACTGAGTGAGGGCTTCACCTATCAGGGGTGCTGGTGTCGTGATGTCCTATGCTGTCCTCATTGGTGTTGTGGATTGGAAGGGAGAACGTTGAGCCATCAGTTATCTGAAACACAAAGATTTTAAAAACTGGAGCACAAATTGTGTAAAGAAGCCAACAACAACAAAACAAATCACGTTCTGATCCAAAGTGACAGTCACTCCTTTCCCCCCAACCGTGCTCCCCTGCTGCGCAAGCACCAATATCATCTTAAAGGCTTACATTTAAATTTACAAGTGCCTCCACCAAACCACACCCAATGCACATGATATAACTGCAGCACAATAGTGACAGTCCATCACCAGCTTCCGTTAAACGCCAAAGAAGAAGAAGCAGTCTTCGGTATCTTAGCTGTGTCCAAGTTCAGAGGTGTCTTTTGCATCTTTCGGAAGTCGCATTTGCAGGTCGATTACGTAACAGCGATGCGACAAAGGATGTCCAAACTCAAAGACTCCTCCAAATGCTGCGACAAATGCGTCCTCCCTTTTACCAGATTTGTGTCGGGTGTCTTTTTGGGTCACAAAATAAACTTTTAAGATATTTTTAGGCGAGAATGTAGCTGTGTAAACTTCAAATATTTGCCCAATTTATCAAGACATCACATATTTGCAAAAGTGCCCTGACGTTTTCGGAGACGTCTGTTACCCACCAGCTCGATAGCTAGCCGGGTGGTTAAGGCTCACTAGAGCCGGTGTTCCAGATTAACTGGCATCGCAGATCAGCTGGCGTTGGTCGAATAGATGTGTGGTAGACTTGCTTTTAAAGGGCCGCTACCGACAAGCCAGCAAATAAACACCAAATATTAAATCTGTGACATTTGTGATATTACCTCAAACACAGTCCGTCAGTCTTGTTGCTGCTGAACAACAAAATGTTTAAAAATGTTGCGAGTTTACTTGGTGATATAGTTACAGTAATCACTACTCCTGTTGTTCATCGTGATTTTAATTTTCTTTGTTAGAACAAAGAAATACGTTTGAAATATGACACATTAATATTTCACTAGTGTTGTAACATCACATCCTGTAAGCATAGTCTGCCTTTGTCTTTTAACTTGTGACACATGCAGTACAGGCTGAGTGGCTGCACTTACACCTCGAGCATTCAAATCTATACTATAACTACTGTTATATTGTTCACACAGCTGAATAAACGTCAAACAGAAAACCGATTAAACAGAAGTGTGAGATGGTAGAGAGTTTACTCCAAATTTAAAAATTAAAAGTTTAATAAACTATCATCTTGTCTTTATTTTTAGTTAGCACATACCTTAAACACTTCAAGCTGTAAGCTAATGATAGTTATATAAGAGCACATGCATGCTGGTGCAATAAGCTGTACGTTTTACGTCCAATGGATGATGATCTGATTAGTCGACTAATTGCAAAAATAATCGGTTACTAACAAAATAATCTTTTTGTGGCAGCCCTAATGTTAAGCAGTCGTTAATAGACCAGGATGGCTCTGTAAAGAGGAAATCAACAAGTCATATTTGCATATATGCATTATCAGGGTCAAGGGGAACATATGTTACTTTAATATGTACAATTCCTTATAGTTAAATATTAATAGAAGTTTCAGTCCACAATTAAAAAGACTTGATGATAAGTTAATAAATCAAAACTGATTTAATAATGGCCGCCTATTAAATACTGTATGTTAGTTTGTGTTGCATAACCATAACGACAAGAAGTGACCAAACACACTGACATCAGAGCACATAATAATATTCTTTTCATATTCTAATATTCTGTCCTTGCTGACCCTCTCCTCATTTTGGTCGGAAAGACAAGAAAGATCAGAAATGAGCTTTAAAAACGGGCTTTAATATTTCCCTTCTGCTTGAAAGCAACAGCCCATTTTTCACTGTCCTGGCCTGCACAGCAGAAATCAGAAGTCCCAGAACAATCCAAGCTATCCAACCATTTGGTACATACACATGCAAGAGTTGCATGCAGAGAAGAGATCTGGTTGGCAAAAAAATCCCTATATCCAACCTTGGATTTGAGGTCCCGGACATCGGCGCTACTGACCAAGCTCGTCAGACTGGCCACACAGGGACTTATGGGCGGCAGTGGAAAGCTCCAGTACTCGCTCTCCTTGGAGCCAGCAAAGTTACACATCAAACCACTGCGGGCGTAGGCTAAGCGCCGCTTGTGTTTCTTGCGCTTGCGGACCCGGACCTTGACCTAATTGGGCCAGGGAAAGTGATGAGGTACGAGGTCTGCGAGACCTCCTTTGATGTGCAAGAAGCCTCCTTTCATGTGTTTTTCACTGTAACATTAGCTCACAGTACACAAAGCTACAACACTATCATACATGCAGCAAGGACACTAACAATCACTCAATAAGAGCACAAAAATAATAAAGACAGGTTAAATTAAACTTTTTAGGTCAATCACTGATACAGGAGCTGATGTTACCTCGTTGACTGAAGATGAGCTGTCAGAGCCTGATGAGCTGATCTTGGAAAGTTCATCTGCAGACATGGACTTTTTGGTGCTGTTTGTAGAGGGAAATAAAAGCAATGAGTGATTGTTTGACTAAATATAAAACACTTTCCCATCATTATTAATAGCATGAGAATCTATACTTTAGGATCTTAAGGCAGAAATACTTATTCAAGATGCTTAAACAGAAAGCATGTCATACAGTTAGACCCATAACTATTTGGACAATGGTATCATCTTTGTAGTTTTGTCTTTTTAGTTTTGAGGCAGACTGTGCAGACTTGCAGCTTTAACTCGAGGGTTGTACCAGTACTATTGTACAGGGTTTAGGAATTACAGCCTTTAAAAAAAAACCAAAAAACCAAAATCACCGACAGTCCCCCATTTTCAGAGGCTCAAAGGTAATTGGACAAACTGACATAATTTCAGGTGATTTCATCTGTCCAAAAAAATTTGTCTTCTTTTCCAGAACTGTGCGAGCCCAATCAAGTTTAATGCCTTTCTTTGCCTGAGTGTAAACCCTCTGCTTTTATTACGCCATTCATTGGAAGCAAGTGGCAGAACCTGCTGCTGTTGTGCTTTTTGTTCATTTTACTAACTTTATCTCCATCTAACGTTGTTTTTTTTGGCTCACATTCAAGCAAATGAAGTGGCTGTCTTTTGTTTCCCCCCAGTCTTTCAAAGTCAAGATCTAAAAGCCTACTACTTGTCTTCCTTTGCACTCTCAACGACAGAGAACTTCCAACACCTGATCATCAATGATGATGTGACTGCCCGGAGCAAAGTCTGAAATCCCAGCTGCGATTTGAAATCTGGAGCTGGTCTAACGATCATCGGGGAGCATGTGATCTTTGTGGAATATAAGATGGACCAGCTGTGGTGAGCCGATTAACACCAGAGGGAACAAAGAGTGCAGTTTGATGCGCTTTTCATGAAGACACACTCTCACTTCCCGGACCACAGTGTGACCTTCCATGACTTCAGGACTTTTCAGGGAGACTGGGATGTTGATTGCGTAATAATTTCCTGCAGAAATGCATCCGTATTACTCACTAAGGGAATTTGTCCTTGCTGCTGGTGTTTGGATCTAGTGTGAATCCACACACTGTTTGGATTCCTCTGTCAGGTGATGCGGAGGTCATCCAAATAACTGTGGCTGTGGATAATGACCATCCTCTGCACCACATAGTGGAGATGCAGCTAATCACTTTCTCAAACGTGTTTGCACTGTGCTGCCACAAAGACAGACTCAGAAAACCTTGGTCATACCGCACGCCCTACATTCATTTTGGGATTAAGCTTCTTGCTGAATCATTTAGATTTGGACTCTCTGAGCTCTTCGCTGTTTAACTGAACTCCTTCTTTAGTGTGACTTTCAACTTTCTGAGCAAAGTTTTTTTTTTTTTTTTTAAAGCTGCAGTAACAGACATTTTCCCAGCTATTGTCTCATCTTCACCCTATTCACATTCATGAAGGCGCCTCTTGATTGCAGACCTTGACAATGATACGCCTACCTGCTAAAGAATGTTTTGGACTTGCTGGGTGAGGTTTTTCTTAGCTAAGGAAAAAACGTGTCTCCCATTTTGGGCCTTTTGGTGTGCTTTGCACTCCCTACTCTTTAAAAATTTATTGGATTTGTTAATGTGGCCACGCCTAAAGTTTCAAAAATCTCTTGGTGGGTTTCTTTTCAGCCTAACAATGGCCTCCTTCACCTACATCATCGTCTCACTGAGTCTCACGATCAGATTTTCAGTGAAAATCTAAAAAAAAAAAAAAAGTTAAACACTTATCTGCTTAATTGATCACTGAAGAATGAGGAAACAGGCATCCTATTAAACTTTTACTTTTGAGTCTTTGTGAGCTCAAAGTCTTCACTTCAAAAACATCAATAATAAAATGCACTGTGGTGGTTGCCCAAATTTGGACCTTGGACTGTATTCAAAACATTTTTCTGAGGCCATGTTAGCAGAACCACTGACTGTAGAAGTTGAAAAACTTACTGAAATTTATTTCTCCTATAATTTCTTTGCCGGAGTGCTTCAGAACCTGAATCTCCTGCACTATGTCTGTTGTCCTTCCACCTATCGGCCTTCTCCTTGAATCCCCCGAAATCTTTGTAGCGCTGAAGTGTGTTTCCCTTAGTGTGGCTGGTGGAGTCATTGTTAATGGAAACTAGATCTACAGGGACGGAGAAGGGTCTGGTGAGTGATGGAGGGGATTTGCCTTGACGTTTCTCATTGCCTTTGTCCCGCTGTACAGCAAGACTATTGACTGGGTCAGGCTGCTCCATTTTTTCCTGCCTCTTCAACTCCCTTTTTCCCAAGCTGTTATTAAAAAAAAAGAAAAAGATAAGAGAAAAAAGTGAAATGAATATGAATCCTAACAGTTTTTAACTGCTAAATTCTCATTTTACCTGAAATTTATTATTAAACCAGAGACCATTTTGCTTCCGTAAAGCTATCACAGATACAGCAGATTAGCACATATCCTATTTTGTCCTACTATTATTTAGCCACCAGAGGGCACTGACAAGCATATTTTTCAAATGGTGCATTTCAGCGTACATACCCTGATAAATGCATGCCTTTAAAAATAAACTGGATTGTCAAGGGCATGTGTTTGTGAGCAAACACATATTTCCTTATAGTATTAATCTGAAATCATCTACTGCTTGCTTGCATGCCCTTGAATGCAGCACTCTGCGCCAGATAAATGAGCCTAATGCACTGAGTGTGGGATACATCATCAATTCAAAGAGATCAATCAGTGTAATGCTCACAATCCGAGTAATGGCATATCTGAATAATAACTACAAGAGCTGTTACTCCTGTAATGCACTTCAGCCACATCAGTACCTTTCCCGTCCGCCCCGGTCTTTGGAGCCGCCATCATCCTGCTTCCACTCCGTGTGTTTGGATGCCTCCATGGACGTCCTCCATGCTGCCTGCATCAATGTAGCGGTTCGATTTTGGGTCAGAGAAAACTGACGCCATCTCCTCTGTAAGAGCAGAAATACTATTTTAGCCCTAATCAAGTATGTTTTTGACTTTGAGGAACATTTTCAGTTACTGGCACAGCAAGAAAAAAAAAAAAGAGCCTAAGTGACCCAAATCTTACTGGCTCAGCCTCAGAGTTTTTTGTTTTTGTTTAGCAGTGAGCATAAACAAAAGTGCTGCACCTGTATGATCATTGTAGCATCTCTTTTGTGCAGAAAGTGGAACCTTATGAGGCACGTGCGGAACCAGCGCTGCAGGGTGATGATGCGGCGCATCACTTCTTTGTTGAGTGTGTCTTGAAGCAGTTGCCGTTGCTTTTCCTTAAGGAAAACCTGAGTAGATAAGAAGATGCCATACATATAATAAATGCAGACACATTTGTGCAGTTAACTCTTCTCTAGATTTTAGCACACACACACCCTGCTTCTCTGACATTTATGCGTGTTTATTAGTTTACTTGCGTCAGAATTCTAAAATGTATTATTGTAATTCTGAAATTGTAGTTATTAACGAACGCTTTTAAAGGGAGACCAGAGGCAATTTAATATGGGGCTGATTGGTTTGAAAAGCGATATTGTGATCTACCTTTGTTTTTCCTATTTGGTAGGTCTTCTTATCCAAAGCCATCCACTCAAACAGTGCCGTGATGTGCGCTGGAGTTGCAGCAGTTCCTTGTGGAAACAAAATCCTAAACTTCTCAACAAATTCCTGCCATTGAGAGAAAAACAGCATCAGAAGATGAAAATGAATGAATCAGTTGTTCCTTTCCTGAGGATGATTATTTATATACATTTATAAGTAGAATCACATTAAAACGAGTGCCCACCTCAAATGTGTATTTGGCACTGTAGCCAGACTTCTGGATGTGAACTATCTGCAGTAAGCCTGTATACCTGATTTGGTTTAGGACAAGTTTATCATCAAAGCACAGCTCCTTCTGTTTAAATAAACAAAAAAAAAAGAAAAAAAAGATGAAGTTTCTTATTCAGTGAAACATATAAACTTCATAATGATGATGCCACAGATTCACAGATTACCTTTTCAGCATTGGCGCGCACACAGAAAATGAAGAAAGGCTCGGCTTTTGCAATTCTGTCCATCAGAGTTGTGAGTGATGCCTGCAAGAAGCATACAAACAGTGAGCAAGTTTTCATTAAAGTACTTCATCTTAAACGGCAACAGAGTTTTTAAGCCTTTCTGATAGGGTGTCACTTGAGGATATCACCGTTAAGAATGACATAGTATTAAAATGTTTCCACACCAGGGATATTTTAGATGTTATGCTGAAGACAAACCTGGAACTGAGAGCCTACTGTAGAAGGATTTGATTTTCGGTGAGGATGGAAGATGGATTTGCTGGTTAGGTCGTGCCCCGTGAGACCAATAATGTGTCGGAGAGAACGCAAATCAACAAGGTTCTGTTTGATAAAACATAAATATAACTGTGAGCTTCCTGACTCTAAAACAAAATCAAAGACTATTGATAAAGAATCAGTTAACATCCATGAGTTATGAGGCTTTACCTTTGGGATAATCTGCTTCTGTCGACCGCTTTTAGTTCTCCTGCAGAAAACAGACAGAAAGAGGATTATGAAAAACTGTTATATATAATATAACTGTTTAACCAAAAGCAAGCTCACCTTTTCTGCACAGTACAGCAGACGGGCTGGCTGGTTTGGTCGTGACCCATGGCCAAAAAATCAAATACATCAACTGGTCGTTCATCAGAGTGATCAAAGGAGAAATCCAGACTCGTGCTGGTACTGCAAGAATGAGAGAACCTCTTTAACTTTATCAGCACAGAACCGTTCTTATGTTATGTTTTGTTTTTTGCTTATATGACCATGTGAAACTTAACTCACTGGATGTTAAGCTTTTTATTCATCATCCAGTGCTAAACGACATATATCTTGTTGGTGTCTGCATCGAGACCAATTCCCAATATGTGCCATTCATGTACTTGTGTGTTATATTTACCTGGATAGTTGAGTCAAAGTACTCCGGCGCTTATCTAGTATCTCTTTAAAAGACTTCCGCCTTGCAGCAGCTGTGGCGACAGTAAAGCAAGCTAGTTGTACATTATAACAAAAATGAGAAACATTTCACATAAAGAAACTCGACTGTCTTGATAAAGGCTGACAAACTCATTAAGGAAAGAAAGTCAAACAAAGGTGCCAATGTTGTCCTACAAAGGAAATTCACTTTTCTCTCTCTTTTTTTTTTAGATAACTGTCAACCATAACTAAACTACCCACTTAATTCTTCCCGTCGACGTCCCAGGTTCTTGAATACTGTGAGGATGCGGATGGCTGCTCGGAGGACACCCCATCTGAACTGTGCTTCCGGGCTGGAAGCAACCAAGTGATGGATGAAGGAGCGCTCACTGCTCCGTAGAAGTGATATGACATCAGGACGCATGTGTTCTGTGTTTTTCTTTCTGAAGTCCTAATGAATGAGAAATAGTAATGATCAGTACACAACCGTGTGTGGTTCACAGCCTTCGCAGTGTTTACACATGTGTCTGACACTAAAAACTAACAATGCTTCCACAGTTTTCTCTGTGGAGGGAATTAATGATTTACTTGGCTGCAAAGAGTTTTTTTCCCCCCACACTTCCTTATCAAACAAGGTTACTGCAAAGCCAAAAAAAAGAAGAAGAATTTTACTCCACCTTGATGTGATATTTAACCCTCCCAGCAAAGTGTTGAATCACAAAAGTTGGCTCTGTGTGTGGAGATGGTTTGAAGTATGGGTTGTCCTGATGCTGCTTCTTTATCTTTACCAGCAGACTCTTGTCTGTGGCCTCGGTGAGGCTGAAGAAACACAGTGAGAAAGAAAAATACATGACATAAGGCACCAGCCTTTTTTGGGCCACGGACCAGTTTATGTCCAACAGTATTTTTACGGACCGGCCTTTAAGGTGTCGCAGATAAATACAACAACAAAAATAACCCAAAAAAGAAGATTTATTGATAACACCCAGGAAAAGACCCAGGAAAACGGAGTTAACGATAAAAAACGCAAAAAAAATTAAATAAATAAATAAAAAATAAAAACACACTAAAAAAAAGATAAAAAACAATAAAAACCCTGAAGACCTGAAAGCCTCAACTCTCGCAGCCCAGCACCAAACGACTCCTGGGGGTTGGGGACCGCTGACATATGGAATAAATGTACGACTAAACAATGGTAAGACGAGATAAAGGCAACCTCAAAAATAAATAAAAAAAATCATTTCATCCCATAGTGGTTTTTGTTTTTTTTAAACTGACGTTACATAGAGAAATAATTACATTTTAAAAAGAAGAGTTGGCTCTGGCATATTTACTAGACTGACAATACAGAAAGTATACTGTGATGAACTGAATCATCTCTACCTGTTATTAGCTGTGATTTGCCCGAAAAATAATTCAAACTGAATTTTTATTTAACTCCTTTTTAATTTGAGCGTTCATAAAAGATTAATTACAGTCTGTTCTAATGCAAGTGTACTTGATTTTTTTTCTCATTACAGTAACAGGTTACAATCATTTAAATATATAACCATTTGAATACGTGTACAACCTGTTTTAAACCAAAACAAACTTCAATTAATATTAATTACTGAACACTTGAATGAATTTTACTACAATTAAATGAACGCTACACATGAACTACAGCCGGATTAAAAAAAAAACAAAAAACAATGATTACACACAGAATTATGTCATGTATATCAATGTGTCTTTCACCAGGTCAAATAAAAGCCCGTCTGAACTTGTTTTTACTGAACTAAAAACTTCTTAAAGTGTGAAGAAAAACAAAAATGAAACAAAACAATCTGAATATGTGCAAAATAAAATTAAAACTGCCCAGAATGTGAGCTGCCTCGCTGGAGGTTTGTGCTCTCGGATACTTCTTTGATTTCAGTATATTTTTGGTAACAAATGAACTGATGCAAAAGGCAAAAAGTTTAACTCGTCTGCTAATACATAACTAAAGTATAAAGTATGTCCTCACCGAAGTTATAATTGTCATTATAGGCTATTCATTAATACAAAATTTCTATTTTAACTACATTACCTTGTAATTAAACAATTAAATAGTTTCAATAATGTAAATTTTATTTGTTTCTTTAACCCCCCCCCAAAATATTAACAAAAACTAAACTAAGATTTCACACTAGTTTTAAAATACATTTTAGCGAAAGTAAAAAAAAAAAACAAACAAACAAAAAAAAACTAACAAACAATATTTTTTTAAAAAACATGTCATAGTTTATTTTCCCTACACAGCCAGCCTGAGGTGGCTTTAAGTACTGAAACATTTTCTGTGTCTTGACAGTCTAATTAGAGTGTAAAACGAACACCTGAACTAATTAGACATTTTTATGTAACAAAAAAATAATTTCAACAAGCAAATGAACTATGGAAACTGAATTAAAAAAAAAAAATATATATATAGATGAAAATTAAATTAATAAGGTCTACAGTAATATGAGTTCACTTACTTGCTCTCCTTCTCCAGCAGGTCGAAGAGTCCGATCGACTTCTTGTCGAACAGCTGAACGCAGTCGCTGTTGTCGCTGAACTCGATGTTTTTCCAGACAATGCCCTCTTCCACAAACTCCTCCTGGCATTTATCACAACATATTTACGCAATCATGTCATGTGTTACTGTGAATCAGTCTTCCAAGCTCAAGAATGCCGTTAGTAATACAGTGTTGCAATGATAGTAAAATGAAATTTACTATCCGCAAATTTCAATTTATTGCACATATTCAATTTGTTGTCTGATTGCTCAATGTTCTTTGATTTGAAAGTAAAGAAAAGAGAAAAACAGAAAAAAATGTGGCCATTGAGTGTATGTTGTAAAACATGCCAATATGTGCGTGAAAAGCTGTGAAGAAGAACGTATTTCAGAACTTGCCAGTTAAGCGCACGTGTATGGTGTGTCCAGTTATAATAATGAAAAGAACTTTTTCTTGTTGTAAATGTGTATAAATAAACCTACTTGCTCAAGCCTGAAGATGTTGTGGTTGATGTAACATTGCAGTGTCTCGTTGGCGTAGTTGATGCACAGCTGCTCAAAACTGTTTGACTGGAGGTTTTCAAAGCCAAACATATCCAGGACACCGATGGACAAACACTAAAAACAAAACAGCAATGCAGACAAATTCAAAGGCACCATACTCAAAAGTGTTAATTTATGAGCTAAATATTACACAGACCTGTTCCATTTAAAAAAAAAAAAAAAGCACACATATATTAATGGATTTATTTGAATCTAATCGTATAAAAAAAACCAACTAAATGAATCTAAAGTGAAGCAGCCTGGCAGGAATGAATTTGGACATGGAAAAGTAAGGAAAGGCTTTTCATCTCAATTATATCGTTATTATATTGAATCATGCGACTCACTGAGATGGACTCCTCCATGTCTCGTCTGTTCATGGTCGCATGGTTGATGTGAAGGATGATCCAGTCAAACAGAGCGCCGTATAAAGATTGGGCCATGGAGTCTCGCATTGCGACGGCCTGAAAGCACAGGAGCATAACATTACAGTCACATAATATTAGCATCACGAGTGTCAAAACTCGTTTTTCAGTGTAAAAAGGGAGTGTTCCCTTTCTACCCTGATGTGTTTACATGCCTCTTCTGTACGGCTTTAACTTGCCTGCTCGTTCCCAGAATTTGGGAAAAAGCCTCCCCTAATTGCAGTGATAGTAACCAACAGCAAATGATTGCTCATCTTGGAATTGCTGAATCACTAATGTTGTGGTGTCTATACCTTGTTATGGAATGTGGTTGAGGCGTGTTTTCAACTGGTACTATGGACGCTGCTAATAAAGTTACACAATTACACACTGAATTCGCGTTTATTATTATAGTTACAAAACACCACAGTTTTTGTCTTGGTCGTATTGTTGTATTTATCTGCTACACATTAAAGGACGGTCCATGAAAATATTGGGGACCGCTGTTTTAGGGGTTTAATTCTATAAAAGTCTATGAGAGAAACAGGGCTCAAGCCCCTTGATCTATAATCTTAGCAACACTTTTCCTCATGAGTTTTGTTTTGTTTTGTAAATCTTGGTTCATGTAAGAATCAGAATGGAGACTAATTTTGGAATTTTTTTTTTCCATACACAGAGTCTAGTCATCTTGATGATGACGCTGAACATGCTGAGGCTTGAGGCTTCCTAAAAAGAAACTAACCAACTACTGAGTGACATCATCATCTCTCTCTTCTATATAGCTGATGATTAAAATGTGACGTTAATGTAGGAAGAAGGCAATAAAAGTTGACTTGTAAAATTAAAGATCAAGTTAACATTTAAACTACCTCATCTAGCGTGTACGGTAAAGCTATGGTGAAGCTGGCAGTTATCATTTTTCTCTTGATCAAAGTATTCACCAGTGATTCCTCTTCCACCTGGAAATAAAAAGAAATACATAAGTATTGAGGCATTTCTTCAATCTTCTGCAAATGCCACTAAAATTACAGACTGAGACATGTTTATTTACAAACCACACTGACGCAGTTTAGTTTTCATTTTCTCTGGAACTTAACTGGACCCTTTCAAGTGACCATTACAAATGTAGCAGTACGCAGTACACTGCAGTAACACTAAATCGGCTGTTTCTGATCATACCTTCAACAGGTCTGACAGTATAGACAAGACTTCAGGAGGTCCAACCTCCAAACGCGGAGGGTCGTCTGACTGAGTGAATGTGACGTTACCCAAGTGGAGGATGGCGGAGAGGATGGAAAATATGCTGCACATTGGACACAAACACAGTCAGTTAATCTTATCAAATGTATGAACCAAATGTCCACTTTGTCATATAATATCACAGAATTTCAATTTCAATATAATCTGTATCCGTAATATAATCTGTCTATTCATCCTCGTCTGCTTCCTCCCACAGTCCAAAGACCTGAATGGATTGTGGGAGGAGGCTGGAGCACCTGGAGACAACATGCAAAGTCCACACAGATGGATTCAAACCCAAGGGCCTGTCTTGGGGCAGGCACCAGGCCTCCGCCCCTTTAATTAAATAAGTAGAAGAAAATTCATTGGTTTTTTTACTTTTTAAGTGTTCATATTAAAGGTGGTCAGTGTTCCTTAAAACCTCAGATTGCTCTAAATGACACTGGCAACATCTTCAATGTAGTCATCTCAGCAAAACCCACAAAACAAACGTATGAGCTAAATACGGATTACTTAAAACTGTGAACCATGCAAAGTTAATCTAGTTGTGCCCAAGACCAAATGAGACAGCCAAAGGACACACAATTACTTTTACATTACTGTTTAAACTTTTCCCCCCCCCCTCAATCTCATCCACACATCACTGATGAACTGGTGGCATATTTAACATTGTTTTGTTGCTCTAAATATATCAGTGCTGCCTTTTGGGACATCCAGTGCTTCACATTATCTTAAAAGAAAAAAGCTTAAAAGCAAGCTGCATGTGTAAGTCTGCACCTCCTTCAATATAAAAAAAAAAATCATGACCAAATCTATAAAACCCTTTATTACTACTTTTGTTTTTTAAACTTCCCACCTTTTCAAACTATGAATTGCTGTGGGTGTTTTTTTGTCAGGGAAACCAACCTGAACAGCATACAAACTATGTTGTTTTTGCTTTTCTGCACATGCCTTGTCCCGAGGCTGCCAGGTGCTTTCGGACAAGCTCTGACCTGTTACTGACACTAGTATAGTATAACTTTTATTCTAGTCTGTAGCATTTTAGCTCTTTCTATCATTATCATACATACTGTTTCTTAGTGGAGGGCAGGAACCCAACCATCTCCATAGCTTGATGGAGCCTCTTGTACTCTTGCCCAAGTTTCTCCTGATCGTCTAAAAGCAGGTCTTCCTGTGGAACATGCAGAACACAAATACATGTTAAGCAAAGACAGATGTTTATGGATGTAGTTATATAAGAATCCACACACTGCATCATGCAAGAACATGCAAACTGAGGAATGCACAAACCTGTATGTTTGGTTTAACTCAGTAACGCTGAGATCAAATGCTTTCTGTGTGGATTTTTATGTGTGCATGCACAGGTATAGAGTCTGTATTGCAGTGGGTAACGCTGTTGTTTCCATGTATACTTGTGCACTGGCACGTCTTCATGAGTGAAACTGAGCTGATCATGTTGGACTTGAAATACTGAGCAAAAGCCCCTTTTCTGATACGTACAAGACTTCAGCAGTGATCGCGTCTTCACAGTGAACGAACTATTAGAGGAAAGAACATGAGAGCAGTGGCAGATGTATACACTGGCAGAATACAAGCTGCTGCACTATGGGCTCAAATTGTGGTAATAAATAATTTGTACTTCTAAATCAAATGCGTATTTGTGAACTGAGTTTTGTAACCTTGTAAACCAAAATATCTGAAAATTTGATGTTTGTGCATCTTTAGATGAGAATTTGTGTGCGTGTAAAAAAGATTTTTGTTTGTAAAAAATATTTACACAACTTTAAAATTTTTTCGTTAAGGTCGCACAAGTTGCACACAGAAAGCAAAAAACTACCTGTAAAACTCTGCGCTCAAGTCCCTTTGCTTGTGTGCAAGTTTAGAGTTACAAGTACAAATTTTGACCAGATTTTTCTTCCTTTCATCTTATTGGTCAATGTCATGTCATGGGTTTGGCTGTTGGAGAGGTCCTTTACTGAGCTTCAGGTCCTGGAAGAATAAATGCCCTTTTACATGCCAGCCCAGCATTTCCTTTCATCACCACGAAGGAAAACAGTCTGCGCATGTCTGAGTGTACAAGCACTCTTTTCAGGTGGTTAAACTGTAATTTTAGTTAAATCTACATCTATAAACAGGGAGACAATGGTAAAAGAGTCAGTGAAAAATAAACAAACATGCCAGACTTGTTCTTAAGTCCTGCATTTAATAATGTAATTTAGTGGAGAAGCACAGGCAGTGTTTCAGTTAAAAGTGCAGTTTTTCAGCTTTACGTGAACAGATGTTTATTTCCTGTACAGCAGCTGCATAATGAACAACCTCAGGTAAAGCATACATACACATCTACACTGACACAACATTTATGTTTATCGTTGGCCAGCAGGTTCAAGTCCCTTCACTGTCTGGTTCTTAAACGACAATTCACTACGGCTGGTGTCTCTAGCTTAACATGTCTCAAAACAGAATCGCCATTACCCAGCGTTTGTTCCTCAGTGGGTGTGTCGCCACGAGAGGAAAAACAATTAGAGACATGAACAGGTTGGTGGTGTACCAGGGGCTCTTTTTAGGGTTATGGTTCCTCTTCATCCTCACATAGAAGGCATGTTTTCAGCCCCTACAGATAGCTATTGCTGTTGTTGCTATAGAAATGAAACTGAATTGGATTACTTTTACTCCAGTTTGTAGCATTGCAGTTACTGTTGCATTGTGTGGTGACATAGTATGAGTCAATGTTGCCACAAAATCCAGTCACCTTCCTTTCAAGTTATGGGCTGCTGGCTATGACACACGACAGATGAATGTCACATGACTATAATAAGGAAAACATATAAAAACAAATGTTTACCATCATTAAAATATAAAAGCTGCTAAAAAATAAAAAAATATAAATGGGAATATCAATTTTCCCTGGTTGATGCAATAAACAGGAGACACTCTTATCAGGTGGTTAACCTGTAATTTCAGTTAAATCTACATCTATAAACAGGGAGACGAGGGTAAAAGAGTCCGTGAGGAAAAGTAACGAACATGTCAGACACGTTCTTAGGTCCTCCATATAGTAATATTATTTGGAGGAAAAGCATGTGTGGTGTTAAGTGCAATTAAAGTGTAGTTTTTTTTTTTTAGCTTCATGTGAATATCTGTTTATTAATTATACTGCAGCTGCTTTCACAGGCTTCTCTTTACTTCCAAGAAGTTTCAAGACCCTGTAGGTCTGTTTCCATAAAACATATCTCGCTGGTTTTCACGCATTTGATAACGTTATATATGGCATGTATTTAAGCTGGTCTTCCACTTTCTCTCTCACTGCTGCTGTAAAGCCTGTGGATCAAAGGTACCTGTTTGAGGTAGAGATAATCCTGTGGCTTTAGAAGATGTAGCTCCTCCTGCTCGTCTTTGGACGCGCCCATCAGCAGATAGTAGAACACATGGAAGTTTCTGCAGGAGAAGCAATTTTCACTTCAACTTTCCAATGACTCAGCGCTTTTATTGGGCTATGGTAGACATAAGGTTTCTTGTACAAACTGGGGAGTGGTGTGAACATGATTATTGCCAGAAGAGATTTTCTAAAAATTGCACATGTTTGAATCTTGTATTCTATTTGAGTCTTATTTATACCTCTCACTCTTATCTCTGGTCACCACGCGGCATTTTTCCAGTAGGTACTTTTCAATAACGGCCCTGAACGAGAGACAAAGGAAGAGAACGTCAACAAAACCCATGAAGCTGCAATTGTTCTTTTGTGACACTGGAAGAAAAACTACTATGAAACAAACGGTTAACTTTGAAGAGACACGACTCAATCAGAGGTGGTCCATGAGAAAAACAATAAAGGGCGCTTTACCCTCTGATGACACCACTTTCCAGGTAGTTGAGCTGGATGAACTTCCCAAAGCGACTGGAGTTGTTATTCTTTGTGGTCTTGGCGTTGCCAAAGGCCTGTTTAAAACATAAAGAACATCAGTTTTCAGTAAAATAAACAGACTAATTCATCGGCATGTTTTCCACAAACACTGGCACCCAAACACAGTAAATGTAGGTTTGTGGATGGCAGATTACTGTTACCATTAGTCGGTTTTATGTAATGACATGGATAGAGTTGGTGTAAATGAGTTGTGCTTCAGTGCACATCTTATAAATCAGGAGTGAACACAAAAAGGAAAGCAAAAAAGCACCTTCACTTTATAAACTGTTTTTGTGTTTTCTGCAGATATTTAACCTGTTTTGCTCAGAGAGGTCGCTAACAGCTGTTCATCTCTATTACAAGCAGGAGCACTGAGAACAGAAGCTCATTGAAATTGTGTTTTGCTCATGAGTTCATAAAAACTAAAACAAAAAAGAGAAAGAAAAGAGATTTGCTGTCATTTAAGGCCCAGTTCCTTCTTTGTTGGCTGGTATTTTCTGCCTGCTGTTGCTCAACCTCACAAATGTTTATTCAAAAACTAAAACCTATCAGCTAAGCGCTGATTAATGCATCCTTTTAAAATTCTCAACATCAGCTGGTTCTTATACCACCGTCTTTTTGTCTTTTATATTTGTTATCAATTAAACTAAGATTTATTTCCCTTCCTTGAAGGAATTTTATGACCACTGTCACGGTTATCAGGTCTCTTCTTAGTCCCGCTATTAAAAGTCTCAGATAAAGGCCCATAATTATTTGTCACTTAATAGATGCTGCTGACTCATCCATGCCAACCATCTAAAGCTTGCATGCATGTGCGACAGAGTGAGACGCACATGGATTCTGTCTACCAAACGGTCCAATTTGTCCCCCCAGATTATTTGAAAACTTTCTAAAAAGGAAAGCAAAGTTTTGGGGGCTGCTCATTTAAGCCAAATCAGAGCACTTAGGTCAGTTTGACTGTTTTAAAGACAAAGTCACCACCCTGCCACTGAAGTAAGGATGATAAATTGTCTGTGTCACTGTATTTTTAGCATGATGACTGTGAGATTAAAAAGTCATGACTCAATTGCTCTTTCTTAGGAACCTCAGGCTGTTCAGGTTTTGTTGTAATGGGCGATGTTTACGGGAATTGATTACGCTTCTTCACACTCAAAGAAAGGTAATTGTCTGCATTTTTTTGGGTAGTGATTAAATAGTTTTTCCTAATCAGGCCCAGGTGCTAAACTAACACCCCTTCTTTATCTGCTCGGCTGACGGTCATGTCCTAACAGGTCAGAGCAGCGGTGCAGACAGTGAGCTAGATACGCACACGGCTCTGATCACATGCCAGGAGGAACAACTTTAAAAATCACTGAAAAGTTCTCAAAATTACACCCATGTAAATTTCGACAGACTATCAAATTTCCTTTTAAATTTCAGATGAATCGATTTCACATAAAGAATAAAGGCAACTAAATAATGTTGGTGGATGCAGCTGGGAAAAAATAAAAGGTATGTGGAGAGACAAAAAGATAGCTGGTATGCAGTATAAAGTATAAATAAAAAGACTTTATACTGGGATCAAGACTCAGTGTAACGAGCAGCTCCCTCAAACACGGGTAACAATTTTAACTTAACCATCACAACACTGACAAACGCAGATGGTGTAAAGAAAACCAGAACAAAAATCACAGTCATCACAGTAAACCACCAATCTGTGAACATAACAAAGACCAGGTATTCTTCCTCTCCCATCCTCAATCACATGCTGGAAATGTGCACTCACTCGTCAAAACTCAGAGAACCCATGATATGCAGAAAAAAGATGGAGGTCCTTTATAGACCCAAAGATAATGGAGGTACTAATTCAGGTAGATATGTAGATGCTTGTGAGGTTGGTCTCTATGAATTAGCCTTGAGAAAAAGCAATTACCATAGTGGGAAATACCAGAAGTGAAAGAAGTTATAATGGGGAACTTTTTTTTTCACATTGAGGACATGCAAATGTAAAAAATAAGCTGTTTTCTATTCTTCATGAAAGAAGAAGAAGAAAATTTCAGTGATAAATTTTAATATATTTTATAGTTTATTATTTTTCAAGCAGTGCTAAGATTATGAAACAGGTTTTAAATGCCGTGTCGTGTTATCTGTTCTGGTCCTTTTCAAAGAAAGTTCATGGTAAATTGGGCCGGCTCACTGTTGGACCGACTATCAGCCCATTCACAATTTAAAGCAGTATTACCAAAACCAGCAAGAACTGTAACTAAAGTTATCTGAATACAGAAGACAGTTGATGGAGACAGGATGTATATGTGCTGTGTGAATATGAGTGCAAAGTATAAATACGTAAATGGGACATGCAGTGATATAATGAAATAGAAATTATACTGGAGAATACGTTATGTCTGTAGAGTGATTATGCATTGACTCTAATGCAGGTGTTTTTTTTTAAAAATAATTTCTTATTGTTGTGTCTATGAAACTCAATGCTGCTTGTGTAAGAGGAACCTGCTTCTTTCATGTTTATGTGCCGTGGCTGTTGGATGGTGTGTGTACAGATCCCAGGTAGATCAGCTTAGACTGAAGCTGATGGAGATCCTGATTAAAAACAAAAAAATTGGAAATGAAATTATAATTGATGACAATAAAAATAAAGTTGCTAATACACAAAAAAATGTGGCATTAATGTCAAAAAATTCCTCCGATTTTGGAGTAGTTATTTTGTTCTTTCATTAAATTTTGTGGTTCTCCAGCTTGTGTGCAGACAGTCTGCGACACCTTTCACCGCTGATTTGAATATGAATATTATATCAACAGCAGCAATGTTCTGTCTTGTTTTATTTGACTAATGCATTTGCATAATACAGTACTGTTTGACTTATTTGTTCTGTTAGCAAACTAATATACGTAATCACACTAACTAAAGCAAAAAGAAAGAAAAAAAGAAAAAAGAAAAGTGTGGTAGAGGATGGTTATATGTAAAAGAATAAAAAAAAAAAATCACCTAGCATGTTGCTTTAAGCTTGTATGATTTGGCTTTTGACAGTACAGGTGAGAGGTTACTGTCATGACAATAAAAAAAATGGTTTGGTGCTTTTATTGCTATAGGTACATAAATGCTATCATGCTGATAATATAATCATAATGCTAGGTGATTGCTAGGCAACACAATGACATGATAATGTCTGATATAGTTAATAACCATCAGGGGCCTGAGATACATTTTTGTCACGTTTGATTGTCCTAGACCAAGACTTGGGCAAAGAAACAAACACTGAGACAGACAGACACGTTCATCATGTAAAATACATCAAGCACATCATCTAAACGCTCTCGAAATCCTGCTCATTTAACTTCTCCTTTTTTGGGGGCCAATTCCCACACTAGGAATGGTTGGCTTAGCTCATGTTTACCAGTGAACACCTAAATGTCGCAGTTGCTGACTTGCAAATCAAAATAAGTAATGGAACTGGTGCCAAATGGACTGTGGAATGCTGAAGGCGGAAAAGGGGAAAATGGGACAGAGAACAGCTTCAAATAATCTGTAATCTCCTTCGATATGTCGACTTGTGAAAATCCATGATCCACGGATTAAACTAACCAGGGGCATGGATTGAAAGAGTGCCTTTATTAGAGAGCAGAGGGATACAGAGAGAGAGAAAAGTGATTTATACTTTGTTCTTTATGTTTAGCAGCAGGCCTGCCCAAGCACGTTCTGACACGTTCCTGTTTCTTTTCTCTACTCTGTTTCATTCCCTTCAAGACAACACCCTGCAAATCCTCCCAGTGGAGCTCAGCAATCTCATTCCTGATCACCAATACCTACCCAATCAATCATTCACCATTTCTGGATAATGCAAGGTGTCGTCATCTGCGGACTAAAGACTGCAAATAGTCTGAAGTCAGTAGCCGTTTCCTAGCATCAGAAAGATCAAAGCTAGGTGTACTTTCCACTACGTGCCAACAACAGTTGAGATAACACTGAAAGTTACAGGGAAAAAACAGAAGGCCCAATATTTTCAGATTTTAGATAAAAAGGAACAAGTCTTGAGGCGTGACTCATGCATACAAGGAAATCCCAGTGGCTTAACTACACGACAATAACCCCCCCCCCCCGAAAGAGATTAACGTCAACTGATCCTGATTGCTACAAGAGTGCCTATTTCATGCTGCAAGGCCAGACTTTCTGTGGTAAACACTGTGGCATGACAACTCAGACATCAGTAAAAATTGTTCAACATTTTGCTGGTTAAAAAAAATAAAGAAATAAAATACAACAGATAAACCACAGTAAACACAAATAAAGATATACTAAATAAACCACGCAGCTAAATCGGCGATTCCCCATAAGCTTTTTGGGAACAGAGCACAACACACTATAAAAGGAGGTAAAGCTCAGCTAACAGGAAAAATATTTATGCTGCAACCTGTTGGAAGGAGAAACTCGCTCAACTTGTTTAGAGCGAAGAAGAATCCATATTTAGCAACTGTCCAGTGAAAAGCTGGTCCTTTGGGATTGTGTTTGCATGTGGGTGTGTGAATGTATGTGTGCGTGCATAATCGGAAACAAAGTGGGATGATATCCTTTGTATGAGGTTAGTTGCTGTACCAACAGAGAGATAAAGCCTGTACATAAACTCAAACAGAGCATTCTTACACATTTTGGTAGCTGGGAGAGATTTAAGCAAATCTCTGTCACCAAGTCAGCGAACTCCTCTCAGTCCTTGAGCAAATACAACACACACTTAGATAAGTTTAAAAGAGGAAAAGCATCTGGCCTAGTTTCATGTCTGCTCTCTGTCATGCACTGTGCAATTGTGCAACAGGCAAATGAAACAGAAAGCAAGTGGGAAATGTGTCGTTACTCATTTACACGGACACTGTAGCATGACGATGGTGTGATAGAAACAACACAGACTACAGTGAAACTACAGCGGTGGGTAAAAAACAAAAACAAAAAAAGAAGTGGGAATTCCCAGCCGGCAGACTTTGCTTTACTTTCTGGTGCCTTCAGATTTTGGGAAATTGTTTGAGCTTCATGTAAATCCTGATGTGAGATGTCATGATGTCCTGATGTGAGACATGTTTGCAAAACAAATAGATCACAAACAAAAAAAGCAAAGCTCATTTGTTTTCCTATTCTAATGTGATGGTATTAATAGCTCTTCAGAGCTTTTCACTAGTAAATGATTACAGGAGCTTCCTTTAGAGCTGAATTTTTTTGTGGTTTTTCTTGATTAAGCTGAGGTTTCTGCTGCAGGAAGTTACTAGTCAGTGGTTTCACTATTTGGAACATTCTGCATTTCATTTGCATGTCTAAAAAAGGATAAGAAAACAAAAATCACCCTCATCTATCAGAAAACTCATATCAGCACAAGTCAGACCTCAGCTTGAAGCAATCTTTCTGCTTTAGTCACGTCACTCACAGCAGCAGAATCAAATGATCAACATTAGTCTGCTAGTGAGATGACATAATCACTCTGTAAAAACCAAAATTGTCAAACTTGCAGGCCTGCAAATGCTTGATTATGCTGCAAGCTGAGGTGAAACTTGAACAAATAGCACAAAAACTGACAAGTCGACATCTATTGGTGCCTGCGATAGTCTGCTAGCTACCAAACCAATCACAGAAGTTTTCAGTGAAGCACCCCTTTGTCCTCCAATTTCACTTTGCAACTGCCAGGAACCACTTCCCAACTGGTTACAAAATCAATCAAAATCATTGACGACCAATTATTTTAGCAGTCGACGCGTCGTTTGAAGCTTTGTAAGATCCGAAAGCAGTAGGATAAACGTCAAACAGACAACTGATTTAACAGAAGTGTGAGATGATCGAGAATTTACTCCAACGTCCTGTTACATTTTGGATAGCAAGGAGTAGCTGGCTGACTTTATTAAACTCAACCGAGACAATCTGCTAATTTCATTAAAAGTTTAATAAACGATCATCTTGTCTTTATTTTTAGTTAGCACATACCTTAAACTGTAAGCTAATGATAGTTATATAAGAGAAGATGGATGCTGGTGCAATAAGATGTATGTTTTACGCATTATCTGATTAGTTGACTAATCGCAAAAATGATGGGTGACTAGTCGACTATCAAAATAATCGTGTGTGGCAGCCCTACTCCACAGTGTAGCAGCTAACACATTCGGATAATATACAAGAAATCTTGGTTTGAGACCGGGAGAAAACACAAATCCCTGTATCGTGGACATGTTAGAAAGGGCACCCAGTGTGAAAATCTGTGCCAAATAACACTTGGTGAATGCGGGCATTTAGTTACACGTGAAACGGACTCCACACAGAGGAATCAGGAACCCCAGGTAAACCACGCTGAGCCACTCTCTTTGGTGACAGTGCTAACCACTACACCACCATCAATGGCAAAAATGCCATTGATCTGAAGGTTTTATGACTTTACAGTTTACAAACCACAGTGCAATGTAGTCTAATGAAAGTAGTGTCAAGCTGTATAGATTTAACCGTTTCCCCACATTTGTTAAGACATTCCATGCTGTTAATCCGTCTGATGTCTGGTGTATAGCTGCAGCTTTCTAAGGGCTTGGCCATGGCCCAGGTGGAGGTTTTGAATGTACTTTTTTTTGCACTTCTTTTATCTTTTTTATTTAGTGTATGTTACAGTGGTTTTACTGGTTTGCCCCACTGTACCGTCAGCTCAAGCAATGTGTGACCCATAAACTAAAACAAGTTTGACACACCTGTTCGAAAAATTAACCAAAACTAATATGTTTCAACAAAACTTAAAATGTTATTTGGGGTTTGCAGTATGTGCTGGTGAAGAAAAAAAAGAGGGAGAGAAAGAGAGAAAATTGGGGTTACAGGTAGAAATACTGAAAATATGTTTTCAGTAAAAGAAAGAAAAAAAAAAACCCAGAGAGGTAGATGGGTGTGCTGCTATCTGCAAGATCTAAAATCTAAAGTGATAATTTCTCATACCAGGAAATCACCTCTCTTTTAAAGAAAAGGTTGAGTGTTTTGTCAAATGTCACAAAGCAAGAACTGATTTTTTTCAATCGTGGGTTTAGCTCATTCAGTTTGCAGTGATATTTAACAGGTAATAGAGACGCTGTGAAAAATGTTTGTGGCAGTTGGAATCAGTCGACTTGGTGAACTGTTTTGGTGACTCAGGAGGCAACAATGTGAATTCTTCAGTGTTTCTACACCTAAATGATAACAATCGAAGGTGATTTTTATCAGATGTTGTGCTATGTGAGAAGCTCTGGTATCTTGTTGCCTCTGCCTCTTTTGAGGGGGGGCAAACTCTGGACTGCTCCAACTTTTATTTTGAATTTTTTTTTTTTTTTTTTTTTACATCAGTGGTTTGAGCAGCATCACATAACAGTGACCTACCTCCAACACCGGCCCGGACCCGAGGATGGTCCTTTCCAGCCCGCTGGAGTACATGTTCTGGCTGAGTGAAGTCAAGCAATGAATGAGATAACTGCTGCTTTCAGTCTTCCCTGAGCCACTCTCACCAGTTATCACAATACACTGGTTAGCCTGCCTGTTCAGCATAGCGCGGAAGGTCACGTCGGCGATGGCAAAAATGTGAGGACTCAGTTTTCCCAGTGGCTGGTTCTCGTACATTTTGACGTACATGGGGTTGTAGTAAACAGGCAGGAACTTATTGGGATTGATGGCGATGAGGATCTTGTTGGCGTAGGTGTAGATTTTGTGCTTGTAGAAGCGTTGGCGTAAAACCTCCAGAACATTCTCCTCGGTCAGTGTGGAGAGGCTGCAGAGGTCATCACACTCCCCTGTGCAGATCTCTGTTCTGCACCCTCCATTGTTGACCTGCTGCTGCTGCAGGATGAAGTAGTACCCTTTGCTCTGAGGGTGCCACTTCTGCACCTCTCTGGGCCACAGCAGGACTCGCTCCAAAGGGGAGTCCCCTGCCTCCAGCGGCCTCTCCTTTCCCCCGCTCTTCCTCACCTCCAGCAGGTCGTATGCCTGGTTGGGGTCCAGGTCCAGAGTAACCACAGCATTGTGGATGACCAACGCCACGGTGTCCCCAACACTGATCTGCAGGGGACAGTAGGCAGCTGTGTCATACGACACCCTGGGGTAAATCTGCACAACACGGGCCTCTTCATCATACTCTAGGGCCCCAGATCCATCTGTAGTGCTCATCCTGACAGTCAGAGACAGTCCTCAGCATAACTCACTGCTCCAAAACCTCAGCAGGGGTCCGCTGTGTAAGCGCGCGCACACACACACACACACACACACACACACACACACACACACACACACACTTAAAATCAGGAAAAGAAGGACAAACAGCAGTGTTTAAGTTCCCACTATTCCCATCTAAATTCCCAAGTAAACAGCCGCACAGGTAAACAGCACTAAAGAATTAAAATGCCAAAACGAGCCTCACCTTTTGAGCAAAACCTCTCATTTCATCTTTTAAAAGCAGAAAAGGCGCTGAGAGCCGCGGGAAGACGAAGATCTCTGCACCTCCGTTTGGCGCTAACCGACTCCTAACACACTACTTTTAAGGAGGAATAAATAAACAAACAAAAAAACTACCTTCACCTGAGTGTTAAAGTAAAAGCGAGCCAAGAAACTGTTAAGAGAGACTTTCAAATGAAGACAGAATAATTTCCCAGCAGGTCGGCGTCGTCCTTCCTCCTAGAAATCACAACTTCGTTCAGAAACTCAGGATTTACGTCTCCGCGTCGTCCTGGTCCGAAAGTTAGGTTAACGTTACTTCCTACATTTCTACACACACACACACACACACGAACAGCAACACGCCCGTCGATGTTTTCGTACGTCACTGACCTGTAAAATATTTATCTTTGAATAACAGCAAAGAAACAAAAGCATCACCAAATAAAGAAAGAAAGAAAACCACAGAAGAAGTTACGTTAACAGACTGAATGAGAACTTTAATTGCCCCAATTTGTGTGCACAGGTGAGCGTGGGGTTTCAGCTCCACCTAGTGGAGAATTGGAGTATTACAACCAACTAACACCACTTTTTAAATGTATTTTTAAAACCAGTAACCAATCATATCTACTGTATTTACACTCCTTATTGTCTTTTACAGAATGTTTCTGTTTTCACTTGGATTAGGAAATCACTAACACATTTCATTAATGCCGTCTGTACGTGTCTAGTCCTAAAATAATTTTAATATTCTTTTCACATTAAATAAAAAAACCCAAAAAACTTTTTACATTATGCCATCAACATACCTATCACTGCTCCTTATTTACCTGCTCAGGCCCTTAAAAGTCAAATTTCTTTTAAAAAAACTTTCTGAAGCACATTTTTAATGTTTGAAAACACCAATAATAGGATTAGAATTAGATGAAAAGGACATAATTAAAGCTGCTGCTGCTAATGTTTGTGGGAGTCTGATCTAGCTAAAGAGAACTACTGATTGTGTAAATGGCTGCTGATGTCTGACATTAAGTTTGAGTCTCTATTTAAACTAGCTGACTAGGCTAGTTTAAATAGAGAGTATCTTTGTGGTACTCAGTCACTGATTAAATGAAGGATGTCTTAGGTGTCCCTTGAGAACTAATGCCGTAGTTTGGTAGTAAACCAAAGATTTTTTTTTAGCCTTTTGAATCAGGCTATTTTACGCATAAGTTAGACATAAAAACATATGCAGAAGTGGAAGAACGCACACCATGTCCTAACAATAAAAGTCAAAGGAATAATGTCACAATATTTCATTAGAAGTAGTAACCTGTTAGAAAAAGCTAAACTTTATATGATACTTTATTTCATTTTACTGACTGAGCAGTGAGTAAGGAGTGTTTTATTGTTTGTATATATAGTACTGTGAAAAAGTCTTGAGTGACCTCTCATTTCTTCATATTTTCCTGTGAAAATGAGAAATAGGTGCGCTGATTTATTGTAACATGAGCAAACATACATGGAAACACAGTGTATATAAGGCAAAAACAGCTTTAGCTGCCACCAACAGGGTTTAGGCCACCCCAGAAATTGTTTTCTCTCCTCAAATGTGTCCATTTATTCAACCCGTATTACAAAATACTGATGATTGCATCTGTGTGGGTCTTAAAGATATTTGAACAATTTCAGAAGTACTGTCTGAGAGCTTTCAGGCGAGTTTTCTTTCATCAACTCACCACAAAACACTGCATTATGTCACAAAAATGTAAAATTATGAATTAAGAAGTAGCAAGACTATATTTTTAAATCACCTTCTTTGTTTTTTGTTCTTTTATACCGTATATAAAGTTGCTGTTTAGGATGGCAAAGATGTTGAAATCCATACATTAAAAAATGCTTGGTGGGTGCAAAAGGAGTTTCATATAAGATGATTTAAAATTACATGTCTTTTTTAAGGTCTGCTGAAGCCGTTTGTGTGCTTGTAAATAACCCTACAGTGCTTATAGTTCTCAATATGGAGACTCAACGTGTAACAAGCAATAAAAAGCAACACGTGCATTATTATGCAAATCAATACAAACCTGAAGCAGCCTTTGTTTAATCATGAAGCCCACTGTGGAGGTTTGTACCTTTGTACGAACAGTGTAATAATAAAGGGTGTGACATCCAAATGCATGCATAATAATGTCTGCACAAAGTTCTTGGGGGAAACATAAGATCTGACTTTTTACAGTTAAACAGAAGTTAATGAATCACTACTTCAAATAAACTGGAGTACGTTTTCTGTCACCTGCTCAAACAGGCTCCAGTGTATTTGACTCCCCTGCTGTTATAACCACAGTTTCATTGAAAGAGAAAAATTGAAAAAATGCACCGTACACCCTCTTTAATGCTCTCTTGTTGTTCACAGTAGCACTGTGCTCACCTACAGTGAATTAATGAAAATCTATATGAAATTCCATTGCATTTTTGAGTAGGCTCTTCTCATTTTTGCACATCTCTGCAGATTTTTTTAATGCATGAGTCCACAGGCTGATGGCCCAAGGTGAAAAGCAATTGTTCACACGGCACCTCAACAACTGAGGACGTCCAGAATCGATAGCATGTCTTATGATGATCAGTTTTGCTTATGCTAACGCAGGGCCTGTCCATTCAGGTATATAATGACTGCAGAGGTGTTGGAGCCGGTGTATCCCAATTTGGTGAAGACGCTTGGAGACACCCTGACAGCTTATTATCGTGTGAGGAATGAAGAGAGGCGACGCAAAGTGTTACTCAGCACAAATCAGCTGCTGTTGGTAGCGACTCCCTGCAGAGGCAGCCAGATTTACCCACACAGGGAGACAAATTAGGACACACACACACACACACACACACACACACACACACACACACACACACACACACACACACACACACAACCCCGTTCAGCTATCTTAGTGAGGACCCTCATTGACATAATGCCTTCCCTGGCCCTTTACCCTAACCATTACAAATGAACAGTGTTGGTCAAGTTACTTGAAAAAAGTAATCAGTAACTAATTACTGATTACTTCCCCCCAAAAGTAATCCCGTTACTTTACTGATTACTTATTTTCAAAAGTAATTAATTACTTAGTTACTTAGTTACTTTTTAAAAACACGATTTACAACCTGAATAGGTGATAAAGTGATAGATCTTTCAGCCCAATTCTACTTTTTCTACATAATCCATCATACAAAATGTAATCAAATGGAAAAGTCCCTTTTTAAAACTTGTTTTATTAGTTTTAATCTTTTAACTTTATGCATCAAGCAAAAACCTAATTATATGCAACATTCACTGACTGGAAGAAATTTGTTTAATATTTAAACCTATTTTCTGCACATTCCAGCACATAATTTTTTTTTTTTTTTGTGTTTACACTCACTCTTTCAAATAGATGCAAGTAAAACACAGCAGAAAATAAATAAAATCAAAGACTAGCGGTCCTTTTGCTCTATTTTCACCTGTAAAGCAGGAGTAGGGTAGGCGGAGGTTTACCCTGGTGCAGGTGTGCCGCAGCGGTCAGTGGAAGGATACGGCAGTTTCTCTGTGAATTTCCCATTACGTGGTAGCGCACTCGGAGCTTGCTTGGGAATTTAGGGGTTTTTTTTCGCTGTAAAAAGAAGTTTTCTTCCCACGCACAATGCTAATGGACGCTAATGTTTTTGTCACTTTTTATGGAATCAAACTCAAAGTAAGGTCAGTACTTCCACGCTTTAAACGCTGCACGCTCATACTCTCTCCCGTACTCGATATATGATCCACTGTTGATCTGCACACAGCTGTTGTCATGAATGTCACACTTGCTTATGCAAAAAAATCACGGTTTTAGTAACGCAGTAACGCAGCGTTCCTACGGGAAAGTAAAGGTAATCTAATTACCGTTTTTGCAATAGTAATCCCTTATGCAGTAACGCGTCATAAGTAACGCAGTAACGCGTTACTGCCCATCTCTGCAAATGAATGCCTAACCCTAACCCTTACCATAAACCTAACCATAACCTAATTGTAACCCTGACACTAAAACCCAATTTTGAGCCTCAAAAATGCCTTTAAACGCCTTCAAAAATGTGAGGATCGGGTTGTGTGTCCTCACAAGTGACTGCTGGTTCTCACAAGTATAGTAGAATGCAGATTTCGGTCCTCACAAAGATAGCTAGACAGGAACACACACACACACACACACACACACACACACACACACACACACACACACACACACACACACTGGATGGATGAATGAGGACACATAATCTCTCTATGTCATCATTTCTCCTGAAATCATGCTGCCGAGTGTGGTGATAAACATGTTTGTGGTCATTTTTTGCCACGTTGTGATCGTTTCGAGGGGATATTGATGGCATCCTTGGTTATGCTGATGGTCATTAGGTGTCACTCTTGTTCCTGCTGGACTGAGCCAGTTCTGCAAAGACACACTGAATCCAGTTCAGTAGGCACATGAGTACACACCCCGGAAAATGATTCATTATTTCACTCCCCAAAGCACCAACTTTGACAAGATGTGGTTCTATTTTTAAGCTCTGCAAAAATAATAAAAAGAAAAGCGCAAATTTGACACACCAGTATTCTTGTGACTCAAATCATGAATAATAACCCCATCAGAAAGTGAGATGTAGTGCTGAAAATCCTCTGAGAATTAGGGCTGTGCAAATTCACACTGATTCAACCTGCTGTTATCTATCGTTGCCCCTTTTCTTCTTCTTCAAACCCCCCCTTAAATCAGAAGAACCTAAACTACCTTCCAATTTGTCTGGAAATGCAAAGTCTTTTACAGCATTCCTCTTTGTTTTACGGTGCAGCCGCTTTTTGTTCATCCCATGCGTCCGTTCTCTCCACTCGGCTCTCAGTTTGAGGAAAGCTTAGACTCTCAGGTATGCAGGAGTTCATTCTTTCATGTTGGACACTGAACTTAGCCACTGTGAACAATTTCCTTTTTTGTGTAATGCTCACTAATGAGCTAAGTTCTGCATCTTCAGAAAACTCTGCCCGGTGCGTGCCGCTTGCAGCAGGAAATCTGAGCTCGGTGAGGCTCATTCTGCAAGAAAAAGAACCTTTATACAACTTATTATAGTGTGGAGATTTTTTTTCTTTAATGGAGCTCACAGATTAATAGTGTCTGCTGCAGAAAACAATCAGCTGCTTTCATGCGGTGATTCATTCCAAATGAGAACTCCGGGCTTGCTATAAAAAAAACACATAATTCACTCATCAAAACAGGCTGTATCAGTCTAATCGGCCACAAACATGACATAAGATGAGGGGGTGGCCAAAGAGTTAGAGCACATTTTCACTTTCAAATACAATAAATGAGTAGCTCTTTTCATGACCTGCGTTTTTAATAACGTTTTCAATCCCTGAAGCGATGTAACAAAATACTCTTCTACACATAAAGGTATTTAGGCCTCGCTAAAGTAAGGGACAGATGACTAAAAGTAAATTGTGTTCATGATATGAAAAGTGCAAGTTATTTAATCGCTGTGCTCTGATAAGCTACAGTTTAACGTCACAGATTAAAAGCTTCATATAGTGAGTTATAGTGTCTAACACTTTCATACATACATATTTTTCCTGTGAAACACAGAAAATGTTAAAACCCAAAGCACTGAACTAAAGACTGCCTCAGTACTTGAGCATACTACTACTAATCAAATATCACCACAAAAGAAGAAAAGCTGGCCTCTCACATTCATGATCCAGCTTTGTGCAGGAAAAACTAAAAAGATTTACTGAAGAACATGTGAACATTCACGATGCCTTTGTGCCCCAGAATCTTCAAACCCAAATATCAGCTTTCTCTTATTTCTTACCTTATTCTTTCCCCTGGCGAGCGTGCTCTGTTTTCGTCGTGTGGACGCATATAGTTTGTCTGAGCCTCGGGACACGGGCTCAGTTTTCAGAATAAACTGTTAGTCCGCTCGAACGGCGGTGTCATGACATCACCGCTCAGTGGAAAACAACTTACTCTCAGGTTTGTGTGGCCTCGCTCAGGAGCCTGCACACATCAGCTCTGATGCTCTACACTTTGCTCTTTTCTGCCAGTTAAAAAGTCCGAATGTGTTGCCTCTTAACTCCTCTCAGATTTACGAGTTCAGTCCTAGTAAATGCACAGAAAAAGTACAAAACCCCTCCCAAGCTAAGCTTTTCAAATTTATAAATTATTCCTATAATAACTTGTAGACTCGGCTCTCGAAATGAGTTGGATTTCACTCTCTCACAATGGCACAAATCTCATAAACACATCCCAATAGATGGTTTAGTTTCAAGGGTATCGGTGTCCAAGTGAAGTTACCTGAGCTCGATGGCCATTATGTCATTTTCACCCAGCTTTCGGAGAAGAAAAGGCAGCTGCAGCCTTTGTCATCCCACCACATCCTCCTCCTCCTCCTCCTCCACCTCTCCTGTGGAGAAAAAGTGTGATGATCCCTCTCAGAATCAAATAAGCAGGATAAAAATAAGTCTCCGCTATCAACTTCACACATAATCGTAATCAGGTTCTCTGGATTTCTTCTACTCAGGGTAATGTTATCTCCAACAAAGGTTAGCCGAGCAATGCATTTAAAACTTGTTATTGTAGAAATGAGCAAAAGAGAAGGATACAGTGGCACAGGCAAAAGAAAAGAAAATAGTTGCAGCACCAAATTCTGCTAAAATACTCCCAGAATAAGAAAAAATGCACTTAGGATGATCATTCCATTGCACCTTGCATGCAAAGCAAAGCACCAACTGATCTCAAAAAAGCACCTGTTAAAGATGTGAATCCAAACTTACCTGTGTGCAGGGGGGGTGGAAAGCAGAATGATGAGACAGAGCGAGGCCCTCTGTGTGTTCAAACCCTTCTCTGCTTTGTTGTTGCATGTTCTTAGCAAGACAGCGCTGCTATCTGCTCCTCAAGCTGTTCGGTGTGAGGTGTGGAGTGAATGAGGGGGGGGGGGGAGCATGTGTGAAAAGAGAGAAGGCACAAAAGAGGAAGGGGAGGGAAGGGGAGAGGGCCGAGGGGAGGGAGGGGGAGAGGATGATGGGACAGGTGTGGAATTTACACACCCCGCCGGTAGCGCATACTATTGGCATACGTGCTTTAGTGTGATGAGTCACCCTTGTTATGGTGAAAGTGAGGGAAAATGTGGCTTTTTGAGTGAGTAGTCTGCAGGCCAATCTGCTGAGTTTTACGCTGTCACGTTTTTTACATTTCAAGTGGCCCCGAAAACAACTCTGCAGCTTCTTTAATGAGCATTTTGCAACAGGCAGATTGTAGGAAAAGCACAGAAGACTGCTAGTTTTCATTTTGACATCGGTGGAGCACTTTGCACTGTGATTTTTCTTTTTTTGCCCCAAAAAGCATCGTTTATATAACCTCTACCTACTTGCTTACTTACTTATAAACATAACACCCTGAACATATAGTCAAGGTACTCAAACATTTAATATCAACTGCTAGGGTAACACTTAAAACAATGTAAAGGTGATTCTGATTTCTGGCTGTTTTGTTACGGCTCCATGTAAAACTTGTTAGCTACAATGACATAAAAATGTAAAGTAAAATAGTGAAAAATCATTTACAGAAGTACCATATCTCAGGGTTTGGCGGAGGATTGTGAGGACTGGGGTTGAAGCAGGGATCAGAAATCATAAGTAGAGCCCTTGTTGTTTTTAACTTTAAAGTTCAGTATTTTAACATTTATTAAAGAGTGCAACGCTGATGTGAATTATAAAACTGATTAAGGTCGAATTGCAATAGGTAGTTATGTAGGCAGTGAATAAATTACCCAAATAGCTTATTCATTCTGTTTGTTTAACTGACACACATTATAATAAGGACTTACAGTAAATGTCTATATTTTTATTATATATATTTTATTATAAAATGTGAGCCCCAAAATTAGAAACTTTCAGTCTCTTTTATGCAGAATGTTATGTAATTAAAATAAATATGTATAAAAGACGAGTTAGCAAAGCACATTTAAACCACAGCTATAACCAATGTCCCCAACACAGATACCTATTTTACTCCTCATATGATAACCTTTACCCAAATGTACCTGAACAAAGGCATTGTTTGGCCTTGTACATCCCAGCAGAATATTAGTCCCACCTTCATTAGAAACACATATGCGTGGGACTGAGCTCCAGGTAGGAAAGTTAGAAAACACCGAGATATGGATTAACAAATGGCTGATTTTGGTTTGTTGACTAAAAATGGGAGAAATTATTGATTTTGCAACATGTGATTTTTCTTCCTTTTGCATCTGAATATGAATATCTTGCATCAGCATATCGATATTAAAACACGGAGGCACTCTAAACAGTTTGATTTACCAGAGTCGCCACTCCACGAGTGTTTGTGGGTGTTTATGAGACTGAAAGTTAACTAACTTGCAGCAAAGGAGAAGAAAGACACCAGGAGACACATTTACAGTATTTACACTGAATAATGACATCACAGTGCAGTGAGACAATGCATGCCTTCTCCAATGAGATGAATAAGTAACAAAATGAAAGTTTTGTTACTTATTCATCTGGAATTGTAAAACTCTAATCCTGTGTCACACGAGGACCCTCAGTCATCAAACCTTCCTTGTACATTCCTGCCGTCACTCCATCAGGATCATTGTTTTGATTGGACAGCTGCAACCTGATATGTGGCGCTCCTCTACACGGCTGCTACATGTCACTGTCCCTCCGCAGCGAGGCTGAAAAAGCAGGGAGGCTGCTTTAAGTTGTTTTTCTATGCTCGCCTTTTAAGAGCACTCTGCAGAGAGCTCCTCCCTGGCCCCTAATGCACCCGGTCCATTTAGCAAGGCAGAGCTGTGAAACCCAAGATCACAGGCATGGTCAAAAACAATTTCACCCTCTGATTGAGCCAATATCCACTTTACATTTTGAGGAGAAACAGGAATTTGATATGTGCTACTGTATGACTTCTTCATCTCACAATTTGCTGTGGCGAACATTTCAGAGTGCATGTTAAACTTGTGAAGCCCTTTTCGCCTGTAACAACCCTGAAAATGTGTAAATGTACCAGTTCTTAACAGCCTTGTAAGACCTTTTTATCTTCTAAAGACAGAAACTGTATTTGTATGAGGGAGAGAAAAAAGGGCATCATTCTCTGTGCCGCATCCAG
The DNA here is from genome assembly GCF_057381915.1 of Diplotaxodon limnothrissa. Lineage (NCBI taxonomy): Eukaryota > Metazoa > Chordata > Actinopteri > Cichliformes > Cichlidae > Diplotaxodon > Diplotaxodon limnothrissa. Next base: position 12,371,998 of record NC_140613.1, on the reverse strand, counting down.
CAGCAACTCTTCCATGATCTGCTCTGTCCGGTTTCTCAGAGGTCATTGTTTTGGAGCGAGAGTTGCCCCGAGCACAAAGAGATGAGGCGGCTCCTGTGTGAAACCAGATCCAGTCTGGAGTGATGGGCAGCGCATGGCGGGGAGTCCTGGACGCATTAGCCCAGGCTAATGGGCTAGCTGGCTCCGAGAGGCCTGACTGTCCATTATGTGCTGCTACGGCTAGAGGAGTTTAAAGGTAAATGGCTCTCTGACTGCTTTGATAGCCAGCAAGTCCCTGAAGTCTCATACCATTATGTGATGCTGATTTTTAAAAACCTGTCTAAAATTGTGCTGGACAACCAGTTTGTTTATTGGCATTTTACTGCACGGCAGATTTTTGCTTTTAAAAAAACATAAACTGATGATTTCTGTCTGGCTTTTCTCTCTTTCAATCACAGTAATGGATGTAGAGATGGCAATGTTGCCTGAAATATCTCAGCAATAAATACTGTGCAGTCATCCATGCTGCACCTATTGCACGTTTTTGAGCCCCTCCACTATTCATCTAGCACCACCAGCAGGTCATTGTTTTCACTTCACCAGGTAAGGACATTTTAAAGGCCTGCTCAGTGGATTCATTCAGTCCTGCTGAAGTGGTCGATCCTGTGTCATTTCTGTGATTTCAGCCTCTGTTTTGATAACTATTAGATGAAATTCTGTACTGCTATCAGCTGAAATTAATGACGACGTTTCTGCAAACAAGATGATATTACCACCAGCCACAGCAGCACTGGTATTTAGTGCAAAATACCACTAAATACCAGATGATCCGATTACTTTATTTGAACCTGTGAGTAGATGTGGTTTGCAGTAGGTGAGTCATCAGTCCTCACATCCACATTTTCGAAACATAAGCATATTGAAACACAATGAAGAAGAATAACGAGTTCACACAGCAGGACATCAACAGCTACACTTTATTCATTTGAGTGATGGCTGCTTGAACAAAGCTGTTTTGCTGCTGATGTGTTCTGCACCTTTGGACTACAAGCATCTGCCCAGAAGGACGAAACTGAAACTCACTATGCAAAGAAAAGAGCAAGTCATCGGGTAAAATCTGACCGGCCAATCGCTGTAATGGGAAGACTGGGTTCAGCTGTGACTTGCAGGTGTCAGCATGGTAACGATGTTAAACATGGTAAACATACCAACGGTCGAGCTGTCCTTTTATAGTTTTGTGGTAATGTAGGCAAGAAATCTGAACGTTTGAGTCCCATAATGACAGGATCAGGTGGTTCTGATGCATCAAAGGTCATTTTGCAGACATATTTGGGGGTCCATCCATTTCAGGTTAACTGGTGATTTTAAATTGTTCGTAGGTATGAAACTGAGTATGAACTGTTGTCTGTCTCTTTGACAGACTGACGTCCTCTATGCTGTACCCCGCAATATGAGCTGGGATGGGCCTGAGCCCCCCTTGTGATACTAAAATGGTTAAGAAAATGATTTTAGCAGTACCTTTGGAAAAACAAAAAAAGGCTTACAAAAAAGGTGTTTATTTTTCTCCTTTGTTTCATTTCTATAATTTCATAAATGCACAATTGTTATTGTGATGAAAATACAAAGTTGAAGCATTGAATTATCTTAAACAGCCAAGAACAGATGGGTCACAGTGGTAAAAATTCTAAATATTTATACAGATCACTAATGTTGACAGGCTTATCTGTACTTAACAGGCTGTGTCACCTTGATCAGATTGTTTGTGGCTCCATCAATATTGGTTTGGTTTAAAGAAAAGTCTCGTTAGATTGTAAAGGTTACTGTTACAGTCCCTACATTTATGGCTCAAGGGAACCTGACATATAAAATATATAAGTCATGTTATTTTCAGTAAGATTTTAATAATAAATTTATAGTTACTTACAAAGGAGAACCAGGCAAAACAATCAGAGGAAGAAGGCCTTGAGCTAAGTCCTGGAAAATGTAACTATCAGAAACAAAACTGGAGGAAAAAAAGGCCTGCTGGTAACTCCCAACTCAATTCATACCTAATAATCTAATCTGTGAAACCAAAAGGAATATAAAGCTAGTGCTGATGGAGGTGAAGGAGGAGAAAAGAAGTGGCTGACTACCACTCTCTGGGTTTATACTCGAGCAGTGAGCAGCTAAGAATAAATCAGAGCAGTGAGAAAGCAGGCCAACAAGGGCGACAGTAAGAACACAACAAGTTGACTGGACCAACACGCTCTGCCTCTTCCATCTTTAGGACATACTGGGTCACAGACCATAGTTTTCTATACCTAAGCACTTTGTCAAACATTCACACACACACACACACACACACACACACACACACACACACACACACACACACACACACACATTTTCATTTGACCTGACATTAACAAAAATGTCTGGATAAATGAGAAAAGAACTTGAGATTGTTGATGTTATTTCACTAAAGTCAAATGGAGGACTCTGGTTTTGTCCTTGAGGTGACTTCGGGATTTTGGCACAGCCCTGAAGGAATGCGTGTGGTAAGTTAAAAAGGCCACAGGGGCTGAACAGCTCTTTATGCAGAGAGAAGTAGATTGATCTGCATGCTTTGCTGCATGTGTAGCCAACGGGAAATGTGGAGGGAGTGAGTAATGTAATAGAGCAGGAGAGAGAGACGGAGAGAGAGAGCGCACTTAGGCAGCAGCCAGGTTGTTGGATGCACTGCAGGTCTTTAGAGGATGTGCCATAGAGGGTGCTGTTGCATTAATCAGCTCTGGAGGTGATAAATGCCTGAATAAGAGCTTCAGCTGCCAAGAATGAGCATTAAAATGAAAGACAGAGACAGTCTGTGTTTTGTTGGCAGAAAAGGTTGTTTCACTCGGTGGGTATATTCAGAAAAACATAAAGCAGATGAACATAATTTTACTGCGATCAAACCTATACTGTTTGGGGATGTAACAGGCATATAAAAGACATTTTTCTTCATCAAACAGGACTAAAAATGTTAAATCTTCAGGGGAAGAAATGGATTTGTTGCCGACTCACAGTCTGAAGGAAATTTATTCCCGAAAACAGATGACCTTGCAAAACTGTCAAGGATCATGAGTGCCACCTATTGATCATGATGAGAATGTATTTCAGAGGCATAAGAGATCATTTCAATCAATTTCATGCTTGCCTGGTTAAAACTTGGATGAAAATGTGACAAATTTCACATTATACAAGTGGGATCATTTACTTAGAAGCAGCTTAGGTGATATCCTTGACTTACTGCAGGATCAGCAGAGACTCAGTTGCCTTTAAGAGCAAAAGAACACCTGTGAAAACAATTTGACAGCTGACCTTTGACCCTCTCTGTGGTTACTGGGACTTAGTAACACTTGTGCATACCGAGCTGTCAGCTCAGCTGCAGAGCTGCTCTCTGTGGTCCACGTGGTATCACATGTGGTAATTATAGTGAGTAAATTTTAAGTTGAGCTCCTAAATAAGTGTTTCAGTTTTAAGCTAAAAAACAGAGTAATGGCCCAGAAATAGCGGCGTGAACTAACAGTGCATATTTCATTGGTTGAAGGAAAGTTGGAGCTGATATGAACTCTGAATTCAGCTTCCTGTGAGTTTCACTGGATTCTCTGTAAGAGATATAAATATCTTCAGTCTGTTTTATAAACCTTTTTTGTTGCCTTGACATAAAGAGACAGTGAATTTTCATATCTGAGAAACTGGAACTTCTGCTGCTTCAAAAAAATATTAAAATTGTTAACAACATTCAATTTTCTGTCAATCAGCTTGCCATTGCCTCGTCACTTACAGTTATTGTCAAATACTTGACCTCGGTTTAGCTCAAAGGCAGTTGACTAGTATGTGAAACTCTTCATGTTACTATTTCTCAGTCTTGCAGATGTTTGAGCACATTTAGGGAAATGACTAAGCACAGTTATCTACAGTCATGCTGAGCAGTCCCTACAGGCCTCAGTGAGTTGTTAAATGTTAAAGTTCATGACCGTACAATAAAAAAAAAAAAAAAGACTGAACAAGTATGGCTTGTTTGAAAGGTGTGTCTGGAAAAAGCCTCTTCTCTCTGAAAAGACCATGGCTGCACAACTAAGGTTTGGAAATTTACACCTAAACAAAACTACAACTTTTGGAACAATATCCTTTGGACACCACAACATCAAAGTGGAGATCTTTAACTATATTGCACAGCACCATGTCTGGAGAAACCCAAACACAGCAAATGGGCAAAAACATCTCATACCAACTGCCAAGCATGGTGGTTTGGTTCTACAACCACAACCTGGGCATCCTGTAGTCTCTGAGTTGACCATGAGCATCCCTTATCTACAACAGAATGAGTGAAAGGTGTTTCAAGTCAAAGTGCAGAACTCTTAATAAGCCGAATCAATCTTGTATAGAAGGGGGGGCCAAAATTTATCCACAAAGCGAGAGACTGATGACATCATACAGAAAACAATTTATAAAAGAGTTAGTGCTACCTGGGCACCGGTTTAGCTCAGTGCTTTGAGCAGGTGACTACTTGCCACATGGCTGAGAACGGCTGGCTCGGGTTCAAGCCTGACCCGCTGCCCTTTACCGCATGTCTTCTGTCCCTGCTTTCCTGTCCTTTCTTCACTGTATCTATCAAAGTTGAAAAAGGCCTCCCTCCAAAAAAGTTAATGCTACTTAAGGTGGCTCTACAGGCTATTGAAAAGGGCGTACTTAGTTCTTACAATCTGAACAGTTCCTTGATGCATGTACAGTATATTTATGATCAAAATAGACACAGACAGCTGGAGACATGAAAGCCAAGTTGTCATTCCTATTACACTTTGAAGTCCACTTGCATGTGCAGTTGCTGCATTGTAATGTAAATTCTCTGTGGACGATTCCAAGCGGTCACAAAAGCAGGCATACATGCAGACATTCACACGGACCCTCGTGCTCATCGTGTAA